>NC_136705.1:14202794-14681954 GCF_947650265.1 Symphodus melops
GCAATCTTTGTGCACATCAGAAGAAGTGAGACCAAAGGCAAGTCATGTGGTCACCTTAAAACTCCATCAAAAAATTAAATAACTCAAATAATAAAGAACAGCATGTTTGCAACATATGTCAGTACCTCGTCCAGTCTGTGTAGGTGTCGGCCAGCATTAGCCGGAGTGCTGACATTCTCAATCGGCGTGCTGACATTAGGGATGTGGTTGGTGAGGCTGAAGGTGGGTGACAGGAGGCCGGGGACGAAAACCTTACTGACCTAAAGAGACACCAAGACAGAAATCTCAGTTCCCTCGCGCACAAAAGTTACTTCAACAACCAGACAATAACAGTCTGTTATAATCGAGTGATAAAGAGATGTAAAACCAATCAGCCCTGATTGACTGATCTGACCCAGTCTTGATGTTTTCATTCTCCTTACCCTGGTGATTCCCGTGTAAAGAACCAGACTGCCACAGGCCTCCAGAACCAGCATGGCGTCTATACTCTGCGGACAAACATTACAGTCACAAACGTTATAATACAAAGGGCTACAAGGACCAATTCATTTCATTATGATAAACCTTCAGATTATTTTCTTAATGGATTCATCCATTTATTTTACTCTAAAACGTCAGAAATTGTTTAAAACATAAATTCCCACAGGCCAAGCTAATGTTTTTAAATAAAATGCTCCTGCACTGCCCCACATGAGTAAAAAAAACAACAACAGCTAACCAGGGGAATGAAAGATACCGGGAGATGAGGACTGAGCAAACTAAAACAACCTTCACAGACTCAACTGTTCCTCTCCATTAAGGAGCCCACTATGACGGAGTTTGTGACACTGCTGTGATTTAATGATGCTTATTTTTTTGGTCATTCGCCAAAATCCGGTAATGACACAAAAAACATTCTCTTTGTATAGTTCGTGAGACGATTTGAAGTGTTCTGCGAGCTGTATCTTTATATCCATGATGGGTCTATAGGTTAAAACATGGCTGAGTAAATATTCCTACATGTTGATTTTGTGCTTCTTTGGGGTTGTATTGTTTTGTTGTTTTTTTTTAGTTTGTTTGTTCATAATCCTTTGTTGGTTTGTATCCACTCCAATCCTTTTGTCTGATTATCTACACCTGCAAAAGTAACTCAAATATCTACAAGGAATTCAAATCCAAGATTCTAAATCTGGTTCAGTAATTCAAACTGTTCTGTTGCGGCTCATCAATAAAACGCTCTCTTTAACGCTGGTTGTACGGATTTCACCAAGTCCTTTGAGGAGGAGATTAAGCTCAGCTAAATATACAAGCCGTGATTTCTAAAGGTAACAGGAACAAGTAGAGGCCTAATTATATATCTGATGGAAACGTGAAACAAGAATACATCAATCCTTCCTACGCAATGTTCACGCAACTTCCCATACAGCAGTTTGCCAAAAAAAAAAAAAAAAACAGCCATGATCACAGAAAGATCGAACAAACACACTGACAGAGTGGAGTCAAGGTAAATGAGTCTGTAAATCACAAATCACATAATAAACTGACGTTTCTGTTCACTAATCGTTCTGCTGTGTCAGATAAAAGATGACGGATACGATGCTGCTTATATTTCAGTCAGTGCATCTTTCACCCTTTAAGCTCAACTCTCACTACTCTTATCACATGATACCATAACGTAGCTCATCATGTCATGCATCACAACATGACATGATGTTGCAGTAATGTGTTCATTCAGTTCTGTGTGCATTTGTGCATTAATAAAGGAGGATTTGAACTAGGCTATTAGAGGTTTTTTCTCATTGTTTGAGCCTTTGAATTTATTTTTTGCAAAAATTCATTTAAGGGCAGTTTCATCCTTATTGATTGCCAGAGACGGTGCTTTAAGCACTGAATGGTAAAATATCGCGGTCGAGTAGCTATACCAACAGGTCTTCTCGCTCGCAGGTGTTGGACTATCGATGTAGCATTGAACGTTGAGCTTGTCGCTAGCAGCCCTGTGACTGTTGTCATGTTGTCATGTCCGGCGCTCATCCAGGATTCACAAACCCGGAGTTACAGAGATAACTTTCGACACATTGACATCTTTACAATGCAATTGTGTAGTTAAAAGAGGATTTTTAAATATTGTAACCTACCGGCAGTGGCTCGGCGTCTTTGGCTGGGATGGTCGTAACTGATGCAAAGATGAACTGAGATGTGTCGTTGCTCTGCACGAACTTCACAATTCTGTGGAGAGAATGAAAGAGGTGTTAAGCTGTAAAAAGCAGCAGAGTGCTCGATCACGCAAAAGAACAAAAAGTCACAGAGAGTGACATTTAAAGTATTTCTGTAGTTGTTCATTGAATATTCTCTGTGAGGACTGTTTAGTAACTCTCGAGCTGCTGTAGATGAGGATTCATGTCTTTGAGGCTTCTAAGACTTGAGACCAGTCGATGTGTTGTCGTACGTTTCCTGACCTGAGCTGCTGGTGAGACTCCACCAGGAAACAGAGGTAACGGTTCTCACAGAGGTCTGACGTCAGGAACACTTTAGACGCCTGGCTGCTCATCTCCCTGCAAAAACAACAGAGTGAAGAGTCAAGCTACATCGAAGCTCCGCTACAACAGAAACAACAGAAATGAAAAATGAAACGGGAAGACTGGTACAGAATGATGTCCTTCTCTCTACCTGGGAGATAGAAAACAATTAAATGTTCATTTCACAAGTACCAGTACATAAAATGAAATAGTGACTGTTAAAACATATTCATACTGATGGTATCTCTTTTCTTAAAGCTCCTGTAAAGATTTGTTTTCTGCTGGTAATGAAACAAAGTGAAATGAACGTGGTGTTTTTTTTTTTTTATGATCTACAAAATCAAACAAATCCACCAGCACAACGACTGAAAAGACATCCAACGGTTATTTCTTTCACTCCCAAAGTCGCGGGGAGTGCGGGGTAGGTGTCAAAGTGGTTTACAGCACGTTGTAAAAACAGACTTTGTTCACATTTGCAGTGACAAAGAATCTCATAGAGTGTACAATGTACTGTGTGTACTGTTACTTTGTTTAAAAAAACACGACTAGCACGTGAACGAGAGGAAATACGTTAAAGCGTATTTAACGACAACGTTAAATATTTTGCTTTGACCACAAGAGGGCCGAAATCAAAACGTGTAGTTTTTTCTAATCATAGTGCAGGTAGTGAGGCACAGCTATGTCTCCTAAATTGCAGGAGCTAGAAAGCTAATTATTCTTGCATCAAAAATAAATTGCGTAATCATTATTTAGTAAAGTTGAAATACCATCAAAATAAAACTATCAGCATTTGTTTCTCCCTAAATGATGTCAATGAATGATGCCTGGATGTGTTCAAAATGTGTGTTCTCACCTGTGACAGCCGGCTGTGATGGTCTCACTCCACAGCTGCTCCATGCAGAGGTCGGGTACGATGGGCTCCATCTCTGGGACCAGTGGCGCCTCGTTGATCGTGCTGTTGGGAGAAGTCAACAGGCCGTGGTGGCTCCTCGGGGACGGGCAGTGAAAAGACGAGTTGAAGCGAGCTGCGCCCGGGAAGGACGGGGCCGCCATGCCTGGAGAGTGAGCACGGCTAGGAAGAGGATGAAGGAGGAGAATGCTGTATGATGTCAACGCAGCACCGTTTTCAGGATCATTTGCTCTAACTGTAGTATGTCGTACTCAAGGACGCAAACATCTGTGACACCGAAAAAAAGTTAGTGAAGCCAAGCTGGGCTGGTTGCAATAGAGTAGATTAAGGGTTACAAAATAACAACTCCATATCCTGTAAAGAGACTAAGTTGCAGCTCTTAACTCCCTCATCACTGTATGTAACCTGAATGAGTTTTCAGTTGGACCTTTAAAAGTTCAAAACATTTTACATCTTAAAGCACATTGTATATTTCTAAAATCTTTACATGGTATCGTAAGGTTCTGAACATTTCCTATACGAATTGTTTCTTGGGGAGGAAAAAAGACATTTCACAAGACATTCCTTGTTTTGAATTTCAAACTCACCTGAGAGCAGCCATGTTGGAAATACTTGGGGAATGAACACGGGAGTGTAGTCCTGGTGAGGAGGTCATGATCCTGTTCGGGTGGCCGTGTAGAGAGCTCAAGTGAAGAGGCGAGCCGGTGACAGCAGCGCAACTGCACGTGAGCAGAAAAGAGGGGAGAGGTCAGAGAACATATGAGGGACCAGTGATGCATTCAGGGACCAACTCATGACATGTCCCTTATGAATCATGATCCCAATTAAATACATGCATCGTTCGTTTCCCTCTTTTAAGGACCCCTTTTCTGGTTTTATATGCTCTTCAGTGTGTCCAGGTGTCTTGTGCACGTTTATGCACATCTATTTGCAAAAATATTGTGAACATACTTTATTAGACATAAATTAAATGTATGAACCCCAAAAAGGGCATAATATGGGACCTTTAATGTATTTGATATTTTGCAGTTTTACAGTTACTCAGCACGTGTCAGTCCTGAGGCAGATCTGCGTGAGGACAGTGTATGTCACCCTTCGCTTTACGTCTGCTCAGCCTCCGTGTTCATTTCATGAACCTTTGAATCATCTTGATGTCTGGACTCCAATTTTTCAGGTTCTATTCACACCTTTAACAATAGTTGCAAAGACTGAAGATTATTATGTATAAACTGATGTGAAATCAATGCTTCATCAAACTTTTTATTTTTCTATACTTCAGGGGAAAAAGGCGGTATAAAAGAAAAAGGACATTATAATTTCCCCACAACTTAAAGGAATGTCAATAAATAGAAGTCTCAAATTGAAAAAATAATAAGTTAGTTATTTTGAAAGACAAAGAAGGCAATACCCTAATATCCTAATTTTAATTTGGATTTTAAGCATCAAAACAAAATAAAGACATCAACATGTCTATCATATTTTGATTAATCAGCTTGTACGGTTTATGTACCTCCTTGAATTATACTTTCATTACCTTGCCCCAGTTGTTGCACTACTCCCACCCGGTGAGTCCAGCCGTGAGATGTTACGCAGGTGAGAGGTCAGGACCCCTGATGCCATCAGACCCAACGGTGTGCCAGCAGGCTCAGAGGAACAGCGCAGGACTGTCGAACGCTCCTGACAGAGGTAAGGCTGAACGTTAGGGACAGATAGAGTCGCTGTGTGTTTGCTCAAGCGTCTGTGTGTCTGTCTGTATGTGTGGTCACTCACATCATGTGTGACCTTGCGCAGGGCCCAGACGGAGTGTATGCCCTGTACAGTGTCATACGAGATAACCAGAGAGGGCTGACAGCAGCTGAACACAATCTTCATGTTTGAGTCAGACGCATACTGAACACGGGAGCCCTCAAACAGACCTGACAACACACACAAACACAAAATCAGTAAAAGAAAGGGTGTTAGTTCATACAGAGAGACACAAGGGGAGAGGGTGGGGGGGGGGAGAGAGAGAGAGAGAGAGAGAGAGAGAGAGAGAGACATAGAATGTGTGATTCATACTTGTTGGTTTACACACTACAGGTGCAATCTCATCTAGAGGATGCAGCATGCTGAACACTGTTGGCAGAGGTTCCCTGTTTAAAAAAAAAAAAAAAGCTCAGTACCTCAGTTACCTGCCAAAGGACAGATGATTGAGAGTGCATGTCTTTCATGTAAAATGCATTTATTTCAGTTTTGAACATAAGCATAATGAGCTTTGTTCCATGCATGTGTGTGCAGTGTTAGTGTGTACCCAGGAGGGCTGATCTGTGCGTCAGTTGCTGTGTTTTTTCGCTCCAACAAAAGTCCAAACTTTGTCGACCAGACATTTGAGACCTGCAGGAAATCAGATGGAATACAGAGAGGGAACATTGTAAGTTATTGTTACATCTTTCTATTGCAACCGACTCATAAAGCCAATTTACAAACACAGACACAGATACTTACCAGTTATCTGGTTCAAACTCACTTACACACACACAGATGCGCTAATTAAAATACTTAAACACTAAAAAAAGTAGCATCAATAAAGTGTAAAAAAAATAAAATAAAAATGACCAAGTCTGTGTGAATACTTGCACTGATGCTGCAGGCTGTTCAACATGACTCCTGGTTGTTTGTGGCAAGATACATCAATGTAGACAGAAGTTAAATGGTAGGAAAAATAATCAAAGGCTTGTGACTCCACCGAGCTGATATCTGTCAGGTGTTGGGTTTTTATATATATATGTATATTTCTGCACAACTCCTGACTTTCCTACTAGAGTCTAATGCTTCCTCACCTGGAAGGGCAGCGGCGAGATGAAATCCTTCCCAGTCACAGTGTGAACATTCACGCAGCTACTCTGGATGATGCACACGGTCTGCTCCACTTCCTCCTCTAAAAATCATCAATAAAATGAGTTTATCGTCGTTCTGAAATCAATTAGAACTGCAAATGTCCTTTAAATGATTCCATACCGTTGTTCTTGCTCTGAGGAACAGCAAAGTTACACCATAAGGCCTGAAGAGAGGAAGACAATGTCGACTCTTTTACAATGAATATACTCTTTTGTCTAACAAACAGAATTTAGTAAAACTTTTTTAGATCTCCCTTAAAGGAACTATTTTTAATCTATAGTGCTCAGTGTATAAAGTTAGCATTCCAACCTGCTGCACTGGGCTGTCGACGGTGAAAGCCTTGTAAACGTTGGAGGCCTGAGTCCGACTGCCCTGGCTCCAGATGACCACTGTTCCTGCTGCATAGAGCTCCTCTTCAAACTCCACATCCTCCTCTCTGACTCGGATGCAGCCCTTTCTAAGCTGCCAGGATTCCTGTTAATGAAAATAAAAGGATTGCATCACCATTACAAAAGACCAAGCAAAACCTCGAACTCTACGAGTTCTTTTCATAAGCAAAGAAGTCGTGCAAAATTACTTTCAGAATGCAGCAGGATTGTATATCACAGTTATTATTATCATTATTATGATATGTTTTGATGTTACTTTCAGACGGAGCAATAAAAAAATGCTTTTTAAATAAAGAGCAAACCTGAATTTCCTTTTTTTCTCCTTTGTAATATTCTCTACCATAAACTGTTGCATTCCTCTTCACACGTTTTACAAATAAAAATGGGAGTAAAAACCCAAAAAAGGACTTTACAGTATAAGTTGAATGTATTCTTACCCTCTCTCTCTCTTGCAGACTAACTTCCTGCAGGGATCCAACCAGGCCGGCAGCACCGTCTGACGACCAAAGCTCGGAGGCGGGCTGAAGCTCTCTGAGCTGCAGGTTAAAGGCATTTGGATGGTTCCTGCAGTGCTCACGGCCAAACGGTACAAACGACTGCAATTCCCCTGCGGCAATCATCGTGGCTGTCTCTTCATACACGACTTCCGACATGAGTTCCAGATATCAGCATTATTTCTGGAATCAAGGAGGACAGAAAAAGAACAACCCATGAACATGAAACTTTTAAGAAAGGTTTATCACTTTCTACTTGATACATTTCATAAACATAAATGCATATACGTTCATATACATATAAACATTTATGAACACGTAGTTTTCATCATATTATATTTAGTGATCAAACTTACATTTTAAACCTGATCCTTTGACTAATAGACAACTATTCACATACACAGAGCAGTTCTTTAATGTCTCATATATTCAGTTCACTGTCTGGACTTATCTTTCTGTATTAATCCTTCACTTGTTTTAACATTTATCTACTCCTAATGGTGTTTAAAGTGTAAAGACATCAGTTGACTCTGACAGAGGCTGAACGCTAGCAGCTAATTGACTCTTAAACTGAAGAACAAATCACAGCAGTCGTGTGAACATGTTGACAGCTTCATCGCTGCGACTGATGGGCAAGTTATAAAGTATCTTATAGCATTATTTATAAAGTATTTTATAGCATTACCAAGCGCCTTACAGGCTTCAGAGTAGTGGATTAGCATGCTAACTTATGTGATCTTTAGCTAGCTCTGAGTTAGTAAGGAAACATTAAGACGCAAACCTGATAATAAGGAAAAGTCTGGCTCTTGTCGCGGACTCCGTCTTTTTTCTTTATGTGGGTCTTGCTTGAGCACAACGTCTTCACAAGTGCCAACATTAAAACGAATCGTATAAAAGGTGCCAAACTGTGGATTTGGTCAAAGCAAGTTTTCAAATGAGCGCGGACATCTTTGCTGTCTCAACATCCTCTTCCTACTCGAGTCATCCAATCAGCAGAGGGGACGGAAGGGAGGGCATGACTGATTGGCTGCCTTGACTGCTACGTATGCAGTCAATGCTTCGTTCTAAAAAGCTGTTCCTGCCAGAGGATGAAGAGAGAATTGGACCGGATAGATAGCTTTAATGTTTTGTGTTATAGCCTCAGCCTGGTTTGGAACCCTACAATAAGACACAAACGGATTTGGTAGTCTTGTTTAAGTAGCCAGCAAGATGTACAGTTTGTCAACCTTGAAAACAGAGTGGTGGCCAGAAAGGCGACTTTTCTCAAGCAGTGCCCTGTTCATCCTCTCTTTACAGAGTTTGATCTTCAACCTTCAGGCTGATGCGGCACATAATGCCTTTGGTGTAGATAAACCAATGACCATTGACAAGATTTTAATGAGCTTTATACATACATTTGGATTGGATTGTAAATATTGCCATCTGAGACCACAGAAGTTTTGAAAATTAACAAATGCTACTACGTTCCCGTGTTATCATACTTGGTTGATTATTTATGAGTCTCAAAGACGTCCAAGAAAAAAATGAAATGAAAAATGAATATGAAACTCGCTGGCCATCATCAGCCAAAGAAAGAAAAAGTGAGAGAAAAGTTTTAGGATCAGCTACAGCAGCTTGTTTAAACATAATCTGCATGAAGATGACCTGCAAAGTACAAAACACATTTTCAAACTCTGAAGTTTCAGACTTTCAGAATAACACAATTAAATGTGGATTAATATGTTGTCCAGAGAAGGTTACTGTCACCTTAATTAAGAATAATTCCGCTGATATTTCTAAGTGGAAGTGGTGAGTAATTACCAACCTCGGTTTAAGGTCACATAAGGAGTAAATCTCACACAACAATTTTCTGACTATCTCCTTTAAATGTTTGATCAGATTTTGATTATTTATTCAATTAGAATTGATTCATTTGTAAATTAATTTGGTTAGTAAGAAATAGGAACTATCGAAACACAGAATTCCCCCTTTTTTTTGAAGGTTAATCAAATTATAATCAGGTCTCCCCTAGTAGAAAAGGGATGTCTGATTATCATGTCATCTGTTTTTAGACCAAAAGTGAGTAACTCATTCTTCATGGAAGAAATCAAATTAAGACAAAAAAAAAAAAAAAAAAGGTTCATGAAGCATAAAACCAAAGAAGAAAATCTGGAGTCGAGGCAGCTCAGGTGCTGATGGATGTGATGGATGTTTCACAACACGATACAATCTGACTGAGTTAACGCTCCCTTGTAATATCAGTTTAGTTCCCTGGGTGGTGTGAGTGTGTCAGAGAGGGAAAGAGAGATTTAAAAGCAACAACAACAAAAAAGACGAGTGAGAAAGAACTGAGAATGCTTTATGTTCTTATATAGAGAGAATACATTAAACACAAAATGCCAATGATCAGATTAAACTTGTTTAAATGTTGTTACTTTCCCTAATATCTCTCTCCTCCACAATTCACCATTCCCTGTTCTCTACTCTCTGTTTGGCGTCTCTCAATTTGCAGATGAAAAACAAAAACCAGACTCTGGCTATTGTTGTCTGTCTTTGAGCCCTGTCAACATTTCAAAACAAAACTATCTATCTATCTATCTATCTATCTATCTATCTATCTATCTATCTATCTATCTATCTATCTATCTATCTATCTATCTATCTATCTATCTATCTATTTTTTGCACATTATTTTGTCACTGAAATAAACAACAAAGATTCACCAAATTATTCTTAATCACTTCTTAAGTTCCGATCTCCAGGTGATTATTGGAAATGTGTTCAAACTGAAGACAGTTTTCTTGATCTATGAAAGACAGGCTTTTTAGCTCAAGATAACCTGATATATTTCTTTGAGTTACAAGTAATCTTATCATCCCTTGATACACAGAGAATATCTTATCAATCAATCTTTGTATAGAGCCAACTCATAACAAATGTTATCTCAAGACACTTTACAAAAAGCATGTAAAAGACCTTACTCATTGTTCAACTATGTTAAGCTATAGATATGTGAATGTGAGTTTGCATCCCACCAAGGTTTATTCTTCTAAAAAATGAAGCAAACAGTATAATTCAACAATGAATTGTCACAAGAACATTTGGGAATATTTCTACTGGCATCATCATTTTCACTGAAAACCGGAAAGTTAATACAAAAGTTTGCATTCAAAACAATTTGTTGGTCTAATTGTCTGTTTTCATGCTACCTCTCTACTAACAAGAAAACAAACTGCACTGTAACTAATCCAACACATCTCATTATACTGATTTCGATGCAGCAGATTGGCTGCTTTAGGTGAGGTCATCCTGCCATAACAGGCGTTCAGATTTCATTACTCTGGGGCTGCTAAAGCCTCCTGACCAACAACTGTCTGTGGTGACGCACTACATCTGAGTAGGAAGGGATGATGATAGTTGCACTCTCATGGAAGAATTTATACTATCTGAAAGAAATGTCTGAAATTCTGTCTGCAGGTGACTGTAAAGGGAAAATCTGCACACAGATGACGCTCCCATGGTGACGACATCAATTGCTTGTGGCATTGCAGATTTACATCCGAAGGTGTAAGTCAAACTGTATGCTAATTTTTTAGACTGTAATCAGTGGTCGAGTATATTCATTTCCATAACATGAATGCAGCATGAGCCTATCTATTCTACAATTAAAATACAAAAGTGTTTTTTCTGCAATTTTCTTGATTTCCTTCTTTCAATTTGTTTTACATCTTATTACATTATATTGATCTTGATCCATACTATCAGACCACACTTCCTCAGAAATCCTTTCATACCTTAGACCTCCCATGACATTTTGTAATGTCACAGCAGAAAGGCCCAGCTGCATCTGACAAAATTAACAAGGGATCTATTACAGATGTACTGGTGAACCACAATAGCATGGCACCACCTGAATGGAATGCAGCCATTATTACTGTACGTATAAAAACTTGAAATGGGCCTTAGTACAGGCGGCAGAGCTCTGCTTAAGAATGGGGATTTCACTCTGAATAGGTGACATTACACTTTCCCCTCCTTAGAAAAAGCTTTCAGGTGACACAGGAAGGAAGGAATGACGCTGGAGGAATTTTAAAGGAAAATCCAAATTAAGAGACAGACAGACAGACAGACAGACAGACAGACAGACAGACAGACAGACAGACAGACAGACAGACAGACAGACAGACAGACAGACAGACAGACAGACAGACAGACAGACAGACAGACAGACAGACAGACAGACAGACAGACAGACAGACAGACAGACAGACAGACAGACAGACAGACAGACTTACATCATTTCCCTGATCAGAGAGCAGGGAAATCTAATTCTGATTGGTCCCGATGAGGGACAGACCCAAGTACATCATGGGTATGGTTTTTGCTGTTTGATGAAAGCTAATGATGGAAATGTGACTGTGTGTGTGTGTATGAGTGTGTGTTGCGCTCATCAAAGTCTCAGGATGGCATCGTTGTACGTAATGTCTGGGGCTGAATCCAGGCCAAATGTATTTATGTGTTTAGTTAATTCAGGAAGCACTGAAGAGCTCTGGTGGTCTAATTGAGCTGTACAGGAGGCCGTACACTGCAAACAAGGCCTCCATTAAAGGAACCCCCAGGGATCAAGAGCTCTGATGAGTTTGTGGAACGTGTGTCTGCATTTGTGTTTGTGCATGTGTGTGAAGGAAGGAGAAAAAATATGCACAATCAAAATGATTCAATGTTTGTGTGTTGCTGTATTTGAAATTAAACCCCTGACCAGAGGATTGGCCATTTGGTATTGGTATAATACCAAGCTTGTCATGCAACATATGAAGAGACCCTTGGAGGGCATCACACCTGCCTCCACGGGTCATTTTTGACCCATGTGTGTAAACTCAATGATATAACACAAAACCTATTGTTGTTCATAAATTTAAAAAAAGCAAACATAAAAATAATGATTTGGGGTGATCAAATACAATATATTAAATGAATACATGGTATATTAAGTGATCAAATACATTAATTTCAAAAGTATAGTAAAGAAACATTCAGCCTCCTCTTTTGTTCATCAACCTGTGACAGTCCGGTACACATGATTGAATTTAAAACGCATCATTATTGTTACAGCACTAATATTGATCATTTCCCAAATTCTATCTAGCTGTGTTGACCACTTGCTTTCCTTTTCTTGTCAGGATGCAGCCAGTCTCCAGCTGCAATAAACCAGGTTTAGCTGTCAGGGGAGTTTAGCTATAATATATGAGGATAATCTCCTCTGGCTGTAGATGGCAATCCATCACAAAACCCAACTGGGCCCACACTAAGCCAGGAGGCGAAACTCATCCCCCTTGGGTGTAGAAACCTGTTTGACAAAGGCACCTGTGACGACATTTCAGATGTGTGTAAAAGACTGTCATTTGTCTGTGCAGGGATGTCATGAAACTGTCGTCTCCAAACATACACTGTGTGCATGACGGTCATCTCCTCCCACGGCTTGTTGGAGAAGTTACTCATTCTGTAACACACAGTGATGCATAAGCCATGGTCTTCTTTTTTGTTGTTGTTGTGGGAGCTCGAACAGCTAAAAAATAATAATAATTTAATCATCACAGAGTCAAGTGTGTAATCTTAAATAGACACTCAACATGTTATAGTTTGTTTTCTCTTAACATTTTTTAACCATTAGCCATTGATCAGGAATACCTTTCCAGCATACATACATGACTTCTGGCCACATTTTATTATCTGAGTAAAGCAGACATTCTTGAAACATGGAGTAACCATCACTGTAGGCCACTTCAATTACTCTTCAATGATCATTTGTAAACAAAAAGCTACATGCACATTTTAAAATCGCTCAAAGTTATCCAAACAACGAGAAAAGACCAATGTCTCTTTATTGTAATAGATTGTCATTATTACACTTGCACTTTCATATTGTCAGATGGAAAGTTCAAGTTATTACCTTGAGATAAAATAGAATACCCAGGGCCTTGAAATAATAGCATTTTGAAAACAGAGCACAGCTGGGCTGAGCTGAGCTGACGCATTAATGCAGCAGGTAATATAGTCATATATTATATTGACCATTGTACGACTGGTTCAATCTTAGTGCATGTAATGAATCTGCTTGGAACACTTTCAGCAGCAGTTATGTTCTTTTCCAATCTATTGTTTATACTATTAATATATCTGATAACATGCAGCGTTGATAGAAAAAGGCAAAAACTGTCACTAGCATCAGACTCTGCTGCTTTGTCTGCTGTTTTGGACATGTTGTGAACATTACACTGGGACTGCGGTGGCCTTTTTTTTTTTTACAAGGTCTTGCTTCCTGAGACCCTCTCTTGTTCAATTGAATTGCATTTATTTCATTAATAAGGGCAATGCAATTTAACATAGTTTCAATAAAATGCATAAAACCAGCATGCTGCATAAATACATAATTTCCAACTCATGTCCCGAGTTGGGAGTTTGGGTAAACAAATGTAAAAATGTATAACATTTCTGTAAAAGAAAAAGAGCAATTGAGGAAGATTTCTAGGGCAACACTGTCTTGAAAACTTAAAAAAATAATAAATAAATAAAACAAATTCATGTGTGTATGTTTGAGAAGCTATTTACTCTAAAGATTTAAGATGTGTATGGGCTCTCCTGATATGCATAAAAACATGTCAATGTTAGTTGATCATTGCTCAGCTTCAATGGTTAGTTGACTACTTTTATTTGAGAGGGTAATCCTTCAGAACGTGTCTTTACCCTCTCTCTGTTCTACTTTCACTCACTCTCCTGCCAAGTGTGCTTCACTTCTATTATATTTATACCAGCCTCAAACACATGTGCATACATTCAAACACACAAACATGTGTACACACACAAACACACACACACACACACACACACACACACACACACACAGATGTGACATATAGGAGAGAGAGAGAAAAAAAAAAGAGACAGTGACTGAGAGAGACCCCTCTGAGTCTCGGCAGGCTGCCAGGAGTAATCTACCATCAGAGTCGTCACTCTGTGGTCCATTAATTGGATAATGTGGTGCAGAGGGGGTACTCAGCAAGCCAGGGGATTCCCCTTATCACATCGATTGCTGGGAGAGTCGTGATGCAAAGTGTCTCATAACAGATACGTAGAGCCATTTTGACTTTAAAAAACCTTCCTCTGGTGAAACTTACATTTTTTTTAATTTAAGTTTATTTTTTTCTATACGTTCATTGTCTCTCTGAAGACTCTCCTAGCTGTTTTCTCATTTTGTTGTTTGAATGAGGGGTTTCTTTTCGGGTCGCTTCATTGGGCACATATCTTGTGTTTTTTTTAACCTTGTTATTTGTTTTTTAATTAGTCTTATATTTCTGTATTGTAAACATCTCAGTAACTCGTTTTGGGTGACTGCTTTATAAACAAAAGTATTATAATTATTAAGTCATTAGTTATTAGTTGCTATAGTCCAGGCTGTGGTCTTCCTTTAAGTGATGGAATTTACTGTAACAAAGTCACTGTAAAACATTTTACTGTTAATCTAAAGATGTAAAACACATCTAATAAAAATACAATATAGTGTACTAAAGTAGTTGTTTCAGATTACCCTCTGTGACAACTAAAACAAAAGCTCACATATGAGCTGAAGATCCAATGAAAAGGATTTCACAAGAATCATTTTGAGAGGCATCATCGTGCTTAACACATATTCGGACTGAATTTTTTTACTAAATTGTTACCTTTATAACAGTTCAACTCAGGATAACCGCTTACTCGCTGGACCATTGCACTTTTACTCTTACTGTGGATGTAGTTGAAATTATTGCAATCGAAGTGAAGGTCTAAGTAGAAGCAGTGGAGCCAAAAGTAATAACATAGAGTAGAATAGAAACATGAAAAGAGGGTTGCTACTAATTGTTGTACTTGTGTGGTGTGTGCTAGTTGTACTGTAGCACTAAAAGCAAATGTTTGATTTAGCCTTTTTGATCTTTTTGTTTCAGTAAATCAATCCTGTAGTTTTACATCTCGGTCCTCTCCCTTTGTGACTTCTCCCAGCAAAACATTAATATGTGTGCAGATGTTACTAGTCGCATAAAGCTTGTAACAGCCAACATGTTGGTGGTTACATTATAGGACTTGATTGTATAATTGCCACATAAAAATGTAAGCTATGCAGCGGATCTGCTTTTTTATTTCAGTGAAATGTTGCATACATTACCCACGCTGCAAAGCATTGATGAATAAGGTGTGTTGCTAAATGATGAAGCTTCAACTTGCTAGCATCAAAGTGAGGTGTAACACAAACTTATGTCTGACTCCCCTACTAGATATTTCAAGCTATTTGTCTTCAGCACTGACTGACACTAACTCAGGTGACATCGCCTGAGGCAGTTTACCAGGCTTCATATCTTCCTCTGCCACAAAAGGCTTCTTACTCATTTCAACATGCATTCTGTCACACTTTCAAGCAGAGCATTGGTTGAGGTCGTTAAATAAAAAAAGCATAAAATCATTAAACTGTTGTCTTCCGTCCTCCGTGTCATCCTGCGTACAGAGGTTAGTCGGCCTGTGACTCGTCCATAGGAACGTTTTCTTCCGTGCATTCCATCAACATAATGTCGCTGATGTTTCCTCCATCAGCTTCCTCTTCCTGTAGGGATCTGTCTCCAATCACTGCTGTCAATTAGACCAGCTCCTTCTCCCATGGACTTCTGCCTAATCTACTTTCTCTCTTGACTGATCACATTAAGGTTCATATGGTGCCATCATGGTTAAGATGAGGCAGAATGAGGAGGTGGAGGAGGAGGAGAAGGGGGAGCATCTGCTGCTGGGGAGGAGACATCGAGAGGCCTAGGAGACTGTTGTCACGATGTAGTGGTAAAAGACAGTTCTGATCTTTGTCAGGTACACACAACAACAACCACAACCACAACCACAACAACATAAATCTTCTCAGAAAATGCTTGATCCCACCCTATAAAAGCTTGTTTGGCTCATATGTTTCTGACTTTTTAAACTTGACAGATATTTGTAAATGTGCTCACTAACATGTAGAAGAAGAAAATAACCTGTTGTTTATGAGCTGACCCTTTTCAAGCTAATGGCCGCAAACATAAGCACAAAATGTCCAACCTGATTGTCCCGCCATGTTCAAAATTAATGAGATGAAAAATAGTTCTAAAAAATGAAGTTGGCCCTTTTTTTTTGTCAAATAAAGTCCATTTATAATTTAAAGCTTCCACTGAGGAACTTTGGGTATGTGTCCATTTTGCATCTCCTTGTGGACAAAGTTGTTCCTATTAACTCTTTAATAATCTTGTTCTGTGTAAATTGTGTTATTATCCTACTCCCTTTCACAGTCGAATGTATAGTGTGGAGCGTTGTGACTATTTTGTGTAGAAAATATAAACAAGGTATGATTTAGGTTGCTGTTTTTCCCTTCCTCTGACACCTACACTACTTCAATGCAGCAGTTAGACCTACAAATAAAAATATACAAATATCAAATGCTTTAAGCTCGAAAAGAGACATCAGTGATATTTTCAGTCTGTTTCATAACAAAAACTGCTGCCAGGACCTTTAACGCTGTTAATCCTATTAAACATTTGTGTTACATTCCCTCATTAATAACCTTTGACTTCTTGATCTATGGCTCATGGCATGTTTTATGAAGTGTGTTACATTACAGACAGCCCGAGACCACACCTCTCATGTGTTTCTCTCAGTGCAGGTCAGTTTAGAAGGGCTGCACCTGATTACCTGATTGCTGCTCAGCCGAGGAGAGGCGTCTTTTGAAGCTCTCTCTGCTGTCAGACTTGCTGGAATCTCCCCCTCTCCTCATTGTTTCTTAGTTGGTTTTGATTGAAATAAACATGTTCTTTTATTACAATTAATTCTTTGGATTTGTCGTTTTCTTCTGACTGTCATTTGCAGCTTTGCAGGTTGCAGGGACGTATAAAGTGCCAATAACAAGCAGCTCCAAACAACTTTATCTTCTAGTCCCGTCAACTAGTGGATGTTTTTGCCTCCTGATTTAAGACACCTTAAAGCAGTGCCTAAAACCAAGGGGCCAAAATGTCAACTGAAATTGGTTTTATCTTTAATGTCATCTGTCAGTTAGAAATAATTTTACTTTGGTTGTTAAAGCTAAGTTTAAATCTTGTTTGTACCATTTGGATATTTATTTCCTCTTCCAAATTGTAACTAAATGTTAGCACAAATGATTATTTCCTTATATCTAATTAGTAGACAATGGTATTGAAGATTTTTTTGTAATATAGGGCTTCATTACAGCTGAAAATCAATGCTGATGCCTCTTTGTGAGCTACAAAGCAAATCATACCATCAGAGGGATTATTTCTATATGGTTATTATTTCTGTTTGTGACCATGCTACTCAAACAGCCTGTTGTTACATCATCCATACAAAGAGTCACAGTAAACACTACCTACATATGTTTAAAGACATCAGGATGAGATCTTTTATTAGAAAACATGACTTTTGCATGTAAGATCATCAACATATGACACATGCTGCTTTGTCCACAGGGTGCAGTGATGATGACATAAAATGAAAGTTCCTCTATGTCACACGAACCAAAAATATGTTGGGATTTCATGACAACAACATGCAGTTTAGAGTTAGATGGATTATTAACATTTGATTTAACATCACTTCACTATCAATTTTTTCCCCCTTTTCTATGAACACCTACAGTGGCTCTACAGTCTCCCATTGTTCTCTCTTTAAGCCACATCCCAGCAAGCCATCTTTACCTGCAATGGGCTAAATGGTTCACACACATTAAGATGGATGGTTAAAAGATGGGGGGATGGATGGATGGATGGATGGATGGATGAGGCACCAGCCAACGTCACGACTAATTCACTGTGCCATTCCAGTGCAGCAAATCAGACTCATCAGGGACACTGTGGGTGGATTCAGAAACACTTCAGTCCTGTTTGACGTTTGATTGTTAAAGACCAGCACTTACCTGAAATAGAAAACATAAAGGTTCAGTATCTTTTAAACATGTGTTATTGAAATTTTCTAAAGAGTGGTAATCTGCAAGATCCATGTGTTTTTATTCAGTATTCAGCGCTCAGGGCTTACTTATAAACCAGTGGATATAAATGGCTGCAGTGGGATTTTAGCAACATTGTTGTGGAATTAAGTATTAGTGTCATGAGAGGACAATGCACAAGCTAAAAAAAGACACTGTTTAAAGCTTAAAATTAGGCTTGGAAACACATCTCATTCAATCTGTGAAAACTGTGTTTTTATGACAGACATCTGGGCTAAATAAAGTTTTGTCCAGGAGCTGAGGTTGACCCGTGTTAACCTCTGTCCTCTGAGGAAGAATAAAACAAAATCTGTTGTCATGGTTTCGGTTCTTTGGTTGATGAAAAGTGTTCAAAGTTCATCATGTGTTAGCGTCTCTGTGGGTTTTTAGAAGTTCTCCTCAAAGCCTTGTTTTTTTTAATTATTATTTTATATCACAAGCTTGACTATTTTATTTAAGAATTTAAAATTAGGTTGATATGTGGTGTATCAAAAGTGAAATGATCAACAATAAGTGTACACTTTCAATTCATATTTGTCACTATTAGTATTGATTTGACAATGCTTCCTGGACAAATAATGACCTGCAGTCAAGTGTTGATTGGAAAAATAAAGAGCTGATTTTTGTGCCTACGGCAATCAACATGTTAAATCATGATTCTTAAGGATATTAGAGTTTTGCAATAACGTCATGGTGTTCTTATCTTTCATTAACAGTTGTTTGATTTATGAGGTGGATCATGGGCAATATGGGCAATGTGCAATATATGTTTTATATGTGCCCTTGGTATTTGCTTCTCTGTTTACATGTAGAGCATCTTTTTGCCTCCTTCTTTCATGAGACGAGAGGAAGCTAAATGTATGCTGCTTTCAAGTCCAAGATGTCACGGTTTGGTTTCGTTTAGGTTGTATTTCAGAGTTTTGAGTTCAGTTTTATTTATTCCCTCGTCTTTTTCCGTGTTACTGTGTTTCCCTGTCTCGCTGGTTTCCCTCCTGTGTTGATTGTTTCATAGTCTTGTGTTTATTTTAGTCTTCAGTGTGTTTCCCTGTGTCCTTCTACAGTATGTTACCTGTTAGTTTATTTCCTGTCTTGTGTTTTTAAGTCTAGTCTCTCTAGCCTTTGTGATTACCCTGATGTTCCTCACCTGTCTCATTAGTCTCACCTGCGTCTGATTACCCCATGTCTATTTAGTCTCTGTGTTTTCCCTGAGTCTCTTGTTGGTTCATTGTCCTTTGTCATTCCCAGTGTAGTCTTTGACGAGTGTCCATTGTTGCCTGTCTGTTCCTTGTTCCCTGGATTTACTTTGTTTTTTCACACTCGTTCTGGATTTAGGTTTTTTTGAGTAAGTTTGGTTTTGCCTTTTGTTTAATAAATATTTTTGTTCCTGCACATGGGTCCTCCCTCCCTGTTTCCTACCCGCATATCGTGACAGTATGAACCAACCCATGACACAAGACAAGTATTCCTGTTTGAAACTGCATCCCATCCCATTGTTGCTGTTATTTACAGTGATGGCTTTGTCTGAACTGGAACTGCAAAACACTAGCATAGTAAAAAAAAAAAAAAAAAAACATATCAGAATGTATACATTTCCATAACTTATCATTTAACAAATGAAAATAAATATCCTGATTCTGTTCTATAATTGGAAATTAAATGAGCATTTCTGCCATTTCTGGGGTGCTGTGTGAAAGAGTAAAGTAGTTCTTATATTTTACGTTTTTTCATTGAGACTTACCTGTTAACTTCATTTTTTTTTGCAGTAACCACTTTCATTTAACTTCTTTAATCTTCTCATTTGATCTGTTCCCGTGACCCTGAAGCAGACGATGGGAGAATAGTTCAGGGAAGATGAGTCAACAGCATCAGCCCGTCCATGTAAGTTGGTTATTATTACGATTAGTTACAAGAATTCTTTTTCCTTTTTTTTTTTTTTTTTTAACCATAGGCCTGTTTGGTTCAGACCGTGAGCAAGTCCAGTGACGGAAGCAGAGACCTACTGACGTCTCAGGCCCTTGATTGAATCTGATGTTCCCCACTGCTCCATGAGAAACAACCAGGTGTATAAAATGAGAGCAGACCTAAAGGCAAGGAAGACAGAAACACAAAGAGAGTCAGAAGCATCACAGTGGAGATACAGCAGCTGCTCTAGATCAGGGCTTTCGGACAGCGCAGCGGAAAGAGAACGAAGCCGACAACTCTCTAAAGAGCACATGTAAGATTTTAAATTTTCTCCTAAAAAATATATATATATTCTCTTTTTTTTAGATGGCCCTCCTCGATGGTCTCAGTGTTTGGTCTTTTTGAACCTGTGTGTTAACCGTTTTTTTCGCGCCAAAGTACAGTGTGTGTTAGGAAGGATGTTTCAAATGATAATGAAGTTTGATATCGAAGAAATGTATCCTATAATTGTTTATTTGGTCGATGCTGGCAACTGAATCGCACCGTCCCCGCAGTGTAAAACCATGTTTGGTGCTTGTTTTTGAACGCGTTGTGCGCAATTACGCATTGGATTCATATTTTTCCTTCTGGTGTTAAAATGTATCCCCGACGGGGAGACATATGAAAGATCAATTCCCTGGCATTTCTCTGTTTTCTTAAATTGTAATTTAAGGTTTTTCAGATGTTAAACGTTAAATTTCCTATACAGAGTTTTGGGGTAAAATGTGCATGACAGTGGCTGTGAACTAACTATAAAGAAAACACGTTAAAGAGCGTATGGTTAAACATGTTTCGAACATTTTAAACAGAATTAATACTTTAGCTTAAAGATGATGTCCGAGACAACCGCGCGTAATTACGCATCAGAGTCCTCTTCTTTCAGTTCTCCTCTCCCACAATTCAAAATTACACGGTTTTGTTTTTCTTCACAAGATCGTTTTCCAAATGACTCTTCTCTTGGCTAAACTATGGGACTAATGTCTCGTCTACTTTCTCTTCTAACTCTTACCTTGACCAATAGACAACTTTTCGGGTATTGGCAGTTACATGAAACTATATGTAAAAACTAACGTTATTTTGAGTCGTTCATATGCTCTTTCTGTCGGTCGATAAACTGGTGGGAAATTACACAGCTCGCTGTTTTCATGTTAAGTGCAGATTAACCATTTCACATTCGTTTTCACCCTCAGGTGTAAAGCGATGTTACAACGAACCGGACCCCAGCTGATTTTCCTAATAGCCCTGTGCAGTGTGTTTTACTCCCGTACTTTGAGTCTCCCATACACATCCATGAGGTAAGAGAAATTATGATCTGTGAAACTACTGAAAGGCAAAAAAAATAATAATACAGCGCTCTTTGATTCGAGCTGTGGATTGGTTTCAGAAAGTTTGTCTCCGGACCCCTGTTTTGGTGCATTTATGGGAACACCAAGCGAAAAATGTTGACTATTCATGTCACTACAATTTAGTGGTTCGTGATGCCTTCGTCAAAACTAAAACCTTTCCCTGGACAACGATTGACGCTGTAAGCGAGAGTAATTTTGAACATTTCTGTATGTGTATGATCTTCCACGGCGTCATCTACTAATTGAACATGATATGAGAGGCTTGCCGCTTTTCCCCTATACACTATCTTATACGTTTTACACATAATCTGTCTTATAAATGAAGAATCAATTTGATGGCAGATGTGCTGAATGAACATTTGCCGTTTCCATGTTTAGAAGAAATTGAAAACCTTAACACTATCCAACGTAGGCATCATTTTGCAACTTCTGCTAAACCTTTAGACATTTTATTTGCGTTACTTTGTGTATTATTATATCAAATGCGACCATATACTGACGTTGTCCTCTTGTGGTGCTGCGCAGACCGTCCAGACACGCAGACGGTCTGTTCACCAGTGGATACAGCAAACTGCTCGGACAGCTCTCAGCGCGAAGGTACCTGGAGTCTCTGATCGGAAAACGGGTCAGGTAGGGGACCCTTCACAATGTACTTTTCAAAGGCACTCATTGCTGCCAAAGATACAATAATGTGAAGCTATCAAGGACTTCCGTCACAGCTGGTTATAAACCTTTTTCTTGTCATCATGGACATCTATGAGTAGAACAAGAAGATGTAGATGTATGTAGTTCCAGAATGTCACTGTTTAATAGAAATGTCCTAACAAACAAACCGTGCAAATTTTTTATTGCGAAACACAGGCTATCTGACAACAATTGACACAATGACAAAGCGTTATACTTCAAGTGTTTCAGCTATGACGAATTTATTTTCTTTTGGATTTTTTTTAACAAAAGCTATATAGATATATACAAGATGAATTAAATTTATTCAACAACGAAAAAGTTTGAATCTTATTTTCCAAAATTTCACCAATGGTATCTGATATCTTTGAATCATGTAATGAAGTCCTATACTGTTAATTATCACACAATTTTATAGAATTACTTCATTATCTTTTCTTGGCAGTGTTTTTGTAAAAGAGGAAAAGACCATACATCATGTTCACTATTTCATATAGAGATTGCAGTTTAACACAAACATGATAAGACAAACACGAACATGCCTTTTGACATTTGCACTGAAAGACTGGACCTGCTTGATGTGTTTTTTTTTTTTTTTAATTGACTAAACCTTTTTAAAGGTTAATTTATGCCATAACTGGTTCAGTACATATGACGACCAGAGGGGGAGGGGGGGGATTCACTCACAGATCGAGAATAAAGACACCATGAATCACAGATCCTGAGCTTCACTGACGTTAAATTCAAAAACGCTGCCCTCTGACCTGTGTTGAAAACCTTTATGTATCTCTTTGTTACATTTTTAACACAGTGACGAGCTGATGGATGAGCCAGTGAAGCGCCACTCAGACGCCATCTTTACAGACAATTACAGCCGCTTCCGTAAACAGATGGCCGTCAAGAAGTATCTCAATTCAGTGTTGACAGGAAAGAGAAGGTATGTTTTATTTATGAATTTTTTCACTTGTTCATCCCTGTTGCTTTCTCTCTCAAACTGAATGTATTGATACATAACTCCTCTTCCACAGGAGTTCTTACACACACACATTTGTAAGGGATAAGATGGCATTATTGAGAAGCCTCTTGAGGCTCTTTAGGGAAATTATTGTTGTGATAAGTAAGGCTGTAATAATATGCTAAAAACAGACAGAGTAATATCTATATTTTTAAATAGACATTGGCATTTTTCTTTGACCTTTTTCAAACAAAAATTGTGGACAGTTGATGGTTACCTTATACCTTGTCTCTCCGTATTCACACACAGCCTAGAAGATCCTATAACCAGTGACCCAGAGGACTCCATGGATGAACCCAACACCATCCAGGACAGCTACAGTGACATCAGTGTAGACCATCTCCTAAACAACTTTCAATTGGTAGGAAAAAACACTTTCAAAAAAAGTTGTAAATTTTATTCCTCAGTAGCCCTCATTAACAAAATGCTTTCTGTAGACCTCTGAACTTTCCCTTAAGCTCACTAAGAGTTTTATACTGGTCACGAAACTGAACATGATACTAATGTCTCTTTATCACTTTCTAAAGCTAATGAGACAATCTGAATTAACATTAATAATCTCTATAAGGTTCATTTTTCTTGTTGCCGCTGCAGTGGGTTAGGTGTTAGGCAAAGTGAGTCACAGCAGCGGCATTACAGAATCTGTTAACATTTGCTACAGCAAAGATTCTTAGGGTCCGCTACCTTCCAGTTAAAAGACAGATTTGTTTTTCACCAGAAATCACTACTGACACATGTAGTACAGCAAAAAATAAGCAAAAACCTTTCTGAAAATCAATACCAGCTGAAAGTTGGTAACAGGAACTTTAACCTTCTCAACTATTTCCCTGACCCAAATCCAAAATTTCACCATACTGAGCCCAATTCATCTTCGAACCCTGAAGCATGTTGAAGCAATGACAAGCTAAATGCACAATATTGTTATATGCCAATGGCTAGAAGAGACATGGAGTAGAATACAATATAGCTTTGTCAAAGCAGAGTTGTTTTATATCATTAACTCTCTGTCCATTTTTCTCGTGTGTTGCAGCCACTTTGAGGAGATCTCTGCACTCGAGTGAAAACCTCAAGTCATCCTCATGAAACAGTCCATTCCAAAAACAACACGATGTTTATCCAAAGGACATTTGAAGACAAAGCCAACCTGATGATGTGTTCTCTATCTATTCAAACACTAAGTACATGTTTACACTGTATATATGCAGAATATACTGTATATACAATACGTAAAGAAGGTCCTGGCCAAAGTCTTTTCAGGCCACTTCGAGCGGCATGTGTCTCCATGTACACTTTGTTCATTGAGTGTTTTTACAACAACCAGCTACAGAGAAGTAACAATTTCCCTTCTAAAGTCCATGCTGTTGTTTCATTGACCTTTCAATGCTACATTTCTCCCCTCGTAACTTTATCGGAAACCAATGCTAAATTTAAGTGGAACTTTTCCTTTTACCTTTCAGAAAAATAATTGACCCACTGAATGTTATTAGAACAGATTTCAGTTACGATAGATGACATTTCCCATGTATTTTTGTGCAACCTACGCTACCTTGGTTTCAAATGACCTATGCTGGTTTATTTACAGTATAGCTCATGTGCCATGTTTTTATTGCAACAGAACATTTTTTTCCCTTATTACCCTTAAATTGTATGAACTATGTTCATTTTACTTTCTATTTAATAACAACACCAAACTGGATGTTTATTTGATTTAATCCACCCCCATTCCTCTGTTCTTTTAGCTTATCTTAATGAAAAAAAGATACAAAGGATCTTTAAATTGGACATACTGTATGTTGATTGGATCATGATTGATTAAAATAATGCTTACCAATACTGCTATTAACTTTTACACAATTGGCTTCCAGTGGACCCTTGCTTTATCAAAGTTATATTGACTAATGTACTTTAAATAAAACACCACATCTGTTAAACTACGATGACACATTGGGTTAACTGTGTTTCATTTGAAAGCTAGCTTGTTATATATCACATGAGGCAGCACATTGGGACAAGTTTGAACTTCATCTGTTGTTTTGACATCAAATGAAAGGTTGTTGTATACATTTTCAATGGTGCAACCATGAGCTAAGTTTTCATTGAATTGTTTTAGAGAATCTAATCTTGGTTGTTTGATGATAAAAATGGAAAGGAGGAACACATTTTGAATGGAAACAAATGCATATAATCACTTTATACTATTCAACATGTAGAGCAAAGATGTTATAACTGAGCATAGACATGCCTTTAGTGCATATAGTGATGTACACCAGTCACCAAATAAAAGATATTGTTTTATTTTTCAAAGCTGAGTCTTTTGTCTGGCTGATTGTTTGATGGTGGACGTAGCACATGAGTGTTTTTTTCCTTTTTTTTTAATATATAACCCTGTATGACATGAATATTATTTGGCTGATGGCCTTTTTGGAAAATTCTGAGATTAAACAAATGCATTAACTGCAATATCTACATGTACATCCTTAGTTTTACCAATACACATAACTTCACTCATATTTTACACCTTAAGATGAATTTATTTTTCCTGTGTTCTTTTTGTAACCTTGCTTCTAAAACAATATGTTGTGATAGGACATGAACAATGGAAACAAGGAAGAAGTAAGGAGCAATAGTGGAAAATAACTAGGTCATGTGACTCTGGAACTTCAGAACCATGGACAGTGACACTTTGCCAACAAGCTGACAATTTGCTCATTTGAAGTCAGTTTGGTAGGTTCTTTGTTTCTATTTTGTGTTTTAAATGAGCTATCATGAGGTCATCTATTACTCAAGTGAACCGATTAAGAGTCTATATGAAACAATTTCTTCACAATTTCCAAAAGCTGACGAAGCAGAGAGGGATTTTCCGGCACAACTTCACCAATATCAAGGTGCATGAAGAGTGAAAGGCAAGAAATCAAAAAGCGACAGTAACACTTTTAGTATAGAGATGAACTTTATCAATAAATTAGACCAACACTTTTTCGGATTGTGGCCTGATGACCCTGATTTAGGCCACAAGCCTCCAAAAGATGACCAGTCAAAGTGGGTTAAAATATTGATAATTTCAAACCTGTTTGCCAAATTGATCTTGGGGATTGCAAGAGTTTGATGTTTCATGATGCCCAGTCGGACAACTTCCATGTGGATTTCACTCCCCCAAATAAGAAAAGCGCTGATCAATGTCTTTGTACTCTCTAACTTGAAGGTTAAAGTTTTAAAAACACTTACATGATGACAAACGTTTGGTTAAAGTAAGCTCAAAGATAGAGTTGCTAAAAAACAGACATGAAAAAACATTGCAGTTATGGTTTCCCCACTCTCTCAGTGTGACTGATGTGTGTTATTCCACAACTACGAATATTGAAAGTCCTCATTTCTGAGCTCTTTTTAAAGATTACTTTTGTCATTGGGAACCATTGGGCTTGTGACAAAGGAGCACAGAAAAAGGAGGGAAGTCAGAAGGGGCATTGAAACTCCCTAATGCACAGACTTTTTTTCTTTCATTGGTATTTTCTTGCTATAACAAAATATTAAGTATTTTAAATATGTTGTGCCTCAGCAGTCTTATAAGTAGACTGCAAAAAGAAATCCAAACGATTGTCACAAAATAGTAGATACAACCCGTACCTTATTCCTGACTTGAATCAATATCTCAGTACACTTTTGATACTGAAGGCCAGCCTTTACAGTTTCATTTTAACGAGGCCTCTCTGGATGCTGCTAATGGGTATGTGTGTGAAATCTGGAAGTTAAAAAAGCAGCCATGCTCTCAGTTATGTTGTCACACTTTGCACCATTAAGACACTTGTTAGTAATCAAACGGTCAGTATCCACAGCTTTGTAATGGCTCCCACTGTAGGAGGAAATGTTTACCAGACACATGTGATTAAGAAGTACAAGTGTAAATGGACTGTGCGTTTCCGCCCTGATGTTCACTATTTTTTATGGCAATATGAAATGGCCTCGTGTTCTCTCTTTAGCTTCTTATATGTCATGCAGGAGAGTGAGTGTCATCTCATGATTAAAAAGTGCAGCGTTCCTTGTTTTTTTTTTTGATTTTGTTTTTTCCTTCTTCTGTTTTAAGCATAGTTTTACTTCCTGTCCTTGTGTGTTTTCCCTCCAGTTTGATTGCACTCATCCGTTTACCGATTTCTCATTTTTCACACCACATGTTAACCACTCTGTGTTACGTCTGGATTTTTGTCATAAAGGTTTTTCCCCCTGGGTCTATGTGTTCTATTGAATTTTGTGTTTGTTTGTTTTTTTCCTTTTACGTGGACTATTTTTTTTCTTTTCTTGGAAACGGTAAGCTATTTCTTTGATGGAATTACTTTCTGCAAGTGGATCCTAATGCTTGTTTTTCTACCACCGTGACACCATTAATTAACCCAACTCCATAGTTTAGACTTCAAATTTCTCAAGCTAACTTAAAAAAAACTCAATCTCACTAAGCTTCCTGTGAATACCCAAAAAGGTGGAGTTTTTCCCTGTACCTCCACAATCTACAGGCAAAGAAAGTAACTGCTGCTGTCTTCACACTAACACCACCTGTAGGTGATGAGCTTGACTGCAACCTGTTTTTTTTTATAGCAAACGTTTCAAAGATGTAAAGTATTTCATTACTTATTTAGCTTTAAAAAAAAAAAAAAAAAAAAACGTGTGTGTGTCACTGCTTTGTGTGTATCATGTTTATCAATAAAGTGTAAACCTAACCTTGGGGGGTTAATCAAGAACATATATAAAATCTATAGATGTAGTGTAATAATGTGAAGTTTGACCTTTTTTTTCATATTTTTGACAAATTTGTCAAAATCCATCTGAATCTGCTTCTTAAATGGAGAAACACTTTTTTTTTTAACTGGACTATCCCAAACGCCACATGATTAAACAAATAATTATTAAACAGTATTTCAGTTAAATCTATCATTCTGGGGTTACTAGGGTTTCCCCAGATGACTAAAGTGATAAGTTAATTGCTCATTCTCTCTCCTATGTGACTCACTCTGTTTGCATGTGTCAAAATGGCAGCGGAAATTTGACTCATAAATGTCATAAGCAATGTTACCTGCAGGGCTAGAGCCTTGTTGGATGATCCTAAAATTAGAAACCAGGATCTCTCACACTGTGGATGACAGACTCGAGGGACTTTGCTGAGTCAGAATTAGCTCACATTATTATCACGGTTTTCTAAAAAAAATACTTAAGTTCTAAACTTTTTATTACGGTCTGCAATTGGTTTCCCCTGCCAATGATTACCATCACATTCAGTTTTTCTTTCTTTCTGTTCCAGTCTTTTTCTCTTCTTTGAACTTTGGTGATTTTATTGTGTTTTCGATGCACACCAATATAAGACCAATGTTTTACTCCTTTCCTGGGAGTATTTGAAGTTACCCTCAGCTTTACTTTGATTTTAGAGTCAATTAGCAAACTTTGGCACACTGGCTTTTGAACATCACACATTCTCTTTTCTGATAGGCCTGTTTAATGCCAATGTGTGCATGTTTCAAGTGCATGTTAGCATTAAGCTAAAAACTGTACAGTGGTAAAGCACAGCCTTATAGAGCCACTGAGCTTAACTGTCCTTTTTTTTTGGTTCTTTTACTGCTATGACTGAAAACCACGGAGATAGATTTTTTTTAATTTAACATTGGGTTTTAAATTTTAAAGATGACAAGAGGAGGACACCTCAGGTAGACTACCTGGGGGTAGAGTGGTGACGGAACTGAGGCCTACAAGAAATCCTTTGAAGGTTAACATCTGGGACTCTGGCTGGGCAAAAGGCATGTAAGATAGGAGGACTTAGGCAGAGTTCAAATAAATTGACCCTGAGCAGACATTAACACAGGTAAAACATACAGTATATACAGGCAGTAAGTGAACTGTAACAAACATGGAAAGAAGTGAATAATAAAATGCCCACAAAGGACCTGAAACATGATTAAAAACAAAACAGATAACCAGATAGAAAGATGAGACATGACAGTGCGTTCTCCAGTCTACATTAGCCCTTGCTTAAAATTAAAAAAAATCCTATTTTCGGTCTTATTTGATCCAATTGACATTGGTTTTGGTGGGGAGAAGATTCTTGGAAGTATTATGAAATGTGTTCATTAATACATTTTAATAGGGATAAAACATGTATGAAATATTATCCAGTGATTATATTTCTGAATTTTAAACAATTGAATGCAGAAGAAAATGAAATATGTGTTTGAAATGAAAACGATTTCATTTATATTATCAGATTAATAGTTGGATTTAATTGCTCTAAAAAAATCAAGAGGAAGAGCCAGACAGTCATATACCATACAACTGTACAAAACAACTTTTGTGTTCCTATGTTTTTTTACAAATATTAGAGGAATAACATCTGCTAATGAATTCTGGTCATTTTTCATGTTTTAACTTTTTTTGTGTGTTTGTTAGCTTATGGCTGACTTTTCACTGGCATGCCCCATGAGTCAGGCAGATTTGTCATCAAAACATTCAACTGCTTTCAATATGTGTATCTTTTTTAATGTTGTGTGTGTGTGTGTGTGTGTGTGTGTGTGTGTGTGTGTGTGTGTGTGTGTCCACTCTCCTGGACATTTGTGATTACTGGCTGCTTGGTGGAGAGGCTTCAGTCATTAACTCTCATCACTGCTGATCTTAATGGACCAAACAGAGCAAAAATAGACAGAGCGAGAGAGAGAGAGAGAGAGAGCTGCAGCCTTTTAACACCAACTACTGTGTTTTGTGTGTGTGTGTGTGTGTGTGTGTGTGTGTGTGTGTGTTCCTGCCATTCCACTCTTCATTGAAAGACTCAAACACCTCCTCGGCCGACACCCTTTTCATTAAATCTAAAGATATGACTATAAATCCAATTTAACTTCTTTATGTATGCCTTGCATTTATACTCAATCCCCAAAAGTCATCACTAAAGAATACAATCATTAACAATATTACCCAATGTCAATGTAGATGCATTACAGGGCTTTGGGGAGTTAACCTCATTATTTTGTGAAGGAGTAGTATTTATCTTTTTTTTTTACAGTGATGAGAAAACAACACTACTGTCTCTTTAAATGTCTCAGTTTACAGAATTCTTCTTTCCGGCTGCAAAATGCATGCATAATCTAATCCAGCGATTTAAACCAACCTTAGTCTTGCTTTTAAAATCAACTTCACATAAATGTTATAATTTGTCTTCGAACATGACGCTTGATGTTGCTGAAAGGAAGAAAAATTGGAGCCACCAATGGATTTCCAAACATCCAATAAACTGCAAACCACATCTATTCACAGTGGTCTTCTTCTCACATTTGATGATGTCCTCTAAAGATTAAAAACACAAAATCATTAGCCAGGCTTCATTTATTCCCTCAGTTGGATTTGATTCACTTCCTGTATCATTCGCATTATGCTGCAGGCTGTCTGCTGACGGATTTGTGTTTAGGGCTTTTACAGTTCAACGTTGGTGACATACGGCTGATTGACATGTGGAAGTCACAGTGCATCAACATCATCAACCTGAAAAACAAACACAAGCTGCTCATGCTTGTTTTGCCCCATCATACAAGCCCCTCCTCTGTCCTTTGGCTAAAATGAGTTATTTATGCAAGAAAGAAAGAAAGAAAGAAAGAAAGAAAGAAAGAAAGAAAGAAAGAAAGATCTTTTGTTCGTAGATTTATTTTGTTATTTTTGAAAAGTTAGTCACAGCACGATAAGAGGCTGTGTTACATTTATTTCAGTTTGATTCATGATAGATAATTGTTAAAAAACGCAGAAAATCTGTGACAACATTGCTATGGTCTCGTTTATGTACCTCGTTTAGCCAACAGATCAGGATGCTTGAACATTTCATTGTACTGTTTTGTCTTTTTAATTACATACCACGAGCGAGATAAAGCTTGGTCAAAATGGGAATAGGAACTTTACATTTTGAAACAGTAGCTCCACTGTAATGTCATTTGTTTTCTCCATGGACTGTTCCTTCATTGTGTACGCCGTTTTTGGTCTGTGTGCCGGAAATTTCTTTTTGAGATTCTGATTCTGATGATTCTTTCTGATTGTCAAAACGTTGCAGTATGTGTACAATGATGAGTATATTTAATTTAAAAAAGGTTATTTTCCCCCGGGGGTCAATTCAAGTATCTCTAATCTTAATACAACTATCTTATCAAGGTCGCACAAAGGCATCAGTACAAACACACGCACACAGAGTCAGTTGTTGATGCCGGCTCTAATGAATTAGCAGCAGGTCTGATTGGTGATGTGTCTTGGTGCTGCAGTGGATCAATAAATCTGCCAGATAAATGACCTGGAGTTTCTGAGGGAGTGAAAGGCCACAGCACAGACTAATCAGCAGCAGCCAAACCGCCTCAGGCACACAAGCAGCTCTGGTGCTTTATAAACTTCTTCATTTAGATCCCTCAGAGCCTCATCCTCTTACAATCAAATTCAAAAAACGTTATTTGTCCCCGGGGGGGCAATTCAAAAATTACATGGGAGATGCATGGCAATGCAATGGCTTGATAAATGAATTTTAGAAATTATTTGGCATATGTTCTGTCTAAAGGAGTGAACAGTATTCAATTATTTTACCAGACATGAAAAACTATTACAATTCACCTCTGACAATTCAATAATCTCTTGTAATTTATCATTAAATTACTTTGACCATGAAAAAGTGCTTAGTTGAACATTTTACACTTTATAGAAGAAAAATACAAAAGATAATCGTGTTTCTAAATTTAAATTCAGCATACAATGGTGACATGTAATTAATAGAAAATAAAGTCTAGTTACAAAGATGGTAACTATTTTTTTTTTTTATGGGCCCCTCTTCCTGCTCATTGCCACCAGAGGCACCTATAACTGCAGGGTTAGCATGTACATTTACTGCAAGCTACCTTGCAGTGTAGGTTTGTTTTTACATTTTTTATTATGGAAAAGCCAATAATTTAGAAAGCTATCACAAGCTTACTTCCAGTGTTTGTTACACGCCAAACCTGCATTAGCCTGTCCAAAAGAAAGCAAGCCAACTACATGTCTGTGGAGGAAATCCAACCCTTGGTTTTTGAAACAAGCAAGGTTCAAATAGCTTAATAGCGTGTATCCATGACCAAATTTACCTGCGTTTTTTTTTTTTTTTTTTTCTTCTGGCAGTTGACAAACAACTTTTCAGTGCACTACCTCCGCCAACTATGGAGTGTGGATCAGTGACTGCATCCTAATCTGGAAGAAGAAGAAGAAAAAGAGTTAATGAGTTATTTCTCTCCAGAAAATGTTTTTTTTTAAGCTATTCAGATAAGAAACTATTCGACTTGTACCTTGAGTCTCTCAGTAGAACATCATGGTCTTCCAATTTCATCTTGATTTCTTGTCAGCTCCGTCCTCTCAGCCTACCTGCTCACTGTCACCCACCCCCCTGCACACAAACACCTCAATTCAATGAAGACATCAACAAACAGGCAGAGGACAGGATCTCAGCACACAATGTCACCCCAAAATACCCATAAGGAATGATTGTTACCTTTTAGGAAACCGGTAGTGATTGAACTTGAATTCTACAATGCTCTGAGGTTTACTTGGGAGTGATACTTTCAAGCCTGCAGTGGTTTGAATGACATGACAGCACTAGTATAGTACAGACACCTGAGTGATAGTGACAAACGGGTAGCTATATAGCTAGAATGCATGACCTTTTTTTCCTTATAAGATATACCAGGCAGTGTTTGAAACATGGTCACACTATCTCCTGCAATAGAGAAACTAAATTCAACTAAAACAAAGAATAACCGTCCAGTATCTATATTTCACTTCAAGTATTCTATGTTGAATTTGAATGAATAGTGCTAGATTTATCTAACACTAGGATTGTCACGTGCTTTCTCGTCACAGGATGTCAAGCATAATTTCCATGCAGGAGCTAACTGATGTTTACATAATCACAACAAATTACTCTTAGACACAGGAACTAAGCTGTAAGAAAGAGGGAGGGGGGGAGTGGGAGAAGACAAATGGGTCATTTTGTAAATGTCAGAGGTAGCTAACTAACGCTAGTGATGCTATTCGCAGCTACGTCACTCTCCTGAACAAGTGGCAAGTTGCAACTGACATACGGCAAAAAAAAAAATCTACTTTTTCCACAAGCAGATGACTTGCATTTTTTTAAGTGGTCACACAAATAGCAGATGAAACCCCGCAATGAATAAACAAAAAACAAGAATTTTTTTTTTTTTAAATATCCCCGTATTTGACTAATTGTTGCAAGTGAAATTATCCCAATTCTTCTTCCTACATTTTTTGGCTGTAGTAAATGAACCAAATTTACACTTTTGTCATATGAAGTAATAAACGAGTTACTTGACTTTTAGAAAAGGTTATGAGAAAAGCCTCGACAATGAGAGACTGCATCCCAGTTTGAAGAAATACCTGCCATGTTGAGGGGCAGACGGAAAACAATACTGCCCTCTAAAGAACATTTCAAATACTGCATGCTGAAGATAAAAAGCCAAACACTGACATGGGACAACTGTGAAAAACATTCGTACATAAAATTGAAATAAATAGAGCTAGAAATAATTCTCCTTTGATTGAGAGCGTTTTAAAATTGTCCACTGCATGTAAGAAACAAGTGAAGTCAGGGAGGACTGGAAACTGAAAATGTAGGAGTTCCATGTATCTTCATATGAAAGAGACCAATCTGCACTGAAGTTTTCCTCCATCTTTGTTCATCGATAAATTAAACACGTTTTCAAGATATGAAAAAGTTAACCTGAAAGGAGGTTTGTATTATTTATGAGGTCGTCGCAAAGAATGAGAACCACTTTCTCCCCTGCTAGAATCAAAAAGGGAAACATGCCCTTCATTCTTCAGGGATCTTAGAATTGACTTGTGTGCTGTGCTGGAATGGCTTCAATCCCTAAAAACGTGCTTTCAACTTTGTAATGAATGTAGATTTAAAAAGCACCACAACATCCAGAGTAAGTTTTAAGAAAATGTATATTTACAGAGAATATACATGTACATCGAGTAAATATTAACATTTTAGGACCACGTGGGGAAGAAAAGCATTTAATTAGAAAACACGTATAAAACATTTTAATTAAAACAATAAAATGTAGAGCCATTTCATTTTAAAAACATAAAACTTTACAAATGGTTGTTTTTTTTGGCATCAGATGCGATTGTCGCTCACAGACGACAGTTTCATCCAGACGACTAACTGGTTGAGTGTTCCAGCAGCAGTAACTCATTAAGTGCTTCAGTCATTCCATTCAGTGAGGTGCAGAAAGTTCATGGAGAGACTTTTTTTTTTTTCTTCTTCTTCTTCTTCTCCTCCTCCTCCTCAGGGGTACAGATAGTTGCCACTTCAGGACAAATGTGCGTCAAAAATGTCTCCCCTGTCAGAGATTTGGAGGGGAAAGATGACCTCATCCAGTTAAAAGAGTTTGTGATAAAAACCTCATTAAAGTGGCCTTACAGGCGCCGCACGTTCCTCTTGCTGCGAGCACTTCCCGGTATGATCTGGTTTGTCTTGGAGGACGTGAAGTGCGAGCTGGGCTGCACCACTCTGCAGGGCGTGGAGCCGTGGAAGGCCTGCAGACAAACTGTGCAGAAATCAAACTGACAACTGGGGCGTGTGCATTTGGCCCTCTTAGTCTCGGCCGAAAACGTCGATGGCGAGCGACAGTACTTGCAGGAACGAAGAGACTCATGCTGCTTCAAGCTCCTGGCGGCCTGGACAGAAGAAACAAAAAAGATCAGTTTATATGCTTTTTTTATTTGGGTTGTTAACTTGGATTTCCCTGCATATGTTAAGGCAAACATGCTCACAGCCCTAATCCAAACACCATAGCTCACCTGCACATAGTTATTAAAGTGTGTAGACTGGGAGTTAGGAGCCGTGTGCCTGTTGACTCCGCCGCTCAGTGTAGACGAGGAAGAACACGATGAAGATAGGCTGCTTGATGAGGCCAGGGTCTGAATGCTGGACAGCACCAACCTGGACACGGCTTCATCTCTGGTCAGACCGCAACCTCTCTGAGAGCTCTGTGACTTCTTCAAGAGGATAAAAAAACATTATTAGAATATGAAATATACACTTTATATTTTAAAACTCTTAAACCTTGTTGAACTTGACACATTTACAATAGTAAGAAGTATACTGTATGCTCATTGATGTTTTATTTAACAACAGTGTTTGTCTATTCTTGCCCATATTTGGAAACAAACCAAACCAAGATGAATCAAGTTAAATGTTAAAGTGTTTGGTTCAGCTGAGATTTTAACATTTGTGTACATGAGGAGGGTGTTCTGGTCTTAAAAAACAAAACCACACACAGAATAGTTCAAATTCTTGTTTAGACTAAAGGCATGTAAGGATGAGACAGTAGACGTCCTCTGTATGTACATACGGTGTGTTGAGGCTAAGATGAAAAGGGTTTGTAATTTTAAAAAAAGTCACGGTTGTCTTAGCCAAGACAATATTTCCAGAGTGCATTTAGTATGTTGTCAATCTGATGTTTATCTTCTCACCCCGAGTTCCTGCTCGGCCATTTGACACCTGCTCTGAGCTGCTGTGTCCTCACAGATGATCCTCCTCCATGTCTTGCTCACCTTCTTACAGCTGTGAGGGGACAAAATGTTGAACATGATGAACACGAGAAACAATCAGCAACTTTAAGGAGGCAGTAGAATTTGTTTTAACTACCGTATCTGACCAATTTTGAGTTACAGAGTTTTTGTTTGTTTTAGAAAAAGTTTAGTCCTTACAAGTCTCTTTGAAGCAGATAAAATGTGAAAAAACTGCTTGGGATTTTAGCTCAGGAGAACGTAGAGAATATCATTTTCTCCTGGGTGTTACATCTCCTACTTTTTTAAAAATTATTGTTCATGGCAGTGTTTTTGGTCATCAGGTTTGTCGTTAAAAAGTGAACCTCAACGTGCCCCTTTATAGAATTAAAAAAAAAAAAAAAAAAAGGCTTTCAGTTTCACTGCAGTATAAACCACCTCCCCACATGTTGAAGCATTAGTAAATTTACCTTATAAGGTCCATGCCACTCAGCAAGGCAAGAATGTCAGTCAAGATGATTCTCATGTTCCTGGACAGCAGTGATTTAAAAATATCGACAAACTCCAGGCCCATCTGTCCTCCCACCACTCGATCCAAAAAATAATCTTCTGCTACTTGTGAGGGAATGCTCCAGTCATACCTGAGACAAAGACAACAATTTCATGAATATTTACAGTCATGTCATTGTTACAATTTTAATACACCTGAAAGAAGGGATCCGAATTAAACATGGTCTTCACAAAGCTTTAGTGACCTTAGACTGTGTGCCCTCAGGCCCATCCGCCAGTTGAAATTCCGGTCGGATTTGTAAGCATTTTACAACAAGAGTGGGTGTGTGTGGCTAAAAAGTAATTTCTTATTTTAATTAAATTTCACTCATACGGGTTTGACAGAATTACAACATTTAACTTTAAACAACAAGAACCCAGTCTGGTTTAAATATATATATAACCCACAAACAGGAACATGCATTTGCCATTCTGTTTTAATCCGGGCCAACCATAAAATAGTTCAACTACACTGTATAAAATGATCTGTCATTTTACTAGTTTATTTCCATGTAAAGATGTTTTCTGTATGTTGTTTTAAAGCCATATCCGCAAAAGAACATAATCTTACTTCTTGTTCCTCTGATAGCTCTCTGCCAGCCTTTCACACACGGCACGCTGGAAATTCAGAATAGGCAGATTAGGGTCCTTGCGACTTGTCTTTGGGGTGGATGACAGAGAATAAGTGGCGGCTCTTCTCTGACAATCTACAGGAGGGGACGCTGCCGCCTGAGGCAGGAGTCGGCTCCAGTTTTTCACACATTTGGAGGGGGATTGCTCTGTCTTTTCATGCTGTGTAGCAACAGAAGACAACGCAGGGTGTTTGTCCTCTTCCTCCCCATGATGATCAGCAAGATGACTGTTGTGCAGAGACAGGTAGCCACTGTCTTCAAACACTTCATCCAGAGACCTGTCATGTTCCTTGCTTTGGCTATTTTCCTTGTTGTGGACCGCTCTCGTGCTGGAGTTGTTGAGAGAGAACAACACTGTGGTCACTCCTGCAGGTGGACACTGAGCTTTGATGGGCATGGGCTCCTTCACAGGGGACGCTTTGAGCTGCAGTAGCTTAGACTCTACAGCAGAGCTTTTCTCCATTTTGTTTGCTCTGGTGGTTTCGCAGCAGGGGGATTTCATAGTAACTTTCTTTCAGTGAAACATTCACAGGGTGGAGTACGTAGATATCTAAAGGATACAACAAAACAGGAGGAAATATTAAGATTACTTAAGTGTTAAATACTACATGTTATCAGACATGCAGGAGCAACGAGACTCGTGCAAACAAGCTTAGCTATAACGTTACATCTGCGAAAAAAGCTCACTAATAACTCATCTAAGGTTACATATAATCATTTAGTTTGCTTACACTTCTATCAAACAAAAAACCCCTGAGTACAGTTACTCGTCCGACAAACATCTTTACTGAATTTAAACCGATTTTGGCGCGATGGAAAATTTGGCGGAAATAGAAGTGACGTGAAAATAAACCAACGAGAGGCTTTCCCCCCCAGTAATAACATTCATTATTAAAACAAGTGGTTGGTATCTTGTGGGTTTATCATCTATTGTATATTACAACATGGATGCTCGTTGTTAAACAACCAAACCTAAAGTTACTAGTGTGGATTTACGCGCGTAGTAATACTTTGTGCATTAGAAGTAGCGAGCCTGTTCTTAAACAACTACATACCGGACTTGAACAATCATTTCTAAATATATTCTGAGATTTAGCATAGTATTGGTTTATTTACTCAGTTGATAGCCAAATATCGGTTGGTCGACCAACAGCCAGTCCACTCACTCATGTCGATCAATCTAAGTGGAATATATCAAATAAAGTCGCGTACCTGAGGTTGTTTTAAGTCGTTATCCACAGACTACTCCTTCCTTCTCTTACGTTTGCAAAAGTATCTCTCGTCCGGACCGGGAACCGCTCTTCAAGAATTAAATGCTCCTGGACTGAAATGTTCCGCCACTCGATGCTCGTCATTTGAAATACGTGCGCAAAAGGCGCCCAACCAATCTGGTTAAGAGATTGGACGTCCCTTTAAAGCATCCACCAATGGGAGCTGAGATTTGATTTCGTGCTTCTGTGACGTAAGCGCGTTGTGGACGTGGTACTAGTATTTCCCTCTCGATCTGAAAAAAGTTTAAATAATTATATTCCGGTGAAGTACTGTGGTGTTTATAATATATGACGGTGTTAGATATATAAATCAATGTGCCTGCAAGTTGAGAAAGATTAATACTCAAATCATGTCAAAGTGGAAATATGTCATTTTAGCAAAAACAACATTTACTTTGTTAAAGATGTATAGGTGCATTAGCTATGATAATATGTCATATAATAAAATAATATGATGTGTTAGGCATACAAGAAAAGAGCTAAAAGGCATCTGAAGGAAAGGTCACTTCACACCCGAGCAGGAATGTGTGACTGAAACTAGACAGGGGGGAAGTAGGAGGATGGGTCAGTAGAATATTATGGGCTGTTTCAAGTGAAGATACTGGACCATTTGTTTTACCCTAATTGCGTGGTCTCCATTTTAAATAACTACGTTAACTCATACTTTTTAGTACGTAAGATGGACAAATCCAAACAAAACAACAGGATTGTAGAATGTTTTCATTATGCTGATGGTCAACGTATGCAGCCCAGAAGAACAAGGGAATGAAAATGTAGGACAGCTGACGGGAAAAATATATATATAAAAAAAGAAGCAAGATCTCTGGTATTTTGTTATTGTTGTTATTGTAATATACAATTTTGAATTTGATTTTAATATGACATTTTGCATATTCTATTTTACATTTTTAAACTCGATTTATAATTACTCTGGAAAAGTCATGAGTGAAATCAGTCCTAAACCTGCGGCAAATTTCTCAGTAGAAGAAGAAGCCCTGCCCTTTGCGCATGCGTGTCAGACACAATATGTCTGCGCTCTATAGCAAGGTGGTAAAGAGGAATTATCTTTAAAAAACAAGCGTGAACAACCGCTTGCTATGCTGCTCTTAGACATTTTATGACTGAAACATGTCTCTTAATATCCAGGCCGATGTATAAGACGTCAACACGGATGCATTCGTCGGTTTGTTTCTCGATTATAGATTGAATATTGTGAGTTCACTACTGTGTTTGTAGTTTGATATGCAGCACTTAATACATCACATACATGCAGTCACCTCTTCTTTAAGATGTTTTCATCGTCCAAATTAAAACTCTCGGTTCGAATGTGGTTGTAAAGTACTTTTAGTGTTTGTAAGTACCAAACACTTAATCAACATTACTGCTGATCATAAAAAGCTACTCCAATAGAGCCAAGGACATAAGGATATTTATTTCTGCAAAATATTGTCTCCCCTTATGCGATGGCTTACAGAAGAGTTGTAAGTCTTCTTCCAAGAGGAAAGCAGCGTGTCGTTAGTCTGTTGAATCCTCGTCAACAAAAAATGCCATGTTTCCCAATCCAAGAACACCTTGGTAGATCTGTGAGAACTTTTCACGCTGGCACAACATTGCTGGTAGCCAAGCTTCTGTCTGTGGAGGAGCTTTTTGCCAAGAAGTCTCTGCAGGATTACTTGAAGAAGACGGAAATGGAGTATAGTGAATGTTTTAAAGAAGTCAACAAACATGTGACGGAACAACAGTGCAGTCAGGACGAACTAAGGGCCAAGAGGACCAAAGTGTCCCTACTTGCTCCTCTCATCCAGAGCATCAGAGAGCTGGATGCCAAAAAACAAGAGTTGGCTGAGACTGAGACGCTACTGACAGGTGAGACTGATCTGCAGCATCCAAACTAAGACAAGAGACAGTTCCATTGGAAGTGTTTCGTTCCATATCTCGTAATTAATGTGAAGGCCATTTTAATTTACTCAAAGAGGAAGATCCAGCCCTGAGAGAACTGGCAGAGCTGGAAAGAGAAAGCTGTCTGCAAGATATTCAAGACCTAAATCAAAAGGTAAATTACCCATGTAAAAAGCTGCACTTTACTGACCCCTTAAGTGGTCTTTTGCATTCCCTCTTAACCTGTTTTGAGTTGCCAAGTGATATTTTGCGTTGCCTCCCATTATCTTTCGTGTTGCCCTGCAATATGTTTTGTGTTGCCTCCCAATAATTTTGTGTTTCCTTGCAATATTTAGCATTTCCTCACAGTACTTGTGCTACCTAGCAAAACTTCTCCCTCAGAAGGAGAAGTAGAAAGAAATGTACTGTGAGGGAATGCGAAAGTATGCCCAGGTAAAGCATAAGAAAAAGTATAGCAAAGTACAACAAAATACTGTATATTGCGAGGGAACGCAAAAGTGGCCCTAAACAAAACAACAACAACAACAACAACCCTCCTCTATGCTTGGTAGCAGTTAGAGGCAAATCCAGCTTCTTTTTTCGTACTTATTTCACCTTAGACATTCAGTTCTTTCCACATCACATCTCTCTGTTTCATCATCTTCTTCACATATCAGATCCTGGATCTGTTGATACCTGAAGAGCAGGCAGATCTCAGCGACCTCGTGCTAGAGGTTACAGCTGGAGTCGGAGGCCAGGAGGCCATGCTGTTCACATCAGAGGTCTGGATGTACCTAATAAGAAATATGAATCATTTTATGTCTGTTATAATGAATACACCAAACAAATGCCCCACATAGTTAAAGTGACTGGGATCATGTTTTGCTATGTATCACTTTCCTGTGATGCTTCTGAAGGTACTTTGATCATTAGTGAGGTGGTCGATTTGGTAACGTTCACCTTTAACGTTGTTGAAGCAACATTTATATTCTGCCAAGAAGGCTGCTGACACATTTCCCTTTATCACTGATACTTCATTCTGTGTTATATCAACACACCTGACACTGGTTGTGCATCAGGAATCAGGACATCAATAGACACCTTAAAATGACTTTAGAGGTACTGAAGAAGCATCAAGGAGACAAAAGTACAACGGGTGCAGTGTTTTTATTAGCCCACTTGTCTCCTCTCATCTGTAGGTGCTTGACATGTACCATGGCTACGCTCAGCACAACGGCTGGTCCTTTGACTTTTTGGAGCACATGACAAGTGAACTAGGTCAGTGGATACAGACTCATGGGTTTTGTTTTCTCTTTCCCATATAGTCAACCAACACCTAAACCTAAACTAGGTTGTCCCAAGTGATTACAAAATAATAAAAATACTTTTAGTTCAGGGTGTTTAAATTAGGTGGTTTAATAACAGGGCTTTGTATAGAGACCTTAATAATGTGTTCTTTATAAAATAACCTATGAGATGTTCTAAGTAGATTAAAAAGTGCAAACTTTTGCCAGTTTTAAAATTACAATGACTAAGGCAATAACCAATTCCAACCACAAATGATTTAACTACCCGCAAAAACAGTCAAAAGCAGAGAATCACAGACTGTAACGCACCAGGTTTTTGTCAGCTATTACAGTCTGAATATTAAACGTAACCACATGTTGTTGCTTTCAGTTGTTACTTGAATTTGTTGTACTAGTTGTTCGCCTGTGATCAGGGGGACTTCGTCATGCCTCAGTCAGCATCAGCGGTCCTCAGAGCTACAAGAGGATGAAGTTTGAGGCTGGAGTCCATCGTGTTCAGAGGGTCCCCAAGACTGAAAAACAGGGCAGAATGCACACCAGCACCATGACCGTAGCTGTGTTGCCCCAGCCCACCGAGGTACAGCTCTGCAGACGAAACACTCACACACACTTTTCACTGCTGTTGTTTAAACAAGCAGGGCTGTTTCCCAGCTCATACAGTGTTAATTAAGACCTACTGTATGTAAAATGTTTCTGTTCCTTTTAGATCTCTTTCACTATAAATCCAAAGGACCTGAGGATAGACACAATGAGAGCGAGTGGAGCTGGAGGTCAACACGTGAACACCACAGACAGTGCAGTCAGAATAGTTCACTTACCAACAGGTAAAAAAAACTGTCATTTGTCTGTTAATAAAAATATAATAAAAAACATTGTAAAATTTACACACGAAGGTTAAAAACAAGCAGCAACCTCACATGTTGAAAAAGGAGAACAAGGAGGAAGTGCAAAAAAAAAAACTGCAGTTCAATGAGTTTCTGCATGGCCCCAAAAGACCTGGAAGTCATGTACACACCCCATCAATAAAAGAAAAAAAACATTTTCTTCTGATTAGTTTTTGTCTACATCGACACACACTGTAGGGATAGGAGTTATGCTTAGGTTAGGTTATCCTGATGGACGTGTGTGATGTAACAGTTTGTCAGGAGTCATTGACACTGGGTTACTTCCACTTCCTTCTCCTCTTAAAGCCTGTTGTTATAGTGATTGAAATTTAGGTTGAGACATCATTTCCAGAATGGCACAGTCTGTGGCTAAAAAGCTAAACACTTGTCATTACTATGCTGCAAATAAAAGTAACTGATAGTCTGCAGAGATGGGCTTCAAAGGACATAAAAGGCCTGTAATGTTCCCAGCATCTTGTCATTAAAATGTTCTTTAACGATGCAAATGCACCTTCCTTCTGCTCCTATGACGTGTCCTGAATGTACAGGCTAACAATAACAGCATTAATTATTTATTTACTAACGGATTACCTACAGTATATGTAAGTATTTTAAAATCCTGTTCAAGCCCTCTCAAACTCCTGCCACCCAAGTTTGATCTGATCTAAACTCTTCGCTTAATGTTGGCAGTGTTGTTTAACTTCTATGGTTAAGGAACTATAAAATGGTTGTCTTTACACAACATGAGCTTCTTTTACTGCAAGTCATTTTTGTAGCAATCGTGCAATGTAAAAGATGGTTGAATACGGTTCTTGTGATTCAGATCTCCAGAAGTTACCTGGTCAAGATAGCACGTGATTACAAAGGCATGAAGGAGCTGTACTTCAACTGAAAGAGTTGTACTCTAATACTTGTGTGTGTTTGCTAGGCGTGGTTGCAGAGTGCCAGCAGGAACGGTCTCAGCTGAAGAACAAGGAGAAAGCAATGACCGCTCTGAGAGCAAAGCTATACAGCATAAAGCATGAGGAGGAGAGCAGCAAACGCTACAACCAGCGTAAAGTACAGGTGAAATTTAGATAGAATAACATGAATACGTCATAATTTAAAGGGGAAGGCAGTGAAATGTGACATGGCAAACAGGTGCTCCAAGTGATGGTTTACCTTCCGAAACATTGGTAGCTTGTATTATTAAAAGATCCAGGATGTTGGATTTCATAATAATTTCAAACTCAGGTGAATTACAATTTAATTACCCAGTAATTAAAGGGATATTTCACCCATTTACACAAAGCTGTGTATCATTAGCAACACGGTAGTAGTGTTGAATGGTTGTGAATCCAACCCTCATTTTGCCCTGAGACGAGAAAAATGTGTTTTTCTTTGCTTGAAAGTTTTCTTCATGTGATGCAAAAAGCGTCATATTGCATCACATGAAGAAAACTTCCAGGCAAAGAAAAACATATTTTTCTCGTCTCAGGGCAAAATGAGGGTTGGATTCACAACCATTCAACACTACTACCATGTTTCTAATGATACAAAGCTTCATGCAAATGAGTGAAGTATGCCTTTAACTAAAACCGTTCAAATGCACCAGCTATCTGAATGGTCAAAGAGAAAAAGAAAAGTATATGAAAAAAATGTGTTTCTCCTTTCTCCCAGATTGGTACTAGAGGTAGATCAGAGAAGATTCGAACCTACAACTTTGCCCAGGACCGTGTGACAGACCACCGTATCGGCATGACGGTGCATGACATCAAGAGCTTCCTGCTGGGAGAGAATCTGCTGGACGAAATGAACTCCTCACTACAAGAGTTCTCCAACCAGGAGATACTCATTGAACTGCTGGAAGAAAACAACCAGGGAAGGTCATGAGTTGGGCTCTGAGGTGCATGGATTCTGATGAGATTGAAACTTCACGCCACATGTTATATACCGCAATACCGATATTTGTTTATCCTACTACTGGTATGCTTTAAATCCTGCTGGAAAACTTAGGGAAATGACCATGATGAATAATTATCAGGGGACCAAGGACTAATGCCTCTGCCCATCCCTCGTTTCAACACCTGTGGAATGTGTGAAGCAGCTGCCTACCTTTGAACTTGTCAGCACAAACTTGTAAGTAACAAATAAAACTTAAAATTCTGTAACAGAATTTGCTTTGTGAAATAATCATTCAAAAACATACTATAATTCAGCCATACTATATTATGAATTATTTGTGATCTAGGAGATCCTAAAGATGGTGGATTGGTTGTAGTTCAAACAGAGCTCTGTGATGACCAGTCAACTTTTTCCACATCAATCTTAAAAAAAAACAAAAAAAAAACAGTTTTCATATCTAGCTGATTTTGGTATTTTAAAGCCAGTGAAATTATCACAAATAGCTCGAAATGATCATTTTAATGAATAACGTGTTAATTATTTGGTTTTCAGAAAATACAAGAAATATCCAAATGGATTGCTCCAACAATGGCCACAACCAAAACAAATAAACTTAATGTTGAAAGACAAACACAAAAAAGTTCTATACAAATGAATTATTTTTTTGAGCATTTGTACTTCACAAACATATTCTTTGATATAGAAGATTTTCATGTGTTAATTTTATGTGGAGTGATCAGTTGATTGATTGGTTACTTGAGCTGTAACAGATTTGTATGTGGGAGAGTCATTTTGATAATCAGGATGTCTACAATAGATTCCTATGTTTAAAAACTCCATTACCCATAACGCACAGCGCATCGAGTTTTATGAATCGAGCGTGGAGTCTTCGTTCACTCGCCCACACAGACCTCCTCCAGCGGTCGCATCCTGCCTGTTGTAGCGCTACCGTTAGCTAACCAATGAGGGGGGAGTAGCAAGCCTTTCTCACAGAGCGAATTCTGCCCTTTTTCACCTCAGTATCAGCTGTTTTTGCAGATTTCGCCTTTAATCGGAATTAAATGACGATTTTCCCATGCTTAAAACGACTCCAGGACAACGGATTTTCTCCTGCAAAGTCTGTTTTTTTTTTACACTTCGACCTCGGTAGCTGAGCGGTTTTAGCAAGCCAGATCGTTTTGACAAGCGACCGTGGGCTCATCTGTCTCATCTGTCTCTGTTACCGGGGGAGGGGGGAGGAGGAGGGTTTGGACAAAGCCAGTCAGATGTTGGACTGTAAAAATAACAGAGGTACGTTTTTACACCGGGTTGTGAAGTCGGATAATCAAACCGATCGTCTATCGTGAAAGTGCTCGGAAAGAGGGGAGGAGTGAGGTCTATTTTTGGAGGGTGAGAGTTTAGTGGATCTCGCTCCAAAGGAAAGGAGGAAGGGAGGGAGGTGTTGGGGGGGGTGCGTGGAAGAAAAAGACCCGCAAAGAAGAAGGGACGTAAGGGGAGAAAATCCTGATGCCCGTGATGGCAAACGAGCCGATCATCCTGAACGTTTATGATATGGTAAGTAGGAATAAAGATCCTGGATTTTAAAGCTAACATGATATACAATAATAGATACGTTCATAAGGTCTGTGCAGCATGCTTTGTCAACAGTATCAGTGCTGAGAGCCAAACACTATGAGAAAAAGGCGACTCAATGCAGAGCCACTAATGTGAAAGTCAAAGCCACAAAGTAACCCTGATACATGCACACCCACATTTTACACAATTCACTTTTAGATATGGGTTCAGCAGTTTCTCAGTGTGCTGCAACACCTGCCATGTAACTGCACAATACACTTCCAAAACTGATCTGGACATTTTGGAGAGGTCAGCCCTTAAAAATGAAACCAGAGATTGAAACCTTTTTTTTTTTTTTTTTTTTTTTTTAAATAACTAGTGTTTTCATTTCCAGCCAGGTAAAAGAGACTGAATATTTTTAAAACCTCAGAGCTGGCTCATAATCGTGCAAAGCTCACATGTGGGACCTTGACAGTGTTTGGTTTCCATATCAGTAGCAGAGCGAGATGGTCCTTATTGTTCTCTCTAAGCTGATGTTGCCAAAACATGTACAGTAGTTAGAAAGACACAACGAGGAAAGCGGCGGTTTCCTTCTGTATGTGGCTCAGTCTGTCAAGAAGAAAACTAAGTCTTGATTTAGAAGGATTCACTTGTAGAAAAACTGGAAGACTTGCCAAACCAACCTGCCAATAGACTTGAACTCGATGTTAAATCAAAGTGACAATCAACAATTGCATTGTGCTGAAAGTGGGGGGGAAATATGTCTTGTGGAAAGAGGCAGAAGTTGAGTCAGTATGGTGTCACCATGCAGGAGTGACTCAGTGGGAATAAAGAGGGGGCAGGGAAATTGGAAATGGACTGATGTGTTGATGAATCATTGATTTGATGTGCAGCCTCTGGGGAGGAGAGATTACACCTTAAAATGGGAATTGTTTTGTTGGTTGGGGTTGCAAAACAGACAGAAGCTGGCGTAATGTACAGTGACATCCCCCACTACTTGGTGACTACAGGCTTTTGGTGATACACATTCTGCTGGATTTTGTCTCTTTCTTATCAACCTTAACCTGTAAAAGTTCTCAAGATATTAAGAGGAAGTCACACTTGGATCAATGACAGGTGCATGTCCCTGTCTATTTTTTGGTTCTTTTTTTTCTATTTAATCTTATTTATTTCTGTTATCTTCCCGAACATGAATGATTGGTCTGTATTTCATTCCAGGTCAAAGGTCAGACAGTTTGAGGGCATTGATTGACATCGAGAGCTTCAGACAATGTTAAACTATAAGATCAGGATACAGCTTTATTGTACTCTCACTTATGCATATATCCCTATAACGACCAGCCGATTTGTTCTATTCTCCTTATATTCCTGCTTGTATCCTTTCCTAGTGTACTTTCTTCCTCTCCTTCTTTCCCGGTCCACATTGGTTTCTAGTCCAAGTGGCTTTTATCTCTGTCACTCTGAACGACTGCAGGAGCCATGGCACACTTTCACACGCAAAAAAAAAGCTGACATAGGTTCTGATTATTTGAATCTCACACACACACACCTTTTTAGGATGTTAATACCAGACGATACCAACACACTATCTAATAGAGTTTCTGTCCGAATATAGCATGACAACACCTCCTCAGAGAGAACTTGCATGATACCATCGGTGTGATTGATTAAATTACAGAAAAAGACAATTAAGCTGCTAACAAACACAACAGTTACAGCCTAAACCTCCCTGTCGATACATTTAGCAGCCATATTGGATTCCTAATGACGTCAGATCATATCATAGACTGTAAAAAGAATCAGACCTGCAACTTGGATTTTACGACTTTCAAGATCAACTGGAACGCAGTGTAGCTCACAGAAAATACATGTTAAATTCAAACATACGGTGTATTAATTAATTGAAGTGACCATTTCCATATTGACTCGGAGGCTGACCAACAGTTTGAGGACTGACTCATTGCTGCCTTCGACTCAGTATCGTCAAGAGATGGATTATTTGTTGGACATTCCAATGAAAAATCCTTTATTCTGAGTTATCCTGAGTATGTAAAAGGTGTGAAAGTCATAACTGCAACTGGACACTTTTTGGGGAAATAAGAAAATATTGATGCATTTGCAGAGACAACCAAACATGGAGGTCTCAGTGAAAACAATAAGGAGGCTGTTTGAGGGTCTAAACAGGAACCTTTTTTTTTTTTTTATTGGCTGAATCACCAGTTGAGTGACTGGTCGGGTGACAAGCTGTTTGTCTTAATGGAAGTCAGCAAACTGTACAGATAAGACAACCCGTTGGATTCAAAGTGAAATTCCTCTTTTTCCCTGCGAGCATTGATACTGTCACATGACTTTCAGGAAGAACCGTACACACATCAATGCGCCTACCCCCCCACCCCCCCCCCCCACCCCGCTCCCTCCCATACCTCACTGTCATCCTTCAGCTTCTCCCATTCTCTTTGAGTTCCCCAGGCCGTCCTGCTCCCATCTCTGCTAAGTGGATTTCCTGGCCAGCTCTGAGTGCTTTAGTGTGCTGCTCTAATGAGACAGCATTATCTGCACACCGCCCGTCTGCCTGCCAGCACTGAGGACTGCTGTGTCTGAGTGTGTGTAGTGTGAGAGAACGTATCGGGGTAATAGGTTTAACCGCGTCTCGTTGTCAGAGTATCGGTGTGGCTGCTGCTCTGGATGAATTCATTAATGGAGGTTTTCTCCTGCTGTGTAATCTACACAGCGTTGAGTGCTCAGACGAGAGAGACGCATGTTGGGGTGGTACAGCAGGGTGATTTCTGGGGCGTCCCTTCATCCACTGTGTAGTGACACTGTTGGACACATTGCACGTCTGATGTCAGACATGTTTGCTTCAGTCCTAGGGGTCATCTGATTGATGTACATAATAAAAAACATGTTGAATCTGTTATCAGCGGCTTTCCAAATCCATTGGCTCATGGTTGGTAACTTTTCATTAACTTAATAAGCCTTTGCAGTTTGCTTTTAGTTGACACTAGTCGGCTGCTGAATGTTAAAATAGTGCAGCTGCAATGTTTTACACATTAGTTATTGATTATTATACAACATCCTACTTATTGGTTTGAGTCTATATTCTCTGATCCCAGCTTCTTTAAATGTGAATATTGACTCTTTCTTTCCCCCACAGTGGTTGGTAAAATAATAATAACTTATTTGAGATTATCGACCTTTACTTTTTAGAAACACTGGTTAGTATCTTCCGAGTGCTGCACAATGCACCCTCATTTTAAAGTTCTGGCGACGTGAGACTCTGCAGCGAACACATGGCTGTCACAATAAGGAAGAGGTGCCTTTATGCTTTCTCACTCAGCATGCGCACTTCTGCTATCGGATGGAGGCTTGGGTACAAGGACAATGATTTTACAATTTTTTTTTATTTTTTTTTGATCCAGTCAGATGAAACTCAAACTAGTCATTAGCAACCCTCGACATCATTGGTGCCAACTAGAAAAAAGAGAAGAGCTTCTTTGGACCCTTTGTTGACTCAGGAGAAAAATGTTGAAATGTGTGAAAAACAAAAGACAGAGCAGCAGATGGAAAACAAATCGTGAGTTATAGCTTAGAATGTGCACGTTTACATGTTTGTTCAATGCAATTAACTTCCTTATCAGACTAAAATACTTTTTGAATAGTAATATATGTATGGGGATGATTAACTTTACAGGAACTTACTGCATCAGCAAGTTCACACGCACACACACGCACACACACACAGACACACACAGACACAGGCGGGCAGGCCACTCTCTGTGATGTGAGGGAGGAGGAAGACTTTAATGAGCTCTGAAGTAATGAAGACTGAGATTAGAGTCTTAGTTCAGCTCTGAGGTGTGTGTGTGTGTGGGTGTGGGGGGGTGGGGTGGGGGGGGGGGGGGGTGTATAGCTTTAACTCAACTAGCAGATTAGCTCACTAACTCATTGTCAGACTGAGCAACACGTCCAGTGGCTGATTTTGGCGAGGTCATGTCTGGGCATCGATACAGACAACTCTGAGGGATTTAGGCAGCAGAGGATAAACGTACCTTTCTCTGTTTACCTGAAACTTATTCTCTGAGTCTTGACTTTTCTGGACTGCAGCCACCTGAAGTCCTCGTTTCTTAGGAAAAAGCCCTGGATCCTGAACAGAAGCAGTGAGGAAAAGCTTAAATTCTTTGGTCCAATTCAGCCCCAGAAGCAGCTGGGGTTTTTTTTTAACACAGATGAACTTTGTTCCTGTGCTTGGAGAAACACAAACAAATTACTGATTCTGTGATCAGATGATTTGAGGAATTCTTTCTGCAGGATGTTGTCGTGTCATGCTGTTCCAGTGTTTGGACTAAATGTTGATCCTGTTGGCTTGTCAACAACACGATGTACCAACAGTAAATGTAGGGCTGGGCGATGTATCGGCTTTTTGAGATACAGCGACATGTTTTCAAACAAGATAAAGGTTAAGACAATATCATTAATGTCGGTGTAGTTTAAGTGACATTAAAGTAACATTATAGGCGTCCTCTGTAAAGCTGTCAGTTCACCTCTCTCTCTCTCTCTCTCTCTCTCTCTCTCTCTCTCTCTCTCTCTCTCTCTCTCTCTCTCTCTCTCTCTCAAAAAACTGATTGGATCACAGAAAGCACATCGTGCAGCTCACTGTATAAGACACGTATCGAGTATCGCCATTCTGCGAAAAAATATCGGGATATGAGTTCTGGTCCATATTGCCCAGCCCTCCCTTAATGTGAGGGGGTGGTCACTTTAACAAAAAAAAAAAAAAAAAAAGTGACCCCACCCACTCAGTCACTATTTGAAAAGTTGGTAGGAGACTCTGCTGTTTGGGAGTAAGCGTTAGAAAAACAAGGCGAATCATGACTCAAGCAGTTCTCACGATTAAACATAATTGAACGGTTCTTTGTTATTCATCTGTTTCATAGACTCTCATTCCGAAAAAAAAAAAAAAGAAAGTAGGCGTGGTGATATTCTTTGAGAAAGTCTAGAGTTTGTCCTGGAAAACCTGAAATGGTCGTTTATGACTCATCATTCAGTCGGCGGTGTATACATTGACGCGTCGCTTCCCTAAAATAGTTAGTGTTTCTCTCTGGAGCAGCGCAGGATTGTTAAACCAACCATCCCAGGTGGTTAAAGGTGTTTGTGTTTGAACGGTCTCATCGTCAGAGCTGCTGTCTAATGTTAATGCCAGTCGATATCTGTTACGTGTTCTCTATGGTTATGCTTCCCTTCTCATTATACATCTCACGTTTTTAAACATGACCCTTCCTTGCATCATTGCTCCAGTCTGTAGTACGTACAGTAGAAGTGAACGCATGCCAGTGTCACCATGTGCAACAAGTCACAGGTGTGGTCGTCATCATAGCTGCTCTGTAACAGCCTTACACTGATGAAGTCACCCTTCGAGATAGACTCTTAATGACTGTGTGCAGAATTTGCAAAGTAGATGTTTTGGCAGATCGCTCCAGTTAACATCCGAGCAGAGTCCGTGCGGTATTTGCATCACGCACGCGCACGACAGGAAGTAAGAGAGGCGTTCGCAAACAGGTTGCCGTGGTTTCAGTCTGATAAACATCTGTACAGCTCATTTCACCCAAACTGTGGGATGTAGCCTCTGTGTCGTGACGGAACACTTTGACCTGCCAAGAAATGATCAGTCAATTCATTAATAAGACGCAGAACAAAAACAACAAGCGCCTCCTTTTTTCAGGTTCAGTCAGTTGTGTTTTTTAGACATTGGACACAGTTGTGGTACTTGTCTTTAGCTTATGCAGCAAAACAGCTGAATCCAACTCTACGTATGTTGAACATTGTCAGTGTATTGTTTTAAATCGACCTTTTTACTCGTGTATTTGAGTCATTAGTTAGTCACCTGATGCTCTCTTTCCCATTATCCCTTGCTCCATCCTCTGTGGGGAAAAAAAAAAAGATTGTTTTCGCACCAGTGAACTCTGCCTAGCAACAGCCCGACCAATCACCTTTTAGCCTCAGGATGTTACACAGACACAGGACTGGCACTGTGAGATCACTGCTGCTGAAATCATTGATTCTGCCCCTCCATGCGTTTGTTTGTAGGTGGGCTCGTCTTTATTGTCGGCGTGTGTACGAGATTTTGTGGATGGATGGCCTATGCTGAGGCAGGCGATCGTTCAGAGAGAATGAAACGGGATAACTTTCATCTTTACAAGGATCTTCACTTTGAGGGGAAATTCATCGGAAATATCTTGATTCTAAGAATTATTTTAGAAACGTGTCACTCGGAGCAAGTCTGAGTACTTAGGAGGCTTTGTGAATACGACTCCCGGAGTTTTATTTCTGCATTGGTCTTGAGTCCTGGAACAATTACCCTCTTGGTATTAAAAAGGACTGTAAATAAATGTCATCTTTGAATTTTTAAAAAGGTCAATAGTCAGAAATAGGACGGTAGCCAACAACTGTACCAAGAGCCTCTTCAAGGCGAGAGAATTGATTGAATCACCAAATAAAGAATATTTACAGCGTTAATATGCAAACCATGAAGTGTGTCAGTGTTTATAGAGGTAATAAAGAAAACAAAACAATATAGGAGACTTGTTAGGAAGTGACCAGCACTGACCAACAATCATTTGATGAAAGCAAATAACATCAAACATAAGTGAATACAACTACTGCTTTAGTGTCTGTTCTAGTGTTGCCTACACACAAGGGTTGTTTTTTTTTTGGTTTTTTTTTATAGATGCATAAAGTTGTAACTGTGTGTGCATCACTAATGATTGTGTCTTGTCTTTTTTGCTCTTCAGTACTGGATCAATGAGTTCACCAGCACTCTGGGCATCGGTGTCTTTCACTCAGGGATCGAGATCTATGGGAGAGGTAACGATTACCCCGAAACCTGACACCACACATATCAGTTGACTCCCTCCCTGTAGAACGCCTGGTTAGGTCTGACCTGCTCTGTTTACAACCATCATTATGAAGCAACACACGACTTTTGTGTGACACTTGACGCTCTTCAAAAGTGTGGTTCCATGTCTTTTTTTTTTTTTTCTTTCTTTCTTTTTAGAGTTCGCCTATGGCGGACACCCGTACCCATTCTCAGGGGTCTTTGAGATCACACCAGGGGAAGCCACTGAACTGGGCGAGACCTTCAAGTTCAAGTGAGTACGGGATATGTGATCGTTTTGTTTATTATCCTCGTGACAGAAGATCTGTAAGAAGAAAGCAAACGTGATAAATATATTCACATGTAAAGACATACCTGCACTGTTTGTTTTAGGGTCACCAGTTGATCACTAAAATAAGGGAACTTATCAGATAATCCTTGTCCAACAGTCACTCTCTTGGCACCTCTTTGATTTTTGGCTAAAACCAGGCTGACATTTCCTTATAGTAGAACCTGCTCTGGCAGAGACGTGGATCGAGGGCCGAGAGTGTAAAGCATGCGACAGGCATTCTGTGATTTCACACTTTCTCGCCCTCATGGCTCGTGGTGGCAAACAGAAAATGAAGAGATAAAATTGTTTGAACTTGAAATGAACTAGAGAAATTGGAGGCAAAAAACCCCCCCAAAACAGCAGAAGTGAGTGAAGTACGTGTGAGATTTGTACTGCTCTTCATTTGGACTGTGTTGTTGCTGTGAGATATCAGGACATCCAGTCAGCTCAATATTTTTGCAGGACTCCCACACAACAAGCCCAGGGTCTGTTTTTCTCTGTATGTTTGTGTGTTAATCTACCCAGAGCTGCTGTACTGCTGTGTATTACTTCTGCTCTAGTTGATCTGCCCTGTGGCTTTACACAGATTCTGCTTGGCGCGCACACACACACACACACACACACACACACACACTTGCTGTCTCTATGCAGGCCACTAGACTCTGAGTATGGATCATCGGGACTAATGCACATAAATCAGACACCGCTTTTCTCTTTGCACAATGCAAAGAACAGATGCCAGATCTATGTGAATACATTCCTTCTTATCGCTCATGTTGGCTGATGCTTTCATGAGTATAGCCGTCCTTTCAAATGAGGGCAAAAGACCAAACCATAATCTTGAAAATAAAGGTGAATGCTTCGCGTCTTTTTGTATTTTATTGTTTTTATTTGCACAAGATCCACCGAATGTGCGTTGTTAAAAGCCCTGTCCCACCCGCCTCCATACCCCCTCTCTCAACACCCCCCCCCCCCCTCTCCGGATCGTGTCTGCAGAGAAGCCATAGTATTGGGCAGCACCGACTTCACAGAGGAAGATGTGGAGCGGATAGTTGAGGAGATGGGAAAGGAGTATAAAGGCAACGCCTACCACCTCATGCACAAGAACTGCAACCACTTCTCCTCAGCACTGTCAGAGGTATGTGCACACACACACACACACACACACACACACACACACACACACACACACACACACACACAGTTCGTGATTATTTTTGTGTGCGTGTGTGTGTGTGTGTGTAACCTTCTAAGGAAGTGTGTGCTTTCAGTCAGTGTAGCCCTGTGTGACTAATGAGCAGGGAGTCTTACAGTTAGCAGATTAGAGATGAGATGGGGATTACGACACACTACAAGTCCAGACACGCAGAGCCAGCTGGCAAACACACACACATGCGCACACACACACACACATGCGCACACACACACACACACACACACATGCGCACACTTGCTCATACACAAAACCTGCAGACCACAGCCACATAGATGCATTCTTAAAAATTCAAACATACACACATGTATTGATGGCTCCTTTCCTTCATGTCAGTTCTCACTTTTCTCTTTAAAAAACAGACGATCGGCAGCTTTGGCGAATGTTCAGATAAAAGCACATTTAAGCCTTGACTGGGAAAGGAACCACCGCGTTTCTTGGAAGCCTCTCGTCTTGTTTTGCTGTAATAGAGCTGATGGAACTAAGTGATTACGATTAGACCTTTACTTTGACGGTGTTGCAACAGCCTGTGTCTACAAGCTCATCTGTTAAAGGAAGGAGTGATGAGAGAGATTTGAGAGGTCTTCCCCCAAGCAGATATCCTCAAGTATAATCAGTCAGTACTTACAGTAGATGTAAAAAAAAAGAGACACACAAGTAGTAGGACACTGTACTTTCTTTTTACGGTTGTTAGGGACAGAGAAAGCAATACATTTTACAATTCTTTGCTTTGGTCTCCCCACACAAGAATGGACAGATGTATTTTCCAGTTATTTATTTACTCGTGCAAGACCGTTTTTTTCCCCTATTCATTTCAATTTAAAAAAACTTAATTTGTCCCCAGGGGGCAACATAAAGGCACACAGAGCAGTAAATGAACGATAGTGCAGCTATACTAAGATTTAACCAAAGATTAAGTGTCAACAAAAGAATAAAGTGTCAAACTGTAAGCACAAGGTTTAAATACAAAATGACAGAAAATGAAGATCACTGACACTTAGTTATACACACCGCTAGAAATCACTAAAACCGGGGACAACAAACCACGATTAAGTCAAACATTTCGAGTCAATCACAAATTTTGTTGCGCAGAGCAAAGAGGACACTCCATGGAATTCATGCTCATTGATTCAGATTGTCCCTTTTACATGCGCTTCTCCAGACCACGTGTGAGGCTGAAGTCCCATAGAGCTGGAGTCTTGTTATTCATACTTCATACTACTACAGCAAATAAGCATAATTATTGTATTTAATGTCAAAGCAATGACGATGGGAAACCTTGCAGGATGAGGTTTGTTAAAGACGGCACACATGCATCCCTGTACTTCACCGTGTCTCCCGCTTCATTTGCAGTCCGCGTCAAATAGCACACATCACCCGACTTACACGCTGTAGTTCGCTGTCTTGAGTTACAACATGTGCATTTGTTGCGCCATCTTGCCTGTGTTGTCCCCTAACCTGTGTATTTAAATCCCTTCTGGCTCTAACAGGCCATTTATCTTCGTAACAGTATACGTTTATGAGGTATCTTCACAACCTCCTTTTTGTAGGAAAGTATTGAAAAGTTGAAGCAAAGCTGAACAACATTGTGAGCCTCAATGACCATATGACAAACCTCACTGCGATGTTAGATATAAATATATAATGTTAGATATAAAAGGGGTTTTGGTGGGTTCCCTTAAACACACCACCTGGTGGAATGACAATTTTACAAGTGTTTTTTATAGTGCCTATTAAAAAAAAATCAACCGTACATGCAAACAGGATGCAGCACACTGTAAACAGTGTATAAGACATACATATCAAGTCTGCACATAGTCAAGTCAGCAAGGGCCAGAAGAGGGCGCTGATGATACACACAACATACCAGTCCAAGTTTGAAACTACAAAAACTCAACAAAGCACTACGGACACAATTTAAAAAGTAGCATAAGAATAATGTACACATGAAGCTGGTTAACGTTGAGGCAAAGTGTTACACGTGTGAATTTGGATTACGGATATTTATCTGTAGCTTTTGAAATAAGATCTATAATAACTTCTTTCTTTTATTCCCCCCCTCCCTCCTGCTGTTTCTGGTCTCCGTAGATCTTGTGCGGCAGGGAGATCCCTCGCTGGGTAAACCGCTTGGCCTACTTCAGCTCCTGCGTCCCGTTCCTGCAGAGCTGCCTGCCCAAAGAGTGGCTGACCCCCGCCGCCTTACAGTCCAGCGTCAGCCAGGAGCTTCACGGAGCGGGAGAGCTAGAGGAGGCGGAGGACGCCGCCGCCACCGCCTCCCTGGCGTCGATGTCACCCTCATCCTCCTCCAGCCCCACCTCCTTCCCCAGGCATTCCAGACACCAGCCTCGTCGGTAGAAGCCGCAAGGTCGGCTGGGGAAAACTTGGGGCTGGAATTGTGATCACAAAAACTGTCAGGTAACAGATGACCTGCAACAATGAAGAATCCTGCTACAGGTTCAAGTCCTGACACCGTGATCTTGAGCAGGGCACTGAACCGCAGCGTGCTCTTGGTAAGAAAGTGAGCAAGATCTCTGCCGTGATCCAGAGACGGGGGAAATGTTCCTCTACTGTTGACAAAAATGGGATCGTAACTCAGAAGCCACGGCTGGATTCTCAGAGCACACCCACAGTCCAAACTAGTTCCCCTCAAGTCACTTCCATTATTTTACCAGGCAACTCGCACGGCTGAAAGGCAGCCATTTTTTCTTTCTTAGTCAGGCAAAGCAGTCACATGCAGATTCAACTAGTAGTCAGTTGGTGGATGGTGCTAATCTTTCAGTTTGAGTCACTTTACGAACATGGCCCCAAGCCAAAGGAGTCACCTTTAAATTTGGTCAATTTGACCCATTTGAGTCGTTACAAACATTTTCAAACCTTATTGACCACCCACAAGGCTGCTCTGATGAAGAGAAGTTGGACCTTTTTAGGGGTTTACCAGATGATTTGAAAACGGTTCTGTCACAAAAATAATGAATCTAAATTCCGACGTTGCTGCTTTTTGTTTATTATCTTTATCCTTATCTTTAGGCTGTGATCTCAAGTGTCGAGACACGACTAATAGCAACTTTAGTTTTATTGCTAATGAATCTATACTGCACAGATCAATGCAACTGACAGAAAAAGACTGAGTTTTTCTGCTGTAATGTGAATGCCTTATCGGGTCTTTTCCATATTAATCATCCATCCACAGCTCTTTACACGGTTACAACAGGAGCCCTGGCTTTCTATTTACAGTAGTTTGAAAGTACCACTTGCAAGGTGCTGGTATCATTTGATTTGTGGCTGTTTAATGTTTCCTCTGGCGATCGGTAGCTGGTAAAATACTGTAAGCAGCTGGCGGACTTTGGATTGTCTAGACTTTTCCCCTGAAAGCTGTGTGTGCGTCAAGACTTCAGCCTTTTTTTTTTTTTTTTTTTTTTTTGTATTTTTCTCTGACAGTAGACGGGACCTCCTAGAACTACAATCAGCCTCACTTTCGCAAAACGCCATGCAAAAAAAGAAGATCCAGCACTGGTGTCTTAGATTTTTGAAAGTCATTTGACACACCATGGAGTCCTTTTCATGTTCCCTTTTTTTTTTTTTTTTTTTTTGTCCCTTGTGTTACAGCAGTCTTATGTGTAGCAGCTTTAAAGTTCCTACCTGTTCATTATGGAGTAACCCTAGGTGATAAAAGTAACAGACCCATTTCAGTGTTTTTTTAAAGTGTATCAACCTATACTGTAATGATGATGTCATGAAGTTTATTTTGGAACAATAAGGTTGTGTGGCTGGCAGCGGCTAAAGAAGACATTTTTGTTAGCAGAAGGTTGTGGGTTTAAATCCAGGAACGGAAGAGGGTACATTTTTCTCTGTAGCATTTGCCAAGGTGCCTTTGAGTGTGGGACTGAAAGAACCAGTGTTTAAGATTAAGATGAATTATCGTGTGGAGATATTAACTTCACAGTATGTTTCAATTAGTCCATTATCCCCTGAAACTGAAAATCTGTTTTTGTCACTTTGGAATGAGCTCATGTGTCCGCAGAGGGATTGGGCCTCTCATACACAGACAAACTCAACACGTAATACCGCTTAATCTACAAACTGCTTCTGCTTCCCATCGGTGCTCCAAGACTTGCGGTTGTACCAGTTATCAGTGTGATGGTGTTTGTTAGGTTTAGAGCAAAATCTTTGATTTTTACTCTTGTGATTCAGATTCTGATAAGATAGCTCAAAGACATGATCTGTTTGACCTTTGTATTTAATATAAAAGAAAACAAAATAGACATTAGAAGAAACTGAAGGGAACTTGAAGTAAAGTGTTGGATCTGACTTTGTCTATAACTCTTTGGCCACTATCTGCCTGCATGCTGACAGACATTTTCCTCACGTGTTAATTAAGAGATTAATGTACTCTCTAAATATATAATACTTTGATTTTAAAGGGTCACATATTATAGGAAATACACTTTACAATAGTTTTCTAACACTAATATGTATCAGTGTTTGTGGCGTTTGTCTGTCTACAAATGCCCCAAATTGTGTCAAAAGTGCATCCTCTCCGTCTTTTGCCTCCTCAACAATGTGTGCTCAAACAGGCTGTTTGGAGATTTTCCCCTTGTGACATCACAAAGGGCAGTAACCCCTCCCTCGGGTGGGGGAAACTCCCACAGCTAGGTGATTATGTTGCTCTGTGAGTCTGCCTTTGGCTTGGGTGTTCTTGTAAGAAACATTTGCAGATATGTTTTGGGGAGCTCTGATACTTATTTAAATGTGGGAAAAATGGATTATAATATGTGACCTTTAAAATATGGCAAACTCCCAGCAATCATTCAGTTTATTAACAAATCTTAAAATCATCTTCAATGTGTATAGGATCATTTTTACTCTGCGCAAGAGAATGCTGCGTTCCTATCCGATGAGCAAGTCCATGAAACTCATTAACCTGTAAACTACAAAGATGCTGCATTATGTCACCAACAGGAGCCATGGACATAAAGAAAACAGCAGATTGTATTTGTTTGCTGGGAGAGGACAGGACTACACACAGGACAACTTGTCAAATCTAGATAGAAATGATTTAAACAGTTTGTTAATCCTTTTCAACAGTTTCTTCGTTACATGGCCTTTTTCATCTGTTTGATAAATGGTTGATAAACTCAGGACCCCAAAAGGCTTCGTAATGTAATCCTTTGAACTTTTTTACCACACGTTTTTGTTTGTGTTCTTGTTGCTTTTTCAGATGCAGTAGTCACTCCATAGAGCTGTTAGACAACACACTGTGGCAGTACAGTTTTATACTTCTTCTCTCTTTGATATGAAAGAGAGCATTTGTTTACAACCTGGATGTTTATATGTGAGCCTGTGCTGCTCTTTTTATTTTTCTGTGTGAGAACGAATGTGTGGTTGTGTACACACTCTTATTATAAATCATTTCAACAAGCTGCCAACTGGGCCAAATTATCATGCTTCGACACAGATACTAAGACATTTGAACAATTGTAACAAATGTAGCAGAATTCCCGAGGTTTTTTAAGTTCATGTAAGATGTTACCACCTCTCTGGGATGAAAGGTTTCTTTCGACCAGATAAATTTTATATCTCAGGCTACACTTGAAAAATGTCAGTATCACATTATTTAGGTGCTCTGGTAGAAACAAACACATTTTCTGACAAATAAACACAAGTATAAAATCATAACACAAAACCGCAACAATGGCATTCTCTTAAAAACCAGCACGTGTCAAGTGAAAGGTTTCAGCTCTGTTAAGAATCAGATTTTTAATGTTGCTTTTTTTTTTTTTTATAAATCTTTATTTGATTCAAATTCATATTTAATGCACAGAAACAAGCTGACACACAGATAATCTGCTCTTACAGGCGCCCTCTGCTGGCTATTCTGTGGTTACTCTAAGGTTTCCCTTTCCTTTATATCTTTAAAATGTCTTCTTCTGTTTCCGTCCGTTTTTGAAAATGTATCTCAATCTCATCAAGTACAAACATTCATTGGTCATATTGGATTAAAACATTGACATCATATTTTGTTCATCTCAACAGTGAAGTATCACAGATCAACATAACTGAGGCCAAAGATGGATGTCACTCCACATCGCTTTTAATTTTCTTCTCTTTTTTTTTTTTAAATGAATGTCTTTTTAGTCAGCGTCGATTGGGAAACCTCAGACATTCATACCTGAGAAAAACTACAGCTTCAACTTCAGCTGTTTCAATGGACTTTCACAGAGCCTTCACAGGAGTGGAGCTGATTTATATCCTGTTGTAAAGTTAATAAAGGAAAGTATAAAAAACTATGACTCGTATTCTTTGTCTTTATTGTTCAATAAACACCTGTGTCAGCTATGCCAGTATGATTCAAACCTGTTGATTAAGGTTATTTTCAAAGTAAACTGTTCAGCCACTAGAGGGAGACAAATGATTGAATTGATCAGTGACATCCATCACTGAGGTCGGTTGCTGTTGACAGTATATTGAATTATAAAAGTTCTACTGCTTGATTGGACAACACAAGATTGAAACACAAGGACAATACAAGATATATAGTCTGTCACATTGCTAGAAAAGCAAGGTTTATAACAAGATGTTCGAAAACAGATGCATGATTTGTCAATTTATTGTAAAAAAAATAATTCTCTGCCCCTTGAAAATGTCAGATATATTATGATTTAATCTTGAAGAAGTCGGGTAGAAATTACACAGGTATTGTGCACTGTCACGGATCAATCAACTTTCATTTATTACAAAAGTTCATTAATATGCGAGTAAAATCATACATACCTACTACATTATTAAAAGAAACAAAGATGGAAAAAGAAAGGAATTGGAAAAGGATTGTAAATAAAGGAAAAACAAAAATCTATACTGCGCTTTGAGTTGAACAGGAATGCAGAAACATTGGTATGTTTGGAGATGCTCTGTCTTGATCTACTGTTGTCTGGGGACAAAACTGAGCTTGACTGGCTTTAATGGCTGAAACTTCCAGTTAAACTCCAAAGGAATCTAAAGGAAGAAAAGTAAGTTATATAAGAAAAATAAAGAGACAAAGTTAACAATCTGCGTGCACATGTGAATAAACTCTTACCGTAGTGTCTTTGCATGTTTCCACAGAGTAACTCTGCAGGAGACGGACAAGAACCAACTTCAGAGTGAGGATGGCGTAACGCATCCCGACACAGTTACGAGGCCCGAGCCCAAACGGCATGAACGCATATGGGTTCACTTCCTCACCGCTGTCTTTACTGAACCTGCGCACACGCACACACACACACACACACACACACACACACACACACACACACACACACACACACACACACACACACAAACAGAGAGGCTCTAAAGATCATGAAGTCACCGCTGAGAGATACAGAGAGATTCATGTTGGAACAAATGTGTCAATAAAAAATATTAGACACAGAATTATTAGATAGCCACAAGGGTGCCCCAGACTTGGGACCCCCACTATACTGGAGGGTGGATAGAATCAGAATTAGAATCAGCTTTATTGGCCAGGTAGACACAAAGAAATTAACTTTGGTACTCTGTGCTTTCTCTGTACAATGTAAACATTAAATAATAACAATTAGCTAAAAATATGAAAACGTAATTAAAGACTAATATGTACAAAATAAAATAATGCAGTGGTGAGTAGTGCAAAAGGATGATTAAGTAACATGAGGTAGTTATCTTTTACAGTATTTACATAATAGAGTATGCATAGATTGTCATTCAAATTAAATAATGTATGTGCGTTGACAGTGACAGTTTAGTTCCATAGTTATTTTACAGCAGCAGGTCTGACACTCTGTGGCTGTTTTAGCACCAAGCCCTGCAGGCCTATCCTAACTAGTAACAGAGAAGAATTCAACAGCCAAAAAACACAACTAATTTTATTTTATAGACACCTCTATTATCACTGACATGTGTAAATAAACATGTTTGTTTCTGTATATAGTTTATTTGATATTTAGCTACTTTTTTGTAAATGTTTACAATAATGGATGAATGTAAAACTTATTATTATCAATCTCTTCATATTTTTTGTTAGGTATCTGGCATCCTCTCTCTTGGTGTCTCAGCTTATACACTTACCTCTCTGGTCTGAACTTCTCAGGTGAACTCCAAAATCGTGGGTCCATGTGTAAAACTTGGACAGGAATGGCAACAACGGTTCCTTCAGGGATGTTGAGGCCGTGGACCTGGACAGGTTTTTTACACACCCTCTCAAGCCGTGGTGCAGTAGGAATCATGCGCATTGACTCATTAATAACATGGTCCAGGTACTCCAGATTGTTCAGATCCTCATACGATATGGGAGCCTGGAGGGGAAAAAATAAGGAGCCATCAAACAAACATTGTGTGAGCTATTTAAACATTGGTAATGAATCACATGACCATGATGTTACATCTTTGGGTAAGTTGGCATCAATTTCTTCCTGCAAGGTCTGCATGGCATCAGGGTTGATGGCCAGGCTGTAAAGGATGTAACTGAGAGTGGCACTTGTGGTATCATAACTACCAAAGATGAAGATGAAAGCCTGGGAAAGTATCTCAGTTTCAGTCAAACCTATAAAACAAAATACAGCAAAATGTTAGCGAACATCAACATTTGCTCTGAAGGGCAATATACACAGGTAGTGTATATATATATATATATATATATATATATATATACACACACACACACACACAGGACAGATGTATCAGGCTGTGCATTTGGAGGCTGAAAGTCTTTGCAGACACAAGGATTAAATTTCATGATTTCAAACTTAATAATAATAATAATAATAATAATAATAATAATACATACATACATAATAATACATTTTATTTTGTAAGTGCTTTTCCCGGAGCTCAAAGGCACTTTACACATGAAAATCACACAATGTACAGTTAAAAACAGAAAAAGATAGTATAAGACAGAAAAACAGAAAGGGAAAGAAAAAAGTTATGCATTAAAAGCTAATTTAAAAAGGTGAGTTTTGAGCATGGTCTTAAAAGTTGGGAGGTGTGTGCAGGAACGGATGGGTTTGTGGAGTTCCAGAGGAAGGGGGCAGCGATGGAGAAGGCTCTGTCTCCCCAGGTTCGGTGCTAATCTAACACATATATGTAATCTAACACATAACTAGTTTTTTTCTACAAAATGAAAAAGAAAATGTAATTTGTTGAAAGTTTCAAATCAGAATGTTAACTCTAAAGCACAGATAAAACAGAGAAAAGCTGCCATTTCTTGAATTTAAGAGGAAAAACAGAGCCGTTGATAATGTTGCTTAAGTGACCTTCATGACTCATAGATTGAGATAAAGTGTGAATACCTTTACTTGGCTGCTCTTCTTCATTCTTTGTCTCTGACTCTGGTATTTCACTTTGAATCATCACCTGCAGGAAGTCTGTTTGGAGCTAGAATGATACAAAAAACGTAAAAAAAAAAATGAAATCATTAATTTCTCCTGAAAGGGAAAAAGTAAGTCCACTCTCTAAAGATGAAGAGGTGACAAACATTGTTTTAATAATTACCGACCTCATTGTCATTGCTGATGAAAATAAATTACCGTTGTAATGGAATAAAACTAAATTCATTATGTTTGGAAATAAAGACAAGGAAACGAGGAACAAATCTGCACGGTAAACAGTGTTCATGTTTAAAGACTGTCTGTACATTTCTGGGAGTCATAATAGATGATGGAAACCACACATTGGTCATTTTAACCGAGCAAAGGACAGTTTGGATTCTGCTTCTATCTATATGTTGTATAGTTCACTTTTTCTGCAGTATTTGACCTATTGCACTAAGGTATAGGGCAACATGTATGAGACTAACACTAAACCTTTGTATGTGTTAAAGAAAATAAATATGGAGAACGTCAGAGAACATACTAAAAGACTATTTATACCCTCACATGTTGAAATTGCATTATTAGTCAATTGTTTAAATCCAGAAACTGATCATTTCCTGAACAAATGCACAAACATTTGTTATGCTTACATCTAATGAGGAGGATCATAGAGATTTCATTTTAAAGCATTCAGAAAGATCTGTTACTCAGAGCGCGTGTCCTACAGTGATGCAGCAAATATACAACTTGCCATTATTCCTCACTGTGAAAATGTAAATAGTTAATAACTTGGCTGAACATCATCATGTTCATCATCTCTAGAAATTGGAAGTTAGGGCTTTTGAATTGTCATTTATGACTCCGGCGTGGTCGGCTCAAGACAGCGTTGCAGCAGCAGGCAATGCTGCTGTGCCCCACCCGAACATCCACAGAGGTGCAAAACCTCATTCACTACTAGCTGCCTATTCAGTGAAGCAATGACAATTAAGTCGTAAATGAAACCCAGCTTTAAAAAGCACATTACCATAATGTATACAAACATGTCAACCAATTCCTATAATTCCCCACAATTTCTTCGTTAACACATTACATATGGAAGGCTTACTGCTTGTTCAGACTGACGCTGGTCTTTAAATTTCTTGATGATGTTGTAGAAATAATCAACACTGGGTCTGGGCATCATTTCAATATCTAGGAGTTTCAACAGATGGGTACCAAAGGGAAAGACAGCTGGAAAAAGATCACAGTGTTTTTACCAAACTTTGCAAATAGTCAAATTGCCTCAGCCTCTAAAAAAAGTTGAAGAAATACATACATGCAAAAAGTATTGGCCAAAACTTTAAGTTTAGAATCTTTTTGAGATGAACAACAAGTGAGTCCTCTGGATTGTTTATGGAGTCTGTCTCAACACCGAAAGACACACTGGTGATAACGTCCAAACTGTAAGGTGCCATGAATCTACAAAAACAAAACAGAGAGAGAGAGTTCTTTTAGGACATAACATGGAGTACATTCTTGGCAGTTGGTGACTGCCTCCACATTTGTACTGCTTCCATGCTGCCTCTGGCTCTCAGCTTTGATCTTGTAAATCACAGGGATCACTTTTGAGACCACCAATTCTTTCCTTTTTATCTTTGTGGCTTTAGACCACATCTTGGATCCTGGTCCCAACCCAAGTCCTGCTGCAACCACTGACTTATCTCCTGATGCTGTAGCTGACTGAGAGCCTGCTCAATTGCTTGCTCTTCCCTCCATCTGTGCCCTGTTCAATCTGATGCCTGTGTTAAATCTCTTAATGAAAACCCATGTGAATTTCTCATTTGCTCAAATGATCATCTGGACACTAGTGCATTTTCTGTAAGTGATATTATAGGAGTAATCTTGAATTGTACAGTCTGTATGGTCTTTCTATGTTTTCTATATCTAGTTACTCTACATAGTTATTGTGCAGTTTGTCTTTTTTTACAGCCTCTTGTATATTTAAAGTTGAACTTAAAGCATATTTAAGCTTATAATAGGGAGGGGAAATTATCTTTAGATATACATACTGTGATGTGTGACATTGATTTCCATGTTACATACATGTCCATACACAAATTGACATGAAATCATAAATAATGATGAACATACTGTTTGATGTCGACTGACTCATCCAAATGTTTTTGTCCAACTTTTTCAACAAGTCGGTCTGCATAACGAGCAACGATGGGAAAAACCTTCAAAACGGAAGAGTTGTTTAACACGGACAGTGAACTTAAAATGATGTCTTTCACTGAGACTGACATGGGACTGGATCATAAAAGACAGATAGCAGAAGTGGTTAGATATGAGACTAACCTGTTTCAGTCTGCTACTGGTGAAGCATGGCGATAAAGTGCTCCGGATTCTTTTCCACCTTTCGTCCTTGACTGAAAATACCGCATCCTCTAAAGGTCCCGCCACCGGATTTTCCTGTGAAAAAAGATTGAAGTTAAATACACCAAATGCTTCCATTTTTGAACAGTTTGACACCTGCATCATATCGCTTTCTTTGACCTGAAATTGTCTGCACAGCGGTGAGTCAACAAACAATGCATGAACTAATTTTCACTTGATTTTACAGCTAGTTTTAAAAAACATTTTAAAATACAATTTGAACGTCAGTATTGGGGAGCTACTCAAGAGATAGCAGGTTCAATGAAAGCCTGGTTTCCTACATGGTGACAGTGGGTGGTATTTTTCCACATTTGCTATACTTGCATCAGGGCCATGTGTTTTGTCAGTATTTACTACACTGCTGAGTGCTTCATATCAAAAACCACACCGACTTGTTATCAAAACTGTCTAATTAATATATAATATTCTGATTTACAACATTTACAGAAAGAAAAGTTTCTTACCCTGCGGTTAGTAAACACTGAGTAGCACTCCTTCACCATGACAGTTTTTATAATCTCAGGGTCTGATACCATTAACATCGGTGTTCGTCCCTCATACAATCTGAATACAAAAAAACAGTTATGATTAAACATAACGGTTTCAAATAAAGAATTAAACTTGTAAAACCTAAAACTACATTTTGGAATTATACCTTTTGGCAGTAGAGTTAAGATGTTTTTTTAAATAGAATTACTTTTGCGCTTTTGCCTTTATTTGGCCAGGACTGGGCATAGAGTAAAAAAATCAAGAGAGACAGTGGGGAATGACATGACAGTAAGTAGCCACAGCTTGGACTTTGACCCTGGCCGCCCGAAATAAAGTTTATAGCCTTGTAAATGAGGCACAACCTAAGAGCTACTGCAGGCCATTAGTGACCAATACAAGTAATTCATTTAAAAAGTAATTTGATCATATTGATATGGTAATTGTTCATGTCTCATCTCATTAAGTAGTGTTGTGTGTTAATTCAGGAATGTTTAACTTTAAAGAGTCCTTTGATTGCAAGTCTGGCCTGCTACTTCAGCAGTATCTGGGTTCTCTAATGCGGACAAGTATCTCTAGTTGTCCTAATGTTTTGCCAGTGATCTAACCCCGTGTTTCCCTGTTCCTCCAGTGCCTTTGTTCAGCAAGCCTCAGCACCTCCACAACTGTCCATCCTGACTCCCCGAGCATAAGATTACCTGCTGCGCCATTGTGCCCCAGGATTCCTGTGCATTATTTCAAAAGTATGTCATAAATCCCTTTTATCTGTGCCCCTCGTCTGAGCCTCGCCATTAAAGTAATATCATTTTTTGTTATTTCAAAAATTAACCCCAAATCAAGTTTAAAAAAATCTAACATCTAATTTTGAGCTTGTTTTAACAAGCCTGTAAATTCTTCAAACTCCAGCACTTTCTTCTGTGAAGGTACAGTAACTATACAAGTTGAATAAGTACATATTTGAAAGTTTTTTTTTTTTTTTTTTTCCTGGGCTAATAATAGACTTGTTTACTTCATTTAATTGGTAGATATAGCTACTGGTGACATTCAGATTAAAAGATAACATGATAATATGTATTTCCTAAATGTAAATACATATTGTATAGGCTACTCTTTGGCTTACACCATCCACCAAAATACTAACTTCTAAATGGATTAATTCAAATACCAATGAACAAAAAAGAGAATGGGATGATTAAACAATAAGAGTAGAAAAATAAAAGACAGGGTGTTGCTTGCCGTCATTTTATCATGTCATGATGACCTCACTCAAGACCACTCAGAATGATCCTCCCATCACCGACATCACCTCCAGGCCAACACACAAATTCACACAAAATGCAATTCATTACTCTTTTATATATGAAGTTAAAACTCACCCCCACACATCCCCGTATTTGGATTGGCACTCACGATCAAAGGTAGCAACACCCTGCAAGAAGTTTGAAATGTTTAAAGGTTCAATCGTCCAACAGATATTTATATACGAGGAGCAAAGCGACTTTGATAAGCTGTCATGTCCTTAGGTTATTTAACTGGCAACAAGGATGCAACGCTAACCAAAGAAGTGGAATCGAAGATTTTTTTTATTATAGATCCCTGAGGGGAAATTCGGATTTGTCTTTATTTTAGAGACAAGCTTCTCTCACACTGGAATCAAACACATGCACAAACACAGCCTGTGGACATGCAACAATAGAGAGGTGGAAGCTCACAGAAGGCACCCCTTAGCTGGTGGGGGTTCTGTGCCTTGCTCAAGGGCACCTCTGCAATGCTCAAGAGGTGGTCTGGTATCTCTCCAGTAACCAGACCAACTTCCATATGTTTGATTTGCATTGCAACTTGAACCAGCCCCACTCTGGTTCCCAACCAAGGTCGCTACGGACTCAGCTACTGCTTCCCCAAGCAGTCTACAGTTGTAACTAAACAAAGAAATAGTTTCAGGCAAGTCAACAACAATCTTGGATTGTATTTTGATGAAAATGTTTTTTATTGCCCTATCTTTTACTAAACATACATTCATTCTTTTCATATTAGTTTAATAGGCCTACTTAGCCTATTAATGTCTACATGCTTGTTAATGGTGTGTCTACATACCTTTGTGATGTTGTGCATTGTTCCAATAAAAGGCAATGGCCTTGGTCCGCACACTCCCATTTTTTTGAAAACCCTAAATGGCCAAATGCTATACCTGTATGATAAAGATTTTTAAACGTTACAACCATTACATTAGTGACATTAAACAACCAAGTGTAAAAGTCTTGCAAAATCGCAAATCGAACAACACAATGAGACAGTTACTCACAGTATCAGTAGGGTTAAACACAGCACCAGCAAAGTCCAAGTGGTTGCTGAAAACAAAGTGAAGAGAAACATTTTGCCTGTCAGCGTCAGCCGAGTAGAAGAAGTGTACACTCAAACTGGGCTACGTGAAAACTGAGGAAATGCAATGAAAAACAAGCAACATGGTATGCCATTTAGTGGGAGGGTCTCAGAGCAGGAAATTGTTTGTGTACAGAAAGGCCCAATGGCTGCTATTAATGGTTAATCTACCTGGGTGGAACTTCAAACAACACAAACCAAATTTGAACTCTCGACATACTTTTATATTGCACATAATAATGACTGTTACATAATTTTAGATTGCGATTTGGATATGTTGTGCAGCTTTTTCATGCAGACAACTTCCCGTGATTTACTTAGCACTTTGAGCACCACAATATAAGAAATCTTTTTTGATGTTGCTATTTTTCCACAATGAAAGCACATGGGCACACGTACAATATCTCAAGTGAACAATCTAGAGTAAACACACTCTTATACCCTAAATATAATCAGAAAGACATTGAAGTAAGTTATTTCTGAATACACAATAGTTACCTTTCACAGTCAGTACAGTAAGATACAATTTAATACTTTATTATGTGAGGCACTGAGACCTGTTTCCAGATTTTCCTGTTTGTTATGAGTGGCTATCATTATTGATAGCAAGAAATAACAGTTGTTTGTCTTTTTTCCTCATAGTTTTTGATTGTGAACCTTATTTCTCAGAGATAGAAAGAGAGTTAAGGTGTACATCCATGATGCATACAAATGTTTGTCTTACTTGTGTATCAAATAATACCAAATTAAAGCTGCCCTTGTTTGTAATGTTAAGTTACAGCTAAGCTAGTCCATACAGTATGGCAACTAAATTAACATTATCTAGCGATGTCACACTCTCTGAGTGATAGGGATGTCCCATGAAATATAAAGTTATTTATTATAAATTAAACGAACACAAAATCAACCAAATACTTTTGATCAAAGCTGCTTAATAGAGTTTTTACCTTTTGCACAATAATCAACCAAACCCTGGGGAGATATGGTTGATGATGTCATCGTGGTGCCCTGCAGTCCTTGACTCATCAGTATAAACAAAGTTCAACAATTTCTCAGTGCCACAAATCAATAAAAACATGATTTGACCGATAATACAAACAAATTATGTGCAACTTATACAATATAAAACTATCCACAGAACACACATCACTCAAGGCAAAATGTTCAAAATGGGTTAAGCTAACAATAGACATCTGTTCAGAATGCACTTATGGTAGCACAGATGATCATCTTCACCCCACTTGGGCCTGTCAACCAGTTCAATCATTTTGGATCATAGTCACTGAAAGACTCTGCACTATCTTGGGCTGCAGAATCCTCCTGTACCTATTACTTTGCTTACTCCCCAGGGTTTGGTTGATTATTGTGCAAAAGGTAAAAACTCTATTAAGCAGCTTTGATCAAAAGTATTTGGTTGATTTTGTGTTTGTTTAATTTATAATAAATAACTTCATATTTCATGGGACACCCCTATCACTCTTTTGTTTGCTAAAAGTTTAAAATAAGTTTAAAAACAAATACACACTTTTATTTAGGGACATCTCAGGTGTTATTGGAGACCATAAAAGGAGGAGGATTATTGGACATTGGACACTTTTGAGGGCTGCATGGTAATGCAGTGGTTAGCACTCTGGCTTGTGCCCACACCCTTATTTGTTAAGTTGTGTCTTTCAATGATATCCCTGGATTTAAATTGTGCTTTAATTTTTTTTAAACAAATGTCAGTAAGAGTGAAATGATAGAGCTTTAATAAACAAACATATTTTTTAAATGTCAAAAATATAATTTAAAAAAATGTATTGAATAGGCCACTTTTGATCAAGCTGCTTCAAATAACTAACAGTTTTGATATTTTGCACATTAACCTTTGTAACACTGGGGGAAAGGTTGATTTCATAGCCATGCACTGCTGTAAAATACTTGCAATCCTTGAGTCATCGGTGTTAAAAAAAAAGATAGCTCAACAGTTTCTCAAGAAGGCTCAGGAAGTAGAGACTCGCGACTGAGATGGACCCAGAGATCGATGTTATTAGTGCCTCTAGGGCTGGGAATCTTTGGGTGTCTCACAATTCGATTGCGATTCTTGGGGTAACGATTCGATCCAGAATTGATATTTCGATTTAAAATGATTCATGGATTCAAAGTCTATTTTTGAAAACATACATCATTCTTCATGATCTACTCAAGTCATCTGATTGATTTGCCCCTCGATTTTTTTTAAAATATGAATTGATTTTAAGTCTTAGAAGAATCTTGATTTTTACATGTATAGCAGCTAAGCCTAAACTTAAAGCTACTTAGAGGCTACATAGCTAATCTAAGTCATTTAATGGACAAGCTTGCGCATCGTTCCTGAGCTTAAAATTGTGAAACATGGCAATCTGTCTTCTTCCTCTGGAATATTTGTCGTTCCATTTTGTGCAATATACAAACGGTCATTTTATTTTCTCCCTCCATCTAGCAGCACACCTGAACACAGTGAAAGTTCCTTCCTATAATGAATTTCCCCTAAACCCACAGGCGACATCTGCTGGAGCAAATGGTGCCTCACACTAAACATGTGACATGGCTCCTCCAACATGAATCGATTTCTTTCACCACCTCTTGTATCCTATCTCAACTGGAATGGATGGCTTCTTGCACATTTCAAGGCCACCACTGTTCTAGCATATACACTAATATTTAGAACATGTACTGGGTATGTATTTTTTCACTGAGCTTAACCGATTTTTGACAGTTGTGGAATTATTGTAAAGGCGAGTGGTTGGGCTGGTAAAAATGTCTAGATGGCCAGTGTTTCCTAGTGTGTCCACAACATGGTTCATATAAACTTAGTGAGTAAGGCTGAACGATTTATTGTTTTCTGATCGAAATCGCGATTTCAAAAAACGCGATCATGTGATCGTCAAAGCCGCGGTTTTTGGCATAGCTTCTCCCGACTGACCCAGAAGCTGTTCATTCTGCCCGTGCGTGTGTGCGTGACTTTAGCCTGATACACAGCTCGACAGATAGCTAACAGTTTTCCTCTAATAAAGAAGCTAAAGTTTCTGTGTCCAGTCCAGCATTGTAAAACTAACTTACACAACTTCTGTGAACAGAGTCCCCTATTCAGAATGCACTTATGGTAGCACAGATGATTATCTTCACCCCACTTGGGCCTGTCAACCAGTTCAATCATTTTGGATCATAGTCACTGAAAGACTCTGCACTATCTTGGGCTGCAGAATCCTCCTGTACCTATTACTTTGCTTACTCCCCAGGGTTTGGTTGATTATTGTGCAAAAGGTAAAAACTCTATTAAGCAGCTTTGATCAAAAGTATTTGGTTGATTTTGTGTTTGTTTAATTTATAATAGATAACTTCATATTTCATGGGACACCCCTATCACTCTTTTGTTTGCTAAAAGTTTAAAATAAGTTTAAAAACAAATACACACTTTTATTTAGGGACATCTCAGGTGTTATTGGAGACCATAAAAGGAGGAGGATTATTGGACATTGGACACTTTTGAGGGCTGCATGGTAATGCAGTGGTTAGCACTCTGGCTTGTGCCCACACCCTTATTTGTTAAGTTGTGTCTTTCAATGATGTATTTTTGTGTTTGTATTGTTGGCTGCTCATCGTCTATCTGAAACTCTGTTGTTTGTGTTGTTGCTTGTTTTGTCCAAGACACTCTAGAAAAAGAGATGTTTATTCTCCAAAAGTTTTTTTTTTTTCTTCCTGGTTAAATAAAGGTAAAAAATAATGGTGCCTCTAAATTTGTGCATTTGGCTTGTTGTCTAACTCTATGTGTCTGACAACCAATTTGAACAGGAAGGTGGTTTTATATTATGGAAGAATATATGGATATTTAATTTGATGTACATACATACATAGTATGATACTGTCTTTTAATTAAGCAGCAAACATGAGCCTCGCCCACCCTGTGGTGTTTTGCAGCGTTGGTTGTACATCTTCTCAGAAATTAAGGCTAGTGCTTCCACAATACGCTTTATGCATGCAATCACAACAAGGAGCAGTGTAGAGCTGTATGGTGATGAGAACCGAAATTACATCATCAGAGACGCCAGAGAGCCACAACAACAATCTTTAAAAGTTTATAGAAGAAAAGTTCAAAGATGAAGTCTACAACTACTCAACGAACATGCGTGCCAAAATAGCTTCTAACCATAAACTCAATGATAACTGGCGACAGATCATCTCTAATCCCTCTAGAGGAATCCTCCACTTAACAGGCGTTATCTGTAGGCAGAATGTGAACATTTATTTTCACAACGGACGGAGGACTACTCATAGCCTACGTGTCGTTGAAATTCAAGTATATTTGAGCCTACATTTCCCAATGTTTTTATTACTATGTAGATTAACATTTTGTCAAATTGATCAAATAGCCCTACTAACTGGCATGTACCATTTATTTAACTTCTGTGTCTTATCTCACCTGCATCAAGCACAACTTCCAAAAGATGGGAGGAGTATAGACTTACAATGCACTGATTAACAGATGGGTCAAATTCCTCTCTGACTGATTGCAGTATTAAAAGGATACAGTCCAGAAAGAATGACCATGTGAATGCATAGAGAATATTTCTTCTAATTTTTCACGCAGCTTAGAATGGCAACATCAAGCTAACACGTGACAGACTTCTATACACATAGTGTTTTACTTGTCATGTATTAAGACAATTATCTCCTAATGGAATCACATTTTCTTAAAGTCAATCAAAGGAATTTTTGTTTTTTCCATTATATGGCAATTAAAAATTTAACACAAGCTACTATACAATTGACACACCATTTATTGCTTTATTTAGATAAAACGTGTTAGACAAAAAAAGCATTTTGTTAGATCGCAGGTATTGTGCATTTTATGTCAACTTTAAATTTACTACAAAAGGCACTCAAAGTTCATCGTCAACTGATTTAAGAAAAAAATCATACAGATTGTATTATCAAGATAAAACAACATGGGAATAAGCGTCATATTTAATTTTAAACAAAGAAAAAGCAATCTATACTGCGCTTTGAGTTGAACAGGAATGCAGAAACATTGGTATGTTTGGAGATGCTCTGTCTTGATCTACTGTTGTCTGGGGACAAAACTGAGCTTGATTGGCTTTAATGGCTGAAACTTCCAGTCAAACTCCAAAGGAATCTAAAGGAAGAAAAGTAAGTTATATAAGAAAAATAAAGAGACAAAGTTAACAATCTGCGTGCACATGTGAATAAACTCTCACCAAAGTGTCTTTGCATGTTTCCACAGAGTAACTCTGCAGGAGACGGACAAGAACCAACTTCAGAGTGAGAATGGCGTAACGCATCCCGACACAGTTACGAGGCCCGAGCCCAAACGGCATGAACGCATATGGGTTCACTTCCTCACCGCTGTCTTTACTGAACCTGCACACACACACACACACACACACACACACACACACACACACACACACACACACACACACACACACACACACACACACACACACACACACACACACACACACACACACACACACACACACACACACACACACACACACACACACACGTTGGAACAAATGTGTCAATAAAAAACATCAGACACGAGAGTCAAGATCTTATTCCAAAAAAGATCTAATGTGTCCACAAGATTTATAAAACACCTTTGTTTCTTGTGATCACAGAACAAAGTTGTGCAAGAGGAAACTTTACCAAAATATGAATGCTTAAATTAAGAGTGCAATAAAAAAATTTAGCATGAAGAATGCAAATAAGAAAGAAATGTTTGTGATTTTTGAAAGAATGTTTAAAAGATGAAAACTTCTACAAAAGTGGAGTCCTGGCTTCCTATTTCGTTTCATTTTTGTATAGTATTAAGCATTATCCCAGTGTGTCTCTTTTAATACTATTTAAATGAGCTTATCATACACTTACCTCTCTGGTCTGAACTTCTCAGGTGAACTCCAAAATCGTGGGTCCATGTGTAAAACTTGGACAGGAATCCCAACAAGGGTTCCTTCAGGGATGTTGAGACCGTGGACCTGGACAGGTTTTTTACACACCCTCTCAAGCCGTGGTGCAGTAGGAATCATGCGCATTGACTCATTAATAACATGGTCCAGGTACTCCAGATTGATCAGATCCTCATACGATATGGGAGCCTGGAGGGGAAAAAATAAGGAGCCATCAAACAAACATTGTGTGAGCTATTTAAACATTGGTAATGAATCACATGACCATGATGTTACATCTTTGGGTAAGTTGGCATCAATTTCTTCCTGCAAGGTCTGCATGGCATCAGGGTTGATGGCCAGGTTGTGAAGGATGTAGCTGAGAGTGGTACTTGTGGTTTCATAGCCACCAAAGATGAAGATGAAAGCCTGGGAAAGTATCTCGTGTTCAGACAAACCTATAAAACAAAATACAGCAAAATGTAAGCGAACATCACCTGCTAAAAAACTATGTTTCAAAGCCAATCTGACATTTCCCTCCAAACACACAAAGTTCATTTGCTCTTAAGCTAAAATAAACTGGAACTAAAGAATACGAATCAAATCACAGATATACTCTATTAAAATTTGAGGGTTATAAACTGATAGCTTTGACACTTTTGCTAACAGAGCAACCTTAATTGTTTAAAGAAATTCAGAAAAGTTGCCAATACATTTTCTGCCATTGAACATAAAGGAATAATGAATTTACCATTTCACCTCTGAAGAAAAGTAGATACAGTACAGTACAACAAAGTTGTAAAGACACACCTTTACTTGGCTGCTCTTCTTCATTCTTTGTCTCTGACTCTGGTATCTCGTTTTCAATCATCAACTGCAGGAAGTCTGCTCGGAGCTAGAACAATACAAAAAATGTTCAACATTAAATAAAAATTGCAACAAAAACACATTGACACTGAATGTATAATGTTATATTGATTAAAATTAGGGGGAAAATTTGCAAGTTTTAATGACAATTGAATATTTCTGGGAAATGTGTTTATTAAGGCCTGATTAACCAACCAAGAGGACTCTGTAGGACCTTAAGGCATTACTGATGCTTTCTACGACACTGCTCCAAGCAGGTGAAACATATCCAAATCAGAATAGCACTCTCTTCCTCAGTGTAGCGTTACATCGATACATCCAGAGGGGTGTGAAGGCCCATTCAATGCTGCTTGCAGCACTAATTTTAGGAGAAAAACCAATAATAGAAGTGCAAAAATCTGCAGTCCCTCAAATGGCCATTTGAGGCTTGCACAGTTTGGCCCCATGTTGAGAAGCCAAACGTTACACAATTGTTTTGTTAACACATTACATATGGAAGACTTACTGATTTTTCAGACTGATGCTGCTCTTTTAATTTCTTGATGATGTTGTAGAAATGATCAACACTGTCTCTGGGAAAAAAATCAATATCTAGGAGCTTCAACAGACGGGCGCCAAAGGGAACAACCACTGAAAAAAGGTCACAGTGTTGTTAACCAAACTTTGCATTATTATGGTGCCATGGGGCTGAAATAACCCAATTGTCACTGCCTCTGACAAAGTTGAAGAAATACATACTTATTACAAATAATGCCCAAAATTTAAAGGTCATAATCTTTTTGAGATGAACAACAAGTGGATCCTCTGGATTGTTTATGGCGTCTGCCTCAACACCAAAAGACACACTGGTGATAACATCCAAACTGTAAGGTGCCATGAATCTAAAAAAAGAAAATAGAGAGTGTTACTTTAGGACAAAACATGGATTTATTGCTAAAACGTTCAGTGTCTCTGACAAACACCTTATTATTAAACTTGTATGTCATAAGCCACAATTCAATTTTGAGGTTGTATAGTGTGCTGAGGATACTGTTGTATACTGTATGCATCTGGAAGGACTGTCAGTTTCAACACAGCTGTCATTTTGGTAACAGGTAAAAGCAACATGAACAACTCAAAGTCTAACACTAAATATTTAATGAAAATTGTGTCAATTTGTTGTAATTCCAGGGTTCAGTCTTCAATACTAATAATAATTAAGAGTTAAAACAAAAAAATAGTGAGTGAGCAGTTTTTCGAAGTAATACATTCCAGCGTTATAGAGAGATTCAAGTCTGAAATGTTAATGATGCTTGTAAAAAAGAAATGTGAGCAAGGCTGCAAAAGCAAACTTAGGTCATTCAAACCGACAGTATATCATTACCATTGTCAAAATAAATTACATTTATTTTTTGATTGTATTGTTCAATTTGCAAATCTATAAAAGTCTTTATGGTCTTGCTAAGTGTGTATATTTGTTGTTACTCTACATACTTATTGTGTAGTTTGTTTATGTATACAGCCTGTTGTGTATTCATGGTTGACCTTAATGCATATAAAACTTTTAAAAGGGAGGGGAAATTACAAATTAGCTTTTGATATACAATGTGTGTGAAAATTGATTTTCATGTAAATTCATTTACATTTACAACTTTAAATGAAATCATAAATAATGATGAACATACTGTTTGATGTCGACTGGCTCATCCAAATGTTTTTGTCCAACTTTTTCAACAAGTCGATCTGCATAACGAGCAACGATGGGGAAAACCTTCAAAACAGAAGAGTTGTTAAATACTCAAAATGACCACAACATTATTTCTATTAGTGGATTTGACATGGGACTAGTTCATAAAAAAGAGATAGCAGAGTGGTTAAATATTAGACTAACCTGTTTCAGCCTTCCACTGGTGAAGCATGGTGATAAAGTGCTCCGGATTCTTTTCCACCTTTCGTCCTTGACATTTGTTATTGCATCATACATAGGTCCTGCCACTGGATTTTCCTGTTGAAAATGACTCGAGTTTGATACTGCACCCTGAATGATTCAACGTTTGAGCGATACTTCTGCAATACTTCTGTTGCCCATACAAGGTAACACAGTCATAAAGATGGTTTTAATTGTTTGTATAAATAGTGATTCATTTGTCAAAAAACAAATATCTGAATTCGATATCAGAACAGCCTCAAACACAAGCCTGGTGACAGTTTAAATGTTAGGCGAATACGCCATGGAAAACTTGGGAAGAGCTCATATGTTTCTTTAAATGATATTGGCCACAGCTCTGCAGCACTTCATAACTATTTTTATTGTAATCTATAAATCTGTTGGACAGACATTTAATTGTATTTATAGGCCCAGGTGCTTCTCAGCACGACCATGATCTTGTTATCTTTTACCTTCGTTTTTGAATAGTGGGGTGCGGGAGGAAGTTGTGTTGTTGCTGCGTGATTTACGATGATGTACACACTTTGTGATGCAACCGTGTATGAAAAGTGCTATACAAACAAAGTTTGATTGATCAGTGCAGACACGTTTAACAAAGCCACTGAATGATTTTACTTCTCTATTACGTGCATTCTGTTAAGACATTTTGGAAACTGAAGACTCACTACCTCACAGCATGGGCGTTCTGGTGCAATCATCAACCTCAAATCTGTACAAACAGGATATAGATGCAGATCTAAACTTGTGTAGTTTATAAACTGCTGCCACTTTCTTCACTCAAAGATCCAGGTATTTTTCCTCACTAGGCCATCCTTGCATCAAGGTCATGTGTGTTTTGTCAGTGTTCCCTACACTGCAGAGTGCTTTGTGCGATTATCATAAATTCTGTAACTGAATAAATATCAAAAACAACACTCATTAACTGATTATGAAATTCTGAATGTTCCCTCAGGTTTACAAACTCTACAAAAAGAGAAGTTTCTTACCCTGCGATTTGTAAACACTGAGTAGCACTCCTTCACCATGACAGTTTTTAAAATCTCAGGGTCTGACACCATTAACACCGGAATCCTTCCATCATACAATCTGAATGAAATTTAAAAAAAAGAGAATAAATGAGATTTATTTTTAAACATCAAGACATGCTTAAATTCTGAGTTAAATCTTTATTAAACAAAATAAAAGTGCCTGTCTTTAAGCTCACTTTAGGCATTCTGCTTAAATACTTTAAACTAGAACACTTCTTTCCTTAGAGTTACAGTAACTATATGTCATGTGGAAATATTATCCTTTCTACATAACGATTTAAATGAGGGATGTAGCTACTGCTTTCTCTAAGATTCAAATTTATCATGCTTGTTCAAAATTGAATCAGCTGGGCTACTCTTTCCCACAAATGTTTCCACCAAAAAGATTTCCCCACCTTTGTAATTAATTCATTTAAATAACCATCAAACCAAAGAAAATACATTCAGAAAACTACCAGCTTTCTATTTTGACAAAGGTTGCAGGTTCACATTGTCTTTTAGAATGTATAGTAATGTATGTATAGAGCAATATTGAAATCTACACCATCGTGAATATAAGAGATTTTAAATTCTATAAGTAGGGTGGATCAAGGAAAAGGACAGAGCACTGCTTGACTCGTAGCTACCGTCCCATTTATTTTTATGACGTCACGAGATCAGAGTCCTCCTCCCACCACCGACATCACCACAAGGTCTGAACTTTTAAATATTGAATTACAACTCACCCCCACACATCCCCGTATTTGGTGTGACACTCCCGGTCAAACACAGTGATACCCTGAAAGAAATGAAACGTGTTGACAGTTGTTACAGGTTATAGCCCAACAGATATGCGGTTGAAATGCAACTTAAAAAAATCGGTTCGGATAATCTATGTTTCAATTGATTTTGTCCTAGTTGTTACCTTTTTGTTGTAGTGCATTGTTCCAATAAAAGGTATTGGCATTGGTCCGGGCACTCCCATTTTTTTCCTAAACCTAAATGGCCAAATGCCATACCTGCATGATAAAAACACAGATTTTAATTTCTTATGATAAACAATCGCCAGTGTCAAAAACTTGCAAAATCGCACAACAACACAATGAGACGGTCGTTACTCACAGTATCAGGAGGGTAAAACACAGTGCCAGCAGAGTCCAAGTGGTTGGTGAAAACAAAGTGAAGAGAAACATTGTTCCTGTCCTGTCAGTGTGAGCCGAGGAGAGAGAAAACTAGCACTCGGCTACAAGGAAACAAACTAAACTAACTGCGATGAAAACAAGCAGGAGGCTTGACTGCTGTCTTCAGAGGGCGGGGCTCAGAGACTTCAGGAAATAAACAGTCCAGTGTTATAATTGGCTACAGAAAGACGAAGTGGATGAAGGCCACTGGAAGGATTCTGACTTTATTCTCAGAATTCTGAGAAAACAAAAAATAAATTGAATTCTGAGATTTAAATTCAGAATTCAGCCTTTATTTTATTTTTGGCTAAATTCGGGCTTTTTTCCGGAGCCGGAATTCTGGGAAACCCGACCACATTAATCTACGAAAGAGGATTAGGACTACTGAAAAGAAAATACACTTCCCACGATCACATATCTCTGTTTCTGGATGTCAGAAAGCCAATAGCGAGGGGGCTATTCACATTTTAGAGCACACATGACTTGTTTTAAGGACTTTAGTGTAAAAAACTACTCTGACCCGCCCTCCATTCCAGAGGGGGCGGTAATGCAACTGCAAGCAGTTTGCGAACAACCTAAAAAAGAAAAGTATAAGAAGAAGAAAACGCGAGGAGCAAATATCAGCCTTCCCGGGCACCGTAGAAAATAAGGAAACAAATATTGACTTCATCGTCACCTCCCAGTGAACTGTTTAAATAGTTTTTACAGCTTGTTTTTTGGAAAGTGAGTCATATTTGCCAGCGATAGAAAGTGGGGTAAGGTACACATACGATGCATTAAAATGCTTGTCTTATTTTAGTCTCAAATTACATATAATTGACGCTGTTCTTCTCTGTAATGTTAGCCTGCAGCTCGGCTAGCCTCACCTTGCTATGTCAGCTAACACATATTAGCACGTGCCGGCGATGTCACACCCATGGGTCATTGTTTTTACCTGTTGAACTGATCCGCCTTTATGTTCATGAATTACCTGTACAGGGGTTTACCTGTCGTGTTTCGGAGACATTTATCTGGTAAAATAACTCCTGTTCTTACATCTGAGCTAAGGTCATCTTGGATGTCACATGGGGAATATGTTAAGTTACTTCACTATTAAACCCTTTCTTTGTTTTACTTCCATAGAAACGACTCACACTACACATCAATCAGACATCGAGAAACTGAATTATTTATTTAAATAATAAATAAATATAAATTTGAGTTTTTCACCCTCTGGTGAACATAATCCAACAACAATAATAATACTTATTATCATCATCATCATCCTCGTCCTCCTTTGTGGTCTTCAAGAACGCCTGAGCCAAATATCCCTGGATTTAAATTGTGCTTTAAATTTTTTTTAAACAAATGTCAGTAAGAGTGAAATGATAGAGCTTCAATAAACAAACATATTTTTTAAATGTCAAAAATATAATTAAAAAAAATGTATAGAATAGGCCACTTTTGATCAAGCTGCTTTAAATAACTTAACAGTTTTGACATTTTGCACATTAACCTGTGTAACCCTGGGGGAAAGGTTGATTTCGTAGCCATGCACTGCTGTAAAATAATCATCATCCTCCTTTAGGGTCTTCAATAACACCTGAGCCAAATATCCCTGGATTGAAAGTGTGCTTTAAATCTTCTTTTTATACAAATGTCAGTAAGAGTGAAATGGTAGACGTTTAATAAACAAACACATTATTTAAACGTCAAAAACATAACAAAATAATCCATCAAATAGGCCTTCTTTTGATCAAGCTGCTTCAAATAACTAACAGTTTTGACATTTTGCACATTAACCTTTGTAACACTGGGGGAAAGGTTGATTTCGTAGCCATGCACTGCAGTAAAATACTTGCAATCCATGAGTCATTGGTGTTAAAAAAAAAAAAAATAGGTCAACAGTTTCTCAAGAAGGCTCAGGAAGTAGAGACTCGTGACTGAGATGGACCCAGAGATTGATGTTATTAGTGCCTCTAGGGCTGGGAATCTTTGGGTGTCTCACAATTCGATTGCGATTCTTGGGGTAACGTTTCAATCCAGAATTGATATTTCGATTTAAAATGATTCATGGATTCAAAGTCTATTTTTGAAAACATACATCATGCTTCATGATCTACTCAAGTCATCTGATTGATTTGCCCCTCGATTTTTAAAAAAAATATGAATTGATTTTAAGTCTTAGAAGAATTTTTTTGGGATTTTTACATGTATAGCAGCTAAGCCTAAACTTAAAGCCACTTAGAGGCTACATAGCTAATCTAAGCCATTTAATTTATGTCGTTCCATTTTGTGCAATATACAAACGGTCATTTTATTTTCTCCCTCCATCTAGCAGCACACCTGAACACAGTGAAAGTTCCTTCCTATAATGAATTTCCCCTAAACCCACAGGCGACATCTGCTGGAGCAAATGGTGCCTCACACTAAACATGTAACATGGCTCCTCCAACATGAATCGATTTCTTTCGCCACCTCTCGTATCCTATCTCAACTGGAATGGATGGCTTCTTGCACATTTCAAGGCCACCACTGTTCTATCATTTACACTAATATTTATAACATGTACTGGGTATGTATTTTTTCACTGAGCTTAACCGATTCTTGACAGTTAGGAAGTAGGAATTATTGTAAAGGCGAGTGGTTGGGCTGGTAAAAATGTCTAGATGGCCAGTGTTTCCTAGTGTGTCCACAACATGGTTCATATAAACTTAGTGAGTAAGGCTGAACGATTTATTGTTTTCTGATCGAAATCGTGATTTCAAAAAACGCGATCATGTGATCGCCAAAGCCGCGGTTTTTGGCATAGCTTCTCCCGACTGACCCAGAAGCTGTTCATTCTGCCCGTGCGTGTGTGCGTGACTTTAGCCTGATACACAGCTCGACAGATAGCTAACAGTTTTCCTCTAATAAAGAAGCTAAAGTTTGTGTCCAGTCTTTAATAAAGGAAGCATTGTCAAACTAAACAGACATCAAAACACAAGTTATTAATCTCATAAGCTAAAAAAAACAAAACGAAAAGTCTGCTAGCTTGATGCTAATGTCTATGAGAATTTGAATAGGAATAATAGCGGTTAGCATCGCGAATGTGTCGATTGTTATCTCACGTTGTAACCTTATTAAACATACTCAAGAGATGCAATGCAAGACCTGAACAACCTGAAATGACACTCAGGCAAATGTTTCGGTCGTATGGCTTGAAGAAAATATGGAGACATTGTTGGCTTCTCTTGTTGCACAACTTCTGTGAACAAAGTCCCCTACGGCAACCCCAAAGGTACAAAATATATCAACACATATGACCAGATTTCTGTCAAACTGACACTAAAAACAAGAACATCACCGCCTGTGTGTTTCTTCTTCATAAATACATTTAAAATTAATTCTTAACTTCAGTTTTCAGTCTTAATTTAGAGTTCCGTTATTTAAAGTTTTAACTGGTATGATGTAATTTCCTGTCATGTTTGTAAATGTTACTGTACATTGAGAACATTGCACAAGCTTGATTTGAAGAAAATCGTGATAAAAATCGAAATTGCAATTTCTGCCAGAAAAATCGCAATTAAATTTTTTCCTAAAATCGTTCAGCCTTATTAGTGAGGCTCCTACACTGATTGGAGGGTTAACACAAAAGCCAAACGTCTGGTCCATGGTGTCAAGGATTTAAGCAGAGGGGAGTGCTCTTTAAATGGATGGGTAAAATTAGGGAGCAACTTGTGAGTCAACTTTTTTTCTTTTTTTTAAAGCCAGGATTAACAAGTGAGCTGGTGCATTGTGGCACTACTTTTTTAAAATGTATTTTAAATGCTGCTTATTTTTAAGACCCTGCACATTAAAAATAAGTCTGCTTGAATAGACCGATAAGATCTCTTCTTAGAGCTGTGATCATTCTTTGATTGTATTTTATCACCATCTTTATTCTTTTTCGGCATGACGTTACAACTCACAGACCCTTATTTTTTGTAACTGTTTTTTTTTTTTATTATTATTATTATTTTTTTTAGGAATAATCTTCCACGATGTTCCTCACCCTAGCATTGTTGAAGAAAGGCATCCCAGGAAAGCAGTGGATCGGAAAGTACAGACGCCCGCGACCAATCACGTGGCAGATGAAACGCAACATGCTGAAGCATCTGGAGCGCGAGGCTGAGAATGAATACTGGATCAGCCGGCCGTACATGACCCCGGAGCAGGAGTACGGCCACGCAGTAGAGCGCAGAGCCCAGAACTGGCTAAAGATCAAGGAGACCAAGTTTGCAAATTTCCCCAAACACAAGAGCTTGACAGACCACCTGAGTCATCTCAACATCACTAAGACGTGGTGAAGATAACGTGAGAAGAGACGTGCAAAGACTGTCTTTAAAATGGAGTTTGTGTGAATTTGTGATTTTTATTTCTTTAAAAGTGTGACGCAGGAAAATGAAAAGTTAACAAAGCGAAGAATAGATCTCTCTGACTCTATAAAACAAATCTGTGAACTGTTCTTTGTCAGTCTAAATACACGGCAACAGGACTGTAACTGCTCCACACTGAGGGCTGCTTGTTTAGATAAAATTGGCTTAAAAATGTTGTATTATCTTTGGGTTCTTATTTTACAATCATTAACAAAACACACTTTCAAGTGTAACTCAGAAACTCAGGCCCCTTACTGCTTAGGAAATCTTTAATTAGATGAACTGCGAAAGATTATTCCACGAGGAAAATGTTGAAAGTATAAATCCGTCGAGGGAGTTTTGGGCAAAGTTAAGTAGTTTTCATGGATTTGGGGGGTTGGGGTAATTTTTCCTGTGAAACACCAAATCAAAGGTTTTGTATTAAACAGTGAAGCAAAACTGTATCCCAAGCTGAAGAGTTTAATCCTTAATAACTTTGACGTTAAGAAAAGCAGGAAGGATTACATTAGAATACACTTAATTATAAGCCTCTCACTTTGTTCATTTTGTCATGTTTTACCACAGAGCAGAGTCATGTGACTGTTTGAACCATAGACATGCGTTTTTGTTAAGTAAGAGACTTACTGCTTACTGCTTGCATTATACAACCTCTTAGTCAGTTGCTAGTTCATTGAGGTTATGGTGCTCTTGAGACAGAAAAAGGACATTGACTCTCAAACGCAATATACTGTTATCGATGACGTCTGATAACATTTATTGCTTTTTTTTGTCTGTTATCATTCAAACACTAAAAGATACCATGTAAGGAAGTATCAGGGGTGATCATTAAAAACCTGGAAACCACCTGCACAATAAAACACAAAGCAAACACAGAGGCAGTGATCCTCAGTCTCGAAAAAGGTATTTGAAGAATGGGCCTGTTTTTTATATTGTGAAGACTTTGACCCCTACATAAAGGTTCATCCACTTGTAAAAACACACAGATTATATAATTTATTATTATGACTATGTGCATTATTAAGCTTTTGTAGCAAAACGTTTAAAACAGATGCCTCACTTGTTTTGTTACTCATTCCTATTTATATCTGTCAAACATCCAAATTATACACATAAAACAAGACAAATTTAATAAATTGTTGAGTAACAATTTAACCCCCAGTATGAAACGAGTGTGTGCAATATCCAACAACACCAGGTCTCATCTTTTTTTCTTTTTTAATTGGTTGAGCAAAAGGCCGCAATATTCAGCTAGCACTTCCCTGCAGAGACCTGCTGGTTACCATGGTAGCCATCCAGCCTGATTTACACCTGCGAGACAGGTTAACGCAACGAGAAACAGTGTTCCACACTGACCATCATGCTGATTGTCTTTGTATTGTGATGGTAATGTAGACACCAGAGGCTTTATTTGAGGCCTGTCATAGTGTGGGCACGACATGGCCCAAGACTAACTGAACAGGATTAAAAAGCTCCAGGGGGAAAAAAACCAAACTGCTTCTGTGAAAGTTAAAGGGGAAAAAAATCCACATGGCTCAGAGTTTCTGCTCCTATGGGGCCCTCCCTTTATGAACTGGACTTTAAGCATTTAATCCACACTAAAGCAACTAACCAGAACACTTCAAGGAACACTGCAGGAAGCTTTCTTTTCCAATAAAGTACATTAGGACCTTGTCTTCAACAACAAAGAGAATCAAATGTAAACAATACTTACATCACTAAATTGTATTTGCTAAAATAAATTTAAGGAAAAAAAGTAATATTCAAGGCGAGTTCAGTCGAAGTCAATTTAAAGACTAATGGTCCTGACTAATGTATTACATTAAATTTATGATCTCATCTGTATATCACAATTTGTGAGCAGCACTGCTGTACTGTAGATGGCACAGGTGTTTTAGTGCCTACTAAATTAGTGGTGATTCCCTCATCCCTCCACTGTAATTGCTTGTACAGCTGTTAGTAGTTGTAAAAGTAATAAGCAGCAACATGTCTGTTTATTTCATGATATTAAATATATATATAGCCTAATATGAATATTCAAGGTTTGTTTGTTTTTTCCCCGGTGTTCTCTTGAAATGTGTTTATTTAGTCGTTCAGATAAAAAAAACAACAACATTATGGACACATTCGCCTGCCAAGAACCATTGGGGGAAACTTTAATATTGAAAGGCTAAATCCTAATTGTGGCGGTTGGCTGAAGGCTGTGAAGTGCAGTAGCGATGAACAGTGCCCAGTTTTGTCATTGGAGATTTGGCACATTGTTTTAATCCGACAGGTGGCGCTCCAGCTCCTGTCAGTGGTCCATGTGAAGCAGCACAGTCGCGGCCCCCTCCTGTGCGGTTTGCTCAGGCGTTGTTTTCATCTCGTGGATGTTGAGGTTGAGCGTCTCACTGATGAGGCGCCAACGCATCGCACCGCATCGCGCAGGGCTGAGGAGACGCACGGTCCGCACAGAAATCCACGCATTGTGGCAGAGCTGAAGAAACCATGAATACCAGCAACATACCGAGAAGGAGAGACTCTCCTGCAGACGCCTGAGAGAAGAAGAAGGATGGCGGGGGGCCGAAGGGGACTAGTGGCCCCTCAGAATACTTTTTTGGAGAATATTGTCAGACGGTCGAACGGTAAGGATGAGATTTATTATCATGACTTTATTTGGAAATTTAGACATTGCAACAAAATTTTAAGACTGTAGTCTCACTGAAGCCGGACAACTTATTAACGATGAAAAATAAAATGAACTCTCACTTTTACTAACATTAAAAAAAGTTGTTTTTAATTGAGCTGCGCGGAGGGGGAAATCAATGCTGTTTTTTTAAAAAATCCTATCGCCTGAACATTGATCATTTTCTGACTTTCTGATGCGATGCTCCTGTTCCCTGAAGGCGTGTATCTACCACAGATTACAAACCACCAGTCTTAATTAATAAACAGAGAGGCCTAGACCACGTAGACATCGATATTTGAGAGGGCTACATTATCAATGCAAACTCGAGTGTGATTATTCTTCATTTCTGTACAGCTGCGCTATGTGCCTCATTGATACTGTGTAGCCTAATACAGAAAGCAATGACCAAGTTTTACATTTGCAAACCAAATCTCCGCATGTGTCTAGCTACTGCATACACTTTGTTTTTCATCTTTAATTTTGTGGAGCCTAAAACGTCATGAAACTCATCATAACACAGTCAAATAAGCAATTTGATTGATTTTTAGCTCCGTTTGAGTTAATCTATAATAGAAACTTGAAAACTCTCACACACGTCACCACACCTCTAAATATAAGACAATAAAGACCTACCTCAATAGAGGTAAATATGTCTTCTTACAAATATTGACAATTCCTTCATCGTCTGGCTTAATTTGTGCTGCTACTGAGAAAAAAACAGATCCATTTAGACCAGTTAGGACAGCAAATACTGTCCAGAGGTAAAGAAAATAAAACATAGCCTAATCAAAATTGAAAATGTACTGAACCCTTGAGCTAGTTATTTTTGGATATTTGGGTGTCAGTTTTTTTCTTGTCGATTTTGTATTATTAGATCCAATAGGAAGTGACAGGAAAGACTGGATAGTTATCAAACTAGACAGCTAGCTGTGAAACACAGGACCAGCAGCTCTTTGTGTACTATAGTGTATGTGCCACATTGGGGCACAATATTTGATGCACACAAGCTAATTTCCTGGTCGAAGCTATAGTGACTTTTTTTTTGTTTTGTTAAGGTTGTCAAGTAAGAAATTGTGTTTCTAATTTTGGGTCCATACAATGACCACAGAAGTGCAAGAACAATGTGTATTTGTCTGTTTCTGGGCCTCACATTCAGCCTAGCCCAGTTGCACATGGCTACGTTAAAATGTGTTGTGACAGAAGGGAACAACTTCTTCAAAAAGGGTGAGCGCTACTCTCCAGAACAAGATCAGTCTGAAGAAATGGATCATTAAGCTTAATGATGTTTATCACAAAAAAACAAACAAAAAAACCCCACCACCCTTTAAACCAGTGAATATATTTTTTGTATGACCTTTGGCAATATATGGATTAGTTTTAGGTAAATCTCTTGTATAGGACTTTAATCGTGAGGAAGCCCTGAGAAGCTGAAGTGACTTGCAGTGGTGGTTGTGTGATCGCACATATTCCTTTATTGGGAACATCCTATCCCAATAAAGGATAGGACATTCCTATAAATCCTATCCTAACTTCACTTTCTTCCAAAGTCTAAGGTTTTTCATGCTCTGGAGACCTTTAAATGTCTCCACAATATTTCATTCAACAAATAGGTATTGAAATATTTTACTCTGGACCAAAGCAGGAAATGCTGAGCAGTTCTTCTGCTCTTTCCCCCCAAAAATATCTGCGTTTCATCTGAGTGTCAGTTAATAATGTCACAGAACAAATATGGGCAATACAGGAAACCTTAAGATGTAAATGTAGAAACATGTGTAAACTAAACTGCTCTTGGGCTATGTATTTAACACCTTTGACACAGCCACTTTTATCCTCCAAACACATTTTTAAGTGGGCCTCATAATTTGGTTTATAAGCTATCATGAAGATGCAAAGCCGTATTATTGAGAGGGGGCAGGCAGACAAGAAAAGTAGGTAGACAAGACAAAGTTATATGTAGCAACAACATATCACCTTTAAAGCTGAGCACATTCACTTCCATTCATTTGTGTTTACTTACCACTAGAATTATGGAAAAACTAATGACTAATTTTCCGTTAACCAAGTATTGTATTTGAGAGTCACAAACAAGCAAGACTGTCTTACCCCTCTGTGCTCACAATGATACATGTAAAAGAAGCATTTCAAGCTTTTTGTCCTATCAACTGCTGAATAGACTGTCTTCATGCACCCATGTCAGTTTCCAAATCTTCTGAAGGAACAATGTCAGGCTTCTTAGCTGCTATATGCTTAGTCAGCATGCTAGTTTCTAGCTTTGTCTTATGATGAACTAGTGAGTGTAGGCCTAAGGTGAATAAAAAGAGCAACCAATTGCTAAAACCCTTTGTGTTTAATATAGCTACTCTAATGGAAAGGTCAGTTTTAAATTTCCATTTGCAGTAGATTTGCAGTTTTAAATTTTAGCTTCTTGCCAGCCCCCAAACAACAGAGCAAGTTTCCAGTTAATGTTATTTATGAAGAAATGTTATTTTTATGAATAAATTCTCTCAGTAGTTGCAAGAGAACAACGAAAACAGCTAAGTAGAGTTAATATAGGAGTTGATAAATAAAAACACATTTAAAAGAACACATGGTTAAGTCACTACAACTCTGTTCAATGTGTACACGAGCTAACGTATGCTAAACAATTTGCAGCAGGCAATAGTTGTGTAGGCTATCTGTTTTTTTCACTTTTTTCATTGTTTGTTTGGTCAGACAACGAATAAATGCACCTTTATTTATAACACCTATTTTTATAATGCCTAATTATTTCGTTTTTTGTACTAATTGAATGCCTCAGTCAAGTTGTCACATTTGTTTAGATGTTAGTATCCAGTCAGGTTAGATCCACAAAGTGAGTTTTTTTTAACTTCACCTGCTTGCTGAAGACACCTGTTCCAATTTTGCTTGACACTTCCCATTTATTTTCTGATTTTTAAAAATGTCTCTCACTGTAATATGTTAACTTTCTTTCCTTTTTTTAAATATTTCAGTTTGGACACTGTCACATAGACAGACAGGTACTACAAAGTTTAGTTTGATGTTCTCATGTTTTCTCCTCTTCTTTGTAATGTATTACTAAATGTTCTATACCAAATGCTGTTAATTTACAAAGTTACACAAATATTAAATTGACTTGATTAAAATGTTGGTGAGAGGTTGCTGCAACACAGCAAATCCAGGACTAATAAAAAGCATAACATTTTGGCCCTAATTCTTATTAACTCAGAAGATTTCAAGTTTGTCTGATCATTGTAAAATAACACATTGGCATGGAACGTCTCGTGCATTATATTCTACCAATCTTATCATGCTTTTAGTTGTCATTTTAATGTATTTAGTTTTGGCGTGATCAAATAAATGTTTGTATGTGTGTGGGTGTGTTCATATGTGTTATGGAAATAGCATTTCTGTATGTGTCATTTGACAGATCTTTTGATTCCTTCTGCTCTTTCACCCCCGTCTTGTCACACTGTTGAATGTAGAGCAAGGTGTTTTCTCGGTTTTATTCTCAGTTATCATCATTTCTCCTGTCCCTTTCAAATCATCACATCTTTTCCTTTTTCCTTTTGCCAAAATTGTGTGAAAAGATTTAATTTTGTTTAGCTTTTATTTTTTCCCCCAGATATCTAAGCTTTTCCCCCAAGCTATAGAATAAAATGTTTGTACATAATACAAAATGTCTCAATCATTTCAATTTGATTTATGCCAAATTGGAACATGCTAATGTGCAAATGAATTATCAAATCTGACACAACAGTCCTTGAGACATGGTCTGTTTTCATGTTGTAATCATAAGCATGATGAGACCAATAATCTTATTTTAAGTCCCCCAATTTAAAATGTGTTGATCAGGTATTTGATCTTAAATATGAGAACATGTGCAGATATTATGACGTGGCTGAGGTTTTAAAATGCTATCAAAACAAAAGAGACCAACAAACTGAAGGTGAAACTCAATCTTTATTTAGGTTTATTAACATTTTTGCTATTAATAAATCTTGCTTGGAGGCCCTGCTAACATTTGAATATGGAAATTAAGCAATATGAGAACTAATGAACTCCTTTCTGTGACATTTAAAAATTGATGACAGCACACATTAATACTTATAGGCCATGCTTGCCACTTAATCTTAATAATCACTTTTATATATATGACTTTTAAATGGCAAACACAAGTACTAATGTAAATGTTTTCTCCCCCTAACACTTCTGAGGCAGCTCGCTTGGCTTGTTGACTAATTTGGGTTGTCAAAAAGTTGTCAACTATCAATCAACTGCTAATCAAAGAAAATATATTGGATAGTTTTTTACATGAGAAAATGTGTCTCGCTTACATGGACTATAGCCCCTCACCAAGGCTGCGAGGAGTGTGTAATGGGCTGTAGACCATCACTTTAGGTGTCTCCTAAAAGCAGCATTACTTAGTCTTTTTTAATGATAGAGGAAACATTAGAAGAAGGATTCATTCCTGACACCATAATTGATTTAAAACAAAGCATCCTACTAGGACTAACAGGTTGCGTTGCCATGACGAGCGGATAACCTTTCATATAAGCGTTCAGTAAGTCACTAATTTCTCCCTGATATTTAAGATGACCTGCCCACAAAGGGCCAAATATAACTGCAGGAGCACTAAATTTAAATGTTTTATCTTTTCCCAAAGTATTCATGTGTGAGCACAGGCATTTTCTATTCATCTAAACACTATAGCACCTTCTTTATGATAATACCATTTATAAGGTTAGAGAGTCAAAAGCGTTATTTCCAATACTCCTTGACTTTGAAATAGATCAAATGTAACGAGATGAAACCTTTTCCCAACATACCCTATATTTTATGTATTATTGTATTGTTGTTTTTAGTAAACGCTTCACCCCCTCCAGTTATGTGCCCTTTTTCTTTGCCATTTACTTTCAAACAGATACCAACTTTGTCCTGGGAAATGCTCAGATAGTGGATTGGCCCATTGTCTACAGCAATGACGGTTTCTGCAAGTTGTCGGGGTACCACAGAGCTGAGGTGATGCAGAAAAGCAGCACCTGCAGGTAGGCCAGAGTGTTGGTGTGTTTTCAGTACAGATTGGTCAAGATTACAGAGAAAGGGGAAACTGTTTCTAAATGTATTCACTTTCAAGTTTATTGGTCACATTAACACTAAATCAAACAACGCCTTCTTTATGCTACGGAATCACAAGCTTTTTAGACGCAGCTTCATAACATAACTCAACAAATTAGGCTGATAAACTTCCAGCTGAGCTAACTGATATTTTTATTGACGTGAAAGAGGAACAGTTTTTCTTCAGTACATGCAAACATTTCATGTCAAAAGAGTTGTTTTGGGTGGATTTTATTTGAAAACACAAATGACAACATGATTGTGGCATTTAAGTGGAATGCTCCAATCCGAGTGTGTTTAGTATTTATCCTCTGAGAACCATGAATGTCCAAATTTGGTAACAATTATTCAAATGGTTTTCAGATATTAGAGATCTGATCTAGGAGCCACAGAGTAACCTTCAATTTTTGGAATGGCTTTATATTTTATATAGTGACCTTATTGATCAAAGTGTGGATACAGGTGCCATTCCGCCACAGGCTGGCCATACTAAGGATTAAGAGAGCCCCTTAATAGACTTACTCCCTCCAGACTGGCATCTTATCACAAGTGATTGTAAAATTGTATTCTACTATGTTGATATTTCCATAATTTAAGAGTAATTTCAGCAGATATTTTTGACACAAATCTGTGATGTAATCAGGTTGTAACAGCTGAAATGGCTTCCACTTCAATGACTCTTCAGCAAAACTTTAGACAGTTTGCCTGAGGTGCTGTCTTATTAACCATTCACATAAAGCCACACACTAAAGTTTTCAAATGAGAAGTATTCTTTTCCTATGAACAATTTCTAGACTTGTGCTTTCATTGCCTGAAATCGGCATGTCTGTAACCACTATTTTAATAGGATGACATGGAAACAGTTGGTGCCAGATTTAAGAGCTGTGGGAGATGGAGTTTTCCTCAGCTATTACTGATTTAGACCCTTGGGTCCCTGAGCATAAGCTTCAGAACACTTGCCAATAGAAATATTGAACAAAGTGTGAAGATTTGCTTCAGGTTTATTTTTAGGTGGCTAAATGGATTAGATCAAGTGTTTTTCAAAAGAAGGGAAAACAGACCTAGAATCTTCTCACAGTGTTTTTATACATCAGTATAAATGTATAAATACTGTCGTAAATTTCATGACTATTGTAAATGAAAGCGAGCTAGAAAGTCTTTTGTACACTTTTCCAGAGGCACTTGTGAAACATGGAAATAGTATTGGACAATACATCCAAAACAGTGATCAATAATCAAATGGTCATGTTTAAAAAAAGAAGCAGGTTGTCTTTGAAGTGAATGTATGACTGATAAATATCCAAAAGAGGTTGTTATTATAAGTGCAATAAATATACTGGTACACTTGATGGATTTAGTCCTCAAAGCAGACATTCTGGGTTTGAATCAGACCTGTTGCTCGTTTGCAGCATGTCATTTCCAACTTTATCTTTCCCTGATTCCTTGACTCTATCCACTGTCCTATCTATGTAATAAAAAGGTATTAAAAAAACAAAATAAAACAAAATCCAAGTATTTAGCTTAAAGCATGCACATGTTGCTAACAGACAACATAACCTAGCTGTAGCCCAACTCCACTGACACAGGGTGATGTCCTAAGTCTATTGATTACAATTTATTGTCCTCCATTTGAAGTCAAAGATGTGTACAGTGTTGAACTGTAGAACAATCATTTAATTTCTGTGTTCATAATCTGCAATCAGATAATCTGAAGCAGCCGTGTCATGACCTGATTCAGGAAGTCACAGGAAAAAAAAGACAAGTTTAAGGTTTAACAAATTTTTTATTCAACCAAATCAAACCAAATTAAATGAACAATTTGTTATTTAGTCAAACAAATCTTTATAGACCCAATGACACAAAATAAGATATTTACAATGTGAGTTGTGTAGGTGAGTAAAGTCATGAGTGGAGTAGGTATGTGTGGGTAGGTGTTCTGAAATGTAAACATAACAAAAGGTACATTACCTAACATTCTCAAACCAAAATACAGTATTCCTGTGGAGAAGATCCCAGCAGAGACAGAGAGAGCGAGCGAGTGTGTGTGTGTGTACGTGTATTTGAGAGAGAGTGTGTGTGTGTGTGTGTGTGTGTGTGTGTGTGTGCGTGCGTGCGTGCGTGTGCGTGTGACTCCTAAATATAAAACTCGATTTCTGACATGAAACATGACTTGTGTTTTAAAATATGTTAACTTTAAGATTTCAGTTTCCATTACATCATAAATATGACGGCAGGCAAATTGGATCATGGTTATTAGTTTTGTTAGTCAACAATAAAGGTCCCGACTGATATATAATTTTTTAGCCCATATCAATATTGGGGAGAAAAAAAAATCAGATATATCTTTCTTGGATCTATGTTCAAACTATAGAGATAGATATATACACAAATGTGTTGTACCGAGCCCTCAAATGCAGTTATTCAACACTTGTTGAAAAGAAATATAAGGAAGACACAGATGTTTACTTAACTGGAAAGTAAATGTATGTGCTTTACACTCTGGAGAGTGATAATGCGTGATGTAATCTATATAGCAAGCTCTGCTGATAAATGAATTATAGTGTAATAATAGTAAACTCAAATGAAATGTTATTTGTTATTTTGGTAAATAAATGTGTGTTCATATCTGCACTAAAATGAGCTGATACTGAGAGTCACTGGATATGCGATATGGATATCGGACGATATTATCTGCTAGCTGATGATTTGGACGGGCTCTGGTATCAGTGCATTCTTCCAAATATTGTTTTATACCTTGAATCATTTGGACTTTTGGCATTTTTTCTTGTATGTTAAAAAAACCCTCATTTGAGCGTGATTATGAGCCCATAAAACATTCAGATAGTTTGGAAGTTTGATGGTTCTGAGGGTGACTCAAACATAAAATATACGCCTACTTCCCCAGGGTTTAGCTGTCATGTATCTGAGCCTCTCTTTCTTCAGATGCATGTGGCTCAAAGATGTCATTGCCAACTAAACTGCACTTACTATATGTTTGTTGTCTATTTAATTATGTATATGTGGGTTTTTTTCTATATTGGATCCTGTAAACACTCTGTGACAAACCTGTGGGAATTTTCAGACATGATGAGAAATTGTGCTGAATTGTTTTCCTTAAAGAGAGACACATTCCTAGCCATTCAGAGAAGAAGACAAAAATAACAATACTCTGTGATATTATATCAAGTGTTGGTATAAAAAGTCTCTACACCTTCAGAACATAGTCTCATTAAATTTAGCCTCCCTTAAGTATTTCATAACAAACTTTGAGTTATTTTTAGATCATGCCTGAACAGGCTGGCAGCGAGGGTGGCATTATAGCAAAGTAAGATGAATATCTCTGCTGTACGGTTGAATGCGCTCATGGATGTTTGACCTGTCCTCAGGTTTAATTTGTTTTTGTGAGGCACTTTGTATTTGGCCAATTAGACACCAGCCTCCATTTTTCTTTTTCATGCTTTCAGGATACATTTCAGTGAGCTTTAATCTTCTTCTGCTCTATATTTAATTCTGTCTATTTCTGCAGTGAAACTCTCCGGAGGTCTCTTAGTAGCTATCATTTACTGTTCAGCCTAGTTTAAGTTTAACTCTTAATATGATTAATTTCCTATGTTCAGTTATTTTAGAAAATATGCATTTCAATGAACACATGGAATTAAAACTGTAAATGTGGAGCAAAAGTAAAAACAACAACAGGAGGGGGAGCTACAATAAAACCAGGGAGTATTTGCAGCTAATATATTAAGACGTTTATACATTATAGCTTTCCTCAGCACTGTTTTAATGTCAGTATGAGCGTGCATGACGAAGGTGCCTTTTAAATATTCAAATAATTTTGTCCCCTCTGTGTTTTCCAGCTTCATGTATGGGGAGCTCACGGACAAGGACACGACGGAAAAAGTGCGGCTAACGTTTGAGAATTATGAGATGAACTCGTTTGAAATCCTTATGTACAAGAAAAACAGTAAGTGTTCTGTGCCATATGTGAGGAAAAGGAGAGAAATGTAAAGTTCTACTCCCTTGAAATGCAAATATATTCAGTGGATGTAAGGTACAGTGGAGTTCAAAGGCAGAACCAGAACATTTCTACCTCTGTAAAAAAAAAGTGCTAATTGGTTGAGAATGAGCCAAGAGAAACCTTCCCCAGAATATACAGGATGTGGTGCTGTGTTTGTTTCCACTTGCAGCTGTAGCCTTCCCCTGCTTGCAGGTGTTGAGGTGGTTTACACGACGTTATCAAGCTTTCTGTGCTCACTTATCATATCTCTAAAAATAAGTTGATAATGCAGCTTTTCTTTTTTATGTATATATTTTCAGGGACGCCAGTTTGGTTTTTTGTGAAGATCGCTCCCATAAGAAATGAACAAGAGAAAGTGGTCCTGTTTCTCTGCACGTTCAGTGACATCACAGCCTTTAAACAGCCCATCGAAGACGATTCTTCCAAAGGTCAGACTCATTAAATAAAGTGCCTTGTAGCAAAAAAGGGTTGCTTTGCTGAAACTGATTAGAGTCCATTCCACCTCGGAGGACATGAAAAAGGAAAAGTAAAGAAACCTACACCATACTTCACGTGGCTCTACGTTCCCATTATGTAGCAGATGTTTGATCTAAAACTTTGTGGAGGTTATGAAATGTTGCAGAGGTTACACTTAGTCGAGTTAAAAAAAGTCTTTTCACACTGTTCATCTGCTCTGGCAACTGTCTATCCCACTCAGACAAAAAAAAGCACGTTTCATGCTTACACAGAGCAGAAAAAAGTTATTCACTGAGGGTAGGAGTGTTTAAGACAGCCAACATAGAACACATTGGCGCAAGTGTATGACAACAAACACACTATAGCTACAAATACACAGAGGGAAATTATAAAATCAAGTCTGCTCTGCTGAAGGTTGTTGCATCAGCAAATACTTAACGTTTATTTACTATATTCACACAGTGGCTCCTTTTCTCTGAAGTCACACACTCGGATGAGGATAAAAAGCTCAATGCTGTCATTATTCCAGGATTGCAAACTGTATGGATCAATGAAGTCTTTATCATTTAAATGCTTTGGGAACGCCTAACAGGCTGGAAGGACAACAACAATGTACTGTATAGTGTACATTTGGCACTGCAGGCCAAACTTGAAATTTAAAACAAAATATTCACTCACCCCTTTGTTAACAATAGAAGACAGCTGACTTTAACATTCAACCACTTCCTAGTTTACATTATGGTTGGATGGTGTCACATGATACGGTCTGGGGTTTATTACTAATAATATGGAAACATAAAGATTTAGACTTCAATGTTTGTCCATTGTTTTGTTTTTTATGTACTTTAGGCTATTTTATCAAAATAGTGTTTCCAAGGCCTTTTGAAGCCCTTGTTGTTCAACGTGCCTCAGCAATAATAAGGTTTGAAAAGTTCACTTATCAAGTGCTTTTTACTTGTTCAATACCAAAAAAGATCATTTTCAGGCCCTGGATTTTAACTCCCACAAGCCTCACAAATGTGCCCCAGGAAAAAGCCAGTCCTGAGAAAACTTTAAAAAAAAAAAAAAAACAGCCTGTCAAAGTCTGGGTTTCCTGACTGTGTTTCTGACCCTCAGGTTGGGGAAAGTTTGCCAGACTGACTCGAGCTCTAACAAGCAGCAGAGGAGTCTTACAGCAGCTGCAGCCCACAGTGCACAAAGGAGAGAATGTTACCAAGCACTCTCGTTTAGCTGAGGTATGGAGGAACGCTGCATGCTAGAGACTTCTTTCCTTTTTTTTGTTTGTTGTGAAGCATACAACTGTGCTGTTCTGACTAGAGCTCCAGGGTGACTGTTTCTCTTTCTGGAAATTTCTGATCTGGCCTTAAACAACGTGTTTTCTCTGAGACATATTAAGGTAAATCCATAGGGATAAATGCAATTTTCAATGTCTTTACCGATCAATCTTTTCTTCACTGAAAACTGTTAACCATCCACTTGGTCATTCCCATGATGCTTTGTGTTGAATCTTTTAGCCAATGAGAAGCCGTGATGCAAACTTTTAAGAAACCAGAAATTCAGTCACTGATGTGTCAGTGCTCAATTCAAAAAGTCATTTTGCTGTGAGATATACATCCCACAGCAGCTGGCACTGTAAAAGAAAATAATAGATTTATTGATTGATATCTTTATTGCAAACGTGCTAATGGCCTAAATTTTTTTTTAAAATAACTCAAAAAATTGCAATTGTGATTGAACATTATGCTTTCTAGGTAAAATAAATAATTGAACACTGTAAATGTAATAACCTAGTAATCACATACATTCATCTTTTCAACACAAGATAGTAAATCTGTCACTGACATTTCAATGTTTCTGCACTTTAAATTGTGTGCTCGCTATGTCGACTGATTTGAAGCTTTAAAAGGGATTCTGTTGCTTCACGTACCACCTTCCAGGTGTTCATTTTCATCTGCAAATGAAGCGTATTGTGTAAGAACTTAAGTCATCTCGAGCCTCTTTTGGTAAGGGCACACAGTTGCATTTAGTTGCAATGTATTTTTTATAGTTTGATGATTTCGTGATTTTGTTGAAAACGGTTAGTCCAAACATTGTTTCATGCATTCAATTTCTCAATAAAAATAAAAATAACGCAACTATCCCTACTACTATATTTTGCCTCCTACTCTGTATCCATGTGCCTCTTCTTGTGGCAGGTTCTGCAGCTGGGCTCAGATATCCTCCCTCAGTATAAGCAGGAGACCCCTAAAACTCCTCCTCACATCATCCTGCACTACTGCCTCTTCAAAACAACATGGGACTGGGTCATCCTCATCCTCACCTTCTACACAGCCATCATGGTACCCTACAACGTCTCCTTCAAGACCAAGCAGAACAACGTGACGTGGCTCGTGGTTGACAGCATCGTGGACGTCATCTTCCTGGTGGATATTGTTTTAAACTTTCACACCACGTTTGTAGGACCCGCCGGGGAAGTCATCTCAGACCCCAAGCTGATTCGGATGAACTACCTGAAGACCTGGTTTGTCATCGACCTGCTGTCCTGCCTGCCGTATGACGTCATTAACGCCTTTGAGAACGTCGATGAGGTGAGAGCGCTGGTTTTGTCTGTGCTTGTTACTTAGTGCTGAAAAGATAGATTGATGAACATCATGTTGTCAAATGTGACGTTTGCTGCTATTATAAAAACACATTTTTTAAAGCTTTATGATCAGGTTTTTGCCTCTGAATTTTATGTGATGTGATTAGTTCTAAGGAGGAGGACATATTGTATTTGTTGACAGCACTCCGTATCCCATCCTGTACACAGGGAAAAAAAGGAGCGCCATAATAATATGCTTGTTTGTGAATAAATAAATGTTGGACCATAATGAGGCAGTGTGTGCTGGAGAGCTATCACAGGATCTCGAGATAATTGGCACATTTTAATTGGGGGAAGGAGTGTTACATTATTAAACTGAGCCACTCTGCAGTCCTCTGCTTTGTCACTGATGCCTTAAAACCATTAACACCTTATGACAGCTGACAAAAGCAATGAATCATGGGAAACCCTGCTGTGATTAAAACTAAGCGGTGTTGTGTTTTCAAACCTGCATTTTGAGTTAGTTGTAAGTGTTGTTGTATATTTATTATTTATATGTATGAATTAGACTGTTTGGTTTTTGGATGGATTTTTAAGCTTTGTCTCTATTTTCATCCCCCTTTGGAAGGCTGTCTATTTCTAGTTTATACATTTCTCACCTTAATGTGTGAAAATAACTAAGAATGTTTATTACTTTAAATATTCTACAAGTTTTCTGATTAAAATCTATGAAATAAATGAATGAAAACAGCTCCATGGTGCTTCAGTCAGGTCCAACACAAACACAATCACACACACACACACACACACACACACACACACACACACACACACACACTCACACACACACACTCCAACACATTGACACAGTAATAAAATGGAGCTTCTGCATCCTGCACTTGCTGGATTTCATTATAATAATGCATCCTTGCTTGTGTTCGTATTAGCCCATGTGTGCTTAAATGTGTCATGCCTCATGATGTGTGTGTGTGTTATTGCGACAGCGTGTTCATGTAGAAATGCTGCAGTGGCGTTTAACAGTGTTGTGCGTCACACTGAGAGCTCTGAGGGGCAGCTCGTACAATACGCAGGAATAAGAAATGCTGTGGTAATGCTTTAAAAAAGAGACATTTTGGTGGCATGGAGCCTTGAGTTTTATGTGCAGGTCAAGCATTTTTAGCCCTTTCTAGTCTTTCAATACTTCAGCATCCTGAACGCTGACAAGTTCAACTGGCTGGGGCCACAGAGAGTTAGGGGTCAGCAGAAGGAAGAAACAACTGCCTTTTGGGATTTAAAGGGTAGATCTGGGGTTATCTGATCTTGTGGGGAGAAAAGTACAAATCCATAAATAAATGAGAAGTCATTTCTTCGTCTGTGAAACGATCTAATGAGCATGTTGTTTCTTTCTGGAGACAAAGTAATCCATCATATTAACCAAAGACTGTAACAACACAAATCTTGGGGCATTAAAACTTTTCATTGGGCAAAATTGTTGTTTGAGCTCGGGGAAAACTGTGATGGGCACTTCCATAATTTTAAAATTCATACTAGGATTTTTTATTAAAGGAGACCTGTGAAGTTCCTGTAAAAACAATGATAACACATTGTGTATTTTGGTGTTCTAAGCATTGCAACAAATGGGTTTCCTTTCTCATAAAAGACCATCAAAGTTGATTTTCCCTGCATTGTATACACCTATGTTAACTTGTTCGGAGTCTTCATTTCTCCTGCACTTGCATTGCTGCATGTCCAGGTTTGTTACCATCACTTGTAGAACAGCTGAGCAGTGTAAAAGCATCAGGAATCAGTAATCTACTCATATCACTATAAGTAAGGTCAAGCACTCCACTGATGACCAAAATATCAATGGACAGAATGGTTGTAAAATCTCCCACAATGCACACAACATATTGTGAATAACTTAAATTCTCAAGACAAAGTAAATTGTCAAAGTCCAAAAGGCATTTTAAAAGGCACCCACCCACTGCAGTTTGTGATCTTCTAGAAAAATAATTGTTTAAGTGTAGTTATTCTAGAAATTGTCACGGCCAGAGCTTAGTTGATGTCTTGCAGAAGTAAAGCCAGAAACCTTGTTTCTCTGAGCATACTCAGTGTCTGTGTGGCATAAAAGCTACCACATGCTCGAAACTGACTTTACAGAATAAAGATATGCTGACAGTCATGAGTGGGGAAAAAACAAACAATAATTGTATCCAGGATAGATTACTGCTGTTGACTTGAGGTCTAAATAAGAGATACATAATTAGTTAAATCCTGTAAGAGCAATTGTAATAATAATAATAATAATCCCTTTTATTTATAACACACCTTACATTTAAAAGAACATCTCAAAGTAGGACCTTATAAACCATAAAAAAAACAATAGTAAACAGTCAGACAATTAAAATCAGGACAGGTGTACATCTTTTATTTATTTCAACAAATTCCATGTCAAGAGATTATTTAGAAATAATGCATACATTTTTCAGTTACACTATGAAGCTGTTATCCACGTGAACCGCAAGCTGATGAAATATCGAGAAATCAGACTTATCACAACACCATACTGTTGTTTTCTATGACTGTGAGGTGGATAAGGTTATGAACACATTTACTGTACAGCAACATCCATTCCTGCTACTGTATATGACCATCCACTTCCAGGATCATCTTCCAGCTTGTCTCTGCATCATCTCAGTGACTCCAATATGCTCCAGATTGCTGTGAGGCAATCCATGGCAGGGGTAAACGAGAGCGGGTAAACAATTGCCCGTGTTATTAAACCTGGCACTGAAACATATTTGCTGCCACTGCAGACCTTAACGACAGACATGAATAACTTTGATGGCTGTTCCCCCCAACAGGTTTCCAAACAGAGGAGGGGAGATCATTAAGAAAGAGCGGCTGTCAAAGTTATTCTTGGCGATTTTAAAGGGCCGTACATCAACTTGAGACTGATTGTCATTTCAGTTTAAAAAAACTACTGAACAAAAACATCAGCAGCAAATGTGTATTGCTGTCCATGTGTTTTAAGAATGTCGGTACAGGATTGCATGCTTTTATCAAATTAGATGGGTTTTTTTTAAATCTCTTTATTATGTGTTTATTCATTGCTTACTTCTGATTTTCTGTCTTATTTGTGTATTTTTTTCTTCTTTTGCATCCCTCCATTCTGTTTGCATGGTCAACCCATCCCCCCCACCTTCCTCCTCTGCCTGTATTCATGCATGGGACGTGATGGGAAGAATTGGAATCACCGAGCTGTCACCCAAGTAGGCTTCAGTTTGATTAGAGTAGTTTTGTGTTTTCGTTTGACTTGTAGACACACCTTTACACCTGACACAAACGTTACATCCACCCTCCACGAAAGCTCTGACAAAACGCACCACACATCCTCGTTCACTCTTGCGTTGAAACTTCAGCTGCTGTGCTGGATGAGCGTACGACAGCAGAAGCATTATTGCGTGACGTAAATGTCACAGAAAGCAAGTTAAGATTTGTGCTGCTTATTTTTGTTTCTCTTGCTGAGGCTCTTCATTGCCTGGAGATGACAAGAATGTGATTGTGCTCTCCACTTTGAAATGAAAAACGGCTTCATTAAAGCTGCATGAGAGCTGATTCAATCCTCCAGTCAGCAGTTACGTGTCATTTGTGACAAATATACAGCAGCAATGAGATATTTAAAAAATTCAAAAAGTCACCCAGGCATTGAAATAATGCCTAAACAAAGGGAGTTTTAAAGAAAGTGTGCTGCATATTTTAAAAGTCTCTTCTTCCAACATTTTTAAAGACTTGTTTTCCAGAGTGTCTTATTTTGACAAATTTTTGACACTGTGAAAGAGTCGACAAAATATTGACAGACAGAAGCTCCCTATTGAACCCAAATTTAAGTTAAGTTTTAAGTTTTTGTTACGCAAATGTCAGAGAGGATCGTTTCTCCCTCCTTCATGCTGAGACTGCCTCACTCCAGGCTCAAGCTTCTTTCTCTCTCAAAGCACAGATATTACCATGGCATCAATCCTACATTTCAATAGGGAGGAAAAAAAAGCTTGGGCTTCAGGTTGCCTTTCTTAGCAAATAAAAACATGATCGCACCACCCATAATTTTAGAATCAGGTATTGTTGGCCTAGTACGGCATTAACCTCATTTAACCAATTACTGCTATCTGCACTGGTAAGAAAAGCCAAATAATTGTTTTAGGCAGACGATTAACATGTTTATTATTATTATTATATATTTACAATAATAATTATATGACATTTTCAGGACTTATGAAACCTGATCAGCTTTAGGTATAGCGCAAGATGTCAAAAAAAATAATTTGGAAGCTCTTTCTTTTTTTGCTTGTCAGGTTTACTTCAGCTTTGTATTGAACATTTCCTGCCAGCTATCTAGTCTCATGTAACTCATAACAAGAAAGCAAATAAGCCTTTATGAATCAGAAAAATCTTTTCACAAGTTAGATCCCCTAACAAGCTTTTAAGTGATGAACATAGCTCCTGTGTTTGTAGAGTTTGCAGAAGGACTTAACAGCGGTATTGCACTCCTAACTGAGTTGTGTTGGAGCTCAGCTCTGTAAAGGGATTTTAGAGAAGCTGAGGTGTCTGGCAGGCAGCTCGATCAGATCAAGTGACAGTTAGCGCTGCAGTCGTACTCGGATTGCACACAACAGCACATTAGTTAAATCAATATCCCTCCAAATGCACACACACACACACACACACACACACACACACGTGCGCCTGCACACACACACACACATAAACACGCATTCACACACACACAGGACCACCAGCAAAATGATGGGATTGTCTGTTTGAATCACATAGTGGATGTTTCTAGCCGAGTAGACATTTGGCTCCTTGTTATGTAACTGCCGCTTGTAAAATCGTCTTGATGCGCAGAAATATTTAATATAAAAAAAGATATCAATATTAGCACTGAATCTTGTTGGTCTTAACATGTTTCTATTCTCTTCTCGTTCATATGATCTGCTCTTGCAAATATCATAAATTATCACATTTAATTGACCATGTTGCAATGTTTGGTTTTAATATCGTTTGGGTAAGGACAGCCTGAGAAAAGCAAGGAAGAATACAGGTTTTTGTTGTTTGTGCTTATATCAAATCATAATATCACTAAGATTTATTACTTTTACAAGCAGCTGTCACCTTATTCCTATTCTTTACGAATTTCAAAAACAAGACTAATCACAAAAAGGTAATAAGTGGGAAATAACGGGATTAAAGCGGGAAAGTCATCAACAACAAAAAAAAAAGAAAGAAAATAGCCACAGTCATTTCTGTACAGATTTGTATAGAGATAGCAGTAGAAATAACTGTAGGAGCAGCAGTTGTGTTGTTTTTGTATTTGTGTTTGTCCTGCTACAAGTACATTGTATTTTATATAAAGTCATGAATTAGATCAAAGTGGTGAATAAGGCCAAAGGGTTCCTTTATATTAAAGTCTAACTGTAGTTAAAAGTTCTACAGGTTCAGATTTGTGTAAACATTTACTTCATATCACAAACTGAACATAAATGATGATGTTCCAAAGTGTTTCTGATGTTGTCTTCTCTTTTTGTCCCTTTGCTCTTTTATTCCTGTTTCAGGGGATCAGCAGTCTCTTTAGCTCACTGAAGGTGGTGCGACTTCTCCGTCTGGGTCGGGTTGCTCGTAAACTGGATCACTACATTGAATACGGGGCGGCTGTACTGGTCCTGCTGGTTTGTGTTTTTGGACTGGCTGCTCACTGGCTGGCCTGCATCTGGTATGTTTATGTTTTGCTTTTTGTTCCCCTTCTCAAAAATAAATCTCTTACCTTTCACTTGTTGGTAGACGATTGTCATCTCTGCTATTCCAACTTCTCTGCAGCCAGTCATGCCGTTTTTTATAGTTTTTTTATTCATAAAAATGTCACTCAATTAGAAAGATGAAATAACTGCGACATGTGATAATAGAATAAATAACATACTACATTTTAATGGACTGCTTTTAAGCTGACATTGACATTTACGTTAGAGCAAATTAACATAGGCAGGCCATTGATTAAGGTACAGTAATTAGGGCATTCATTAGCATGACATTTTCTGTCAACATGCTTGTTTCATGCATTGAAATTGCATGTTTTTGGTAGAGCCACAAAGAGTTGTAATGATTTTGATGAGAATTTGTTGAGCCTCATTAAAATGCAAATGTGTGGAGTGTTGGCCTCTAAAGTCTAATCAGATCAGCTACTCTACAGGGGGCAGGAGTTGGTTACGTTACCATCATGTGTTGAGCTTGATTTATTATGTTTATAACAATGTCTAAAGATTTCAACGATGTTCACAAACGTCGTTCACAAACCTGGAGGCAGCCGAAACACACAGGAGGCTCTCACCGATATCATAAACATTGCTTCATTTGCCCAGACAGTATAATAAAAGATGAATGAATAAAACTGGCATTTCTCCAAATAACAGACTCAGAAGTAATAAAAATAGCTCCAGAATTGTTTTCCCTCAGTGTGGTTTCTTTGGTTTCCATGGTCACAAACAGTGTCATTGTTGTGTATTGACAGCCTAAGTTTGTCCCTTCTAAGATACCGTCACACCCCCTTCTGTTGTCATGGTATTCAGTCCTGAGTAAAAAAGTAATACAGGCAAAGTGCAACTTCCCTGGTCTCGTGTTCCTTCATTATTAGTGGTAATACGAAAGTATAGTGGATCTACAACAGTCATGTTGTCAATTGAGAAAAGTTCAACCACCATCAATCATGATCACCAGGACAGTAAATGAACCCTCTCTGAAAAATGTTCACATTTCTTAGATTTTTCTGCTTGTGAAATACTGCTCAGTTTTAGGTGATTACTGCTGGGAGACATACATCCTGTGGTTCTATGGGGGGGGGGGGGGGGGGGGGGGGGACAGTTATAGGATTTATTCTTTTTGCATGCTCAGTCCAGTGATGTAAATCCAAAACACGTCACAGAGGAAATAAAAAAACAGGAAAGAAATCAGAATTTTCTGCTTTGTCAGCTGTTAATTTATAATGTGTTGGATTTTTTCCACAGCTCCCCAGCTCTTCTCCAAGCTGGTTTTCTAACTAAATGACAGACATAAGCAATTAGGCTGCTGGTACTGTCAAGCTTCCCTGAGCTAGATGGATGGATGGAAGCAGAATCACTGTCAATTGTAGTCTACTGTACAAAACAATTGTATGGTTGTTCTTACCAGTGCAGATAGCATTAGAAAAAAAGACAGCAAAGAGCAATCTCTGATATTTATTTTATAGACAAGTTACCATACCAGGCTATAGAACCCCAGTCAACGTTCAAAGCTCATTGGCTGTTGCCATCCTGATGACGGACTGGCAAAATTGACCTTCTGAATTCTCTCCAACTCCTACACACTTAAACCACTAAAGACATTTCCATCTGCCACTGATTTATACACGTTGATTGATAATTACCCAAAAGGGCTTACCGGTACCAATAACATTGGTAACATATGCATAGGCCTTCATAATGCCTGTTAAATGTAATATGTGTTAGCATAAGCTATCCTAGCTTTGCTTTTTGCTCATTGTGCAGCAAATGCTGTGACTTTAGCCTCACAGAGCGGCTAGCTTCAATGTTGACTGCTAAGTTTTGTCTTGAGAGTATGCCACATATTTCCTGTTCATCATTACATAATACTTCTAATGGAAACAACATTTACTAACCTGTAATTGTGAGATTCAGTGTCTAATCCCTCAAAATATTTGTTTTCTGTATTTCCTGCTGATTTATTCCTTTCCTCACTCCAGGTACAGCATTGGTGATTACGAAGTTATCGATGAAGAAACCAACATTGTTCGCATGGACAGCTGGCTCTACATCCTAGCTGAGACCGTAGGCACGCCGTACCGTTTCAACGCAAGCGGCTCAGGGAAGTGGGAGGGAGGACCAAACAAGCACTCAGTCTACATCACTTCCTTGTACTTCACCATGACAAGCCTGACGAGCATAGGCTTTGGTAACATTGCCCCGACGACAGACTGCGAGAAAATCTTTGCCGTGGCCATGATGATGATTGGATGTGAGTGGAGCTGTTTTATCTTCCATCCAGTGTGGCAGATGCATGAAACATGATGAGTTTAACTATGCTCTTTAAAGCCACAATCCAGTGAGATAGGTGAATAAATGAATTATAGATAAAGCCATTCAAGCTGGGAGATAAAACTTTAGATGATTAACCTGAGCAATATTTCTCACTCTCCTGTATTTCTTATTCAGTTTTTACTATCACAGGTTGGGGATGCTATCTGTCTTTCTCTCAGCCTACCTCAGAGTGTATTCCTTCGACTTAAAGTCACACATGAAAGCCCTTATTTAGGCGTCAATACTTTTAAAGAAGTACCACTTTTAGAAGTCAGTTTTTGTTTCTTTGTCTCCACTTCAAGAGGTTGATGTTTTGAATATATCAGTGGAGCTTTTGCAGAGATGAATTTAGCTTTTCAAAGACAGTGATTTACCATACAATCAGACGCAACATTATGGGTGGGTTTTGGTTTTGGGTAACTGGTCCACTCAAAACCAATTGAAGGAAATAGACTTTCCTTCGTTAAAATTTCATTTATTCACAAATATGTGACCAAATACAGCCTTAAATACAGTTCCCCTTTTTAAAAAAAGTAAATACCGTACATGAAAATGGTGGCCAATTAACACTACCCAGCATAAACCAAGGAAGGTTCTGGTAAGAGGACATGTGAAGGACAGGGAATCAATTGTTACCCTGCTAAACATCGGCCATCTTCTCAAGTATGTTTGACCACGTTTCCGTTGTTAATCTCATCCACAGTTACTGCCACTGCTCATAGTGAGAGTCATGTCTAGTTTCATAACTGTAAAAAAAAACAATCATAATGAGACAAGAAAAAAAAGAAGAAAAAAAAGTAATAAAGACAGGAGGTAGTACTGATTGCCCCTGCCAGGTTTGATTGTCTCTATTATGTGTTGAAAGTACAAAGAGACTGTTTCTGTTGAGACCAGCTCTTTAACAGCCCCTCTCTCTCTGAGCAAAGTCATTGTAGCTCACCTATCCACAATCTCTCTCTATCTGCTATCAACATAAGACGTAATGATCAATCCATATTGTCAAAAAAGAAGAGGATAACTTCTATGTCATTTAGATTTCAGTGTTCTAAATAAAGAGCAATCAATAAAAAAGCTAATACAACACAAGTCAATTTCTTACTAGAGCTTACACATATCTTATTTTAGAAATGACAGATGGTAAAAAAATAAAAAAAAATAAAAAAAACACATCTTTTGCCCCCTGCAGATTTGTCTGACATATCAAAGTTAGCAACCAAGCTGATGAGCCTGCCAACACACAACAAGCTAGCTCAAAGAGCTTCTGAGTTTTACATTGAATGAAATGATCCCAATGAGATAATGCCAGGGGTTCAAATGTCACTTGGTAAAATAGTGATTGGCAAGATATTAGTCACAATAGTCCAGCATGTTGTTGGATAGCCCAGTCATCATAGGTTACCTGCAAAAGTGTCCAAACAAGCCAGTTTCTACAGCTAGGCAATATAAATACTTGGATGTATTGCCACTTTGAGTTCTGCAGCTGCTTAATCATCACATCTCAGTTTGCTACATTTTTATGCCTGTCTTTTCATGGATGTGATATGAGACAAAACGTTTTTTAAATAACAAAATAAAATGTAAGGCTGGTTTGAAACTGACTTAAAGAACAGCTTGTGCAATTGCTGAGATATTTAAGATTAATATAGTTAAAAAACAACAACAACAACGATTTAGTAAATAAAAACATGCAGGGAAACAGATTTTCAGCAAGATGTGAAAATGTCTAAAAAGCGTTAAATTGTAGTCAAAACTATTGTGTAGCTTTCAACAGTTTCCCTCTCTCCAGTCAGACCACATTAACACAGCACAGTGGGAGCTGTTATTTTTTCCTACATTAGTCTCATTAACTCAGTCTGCTGTTAAGACCTACTGTGCTGAATTATTGAGATTTTCTGAAGTGTAGTCCTCAGAGTAGTGTTAAGTAAAGCTTTTTTTTTTTTTTACCAAACTGTGTGGCTTTCTGGAAATTTTAAGCCTGAAAATGTAAATCATTTGGCATATATTCATTAGTTAAGGGCAAACTATCCATTAAAAACACAATGTAAAGGTCTCATCAGTAGATGTTTCTGTTCCCTGTTGTGGTTAACAAATGGGCAGAATTTGCCATTTTGCCCTGGATATAAATAATAAAGATGTTGAACTTTGTTATGCTGCATTCGAGACACCCGCTGTTACTAACTAACAAACCATCTAACATGCTGAGAAGTAGGGAGATTTTCACAGTATGTCCTTCTTCCCCCATCTCAATATTAAACATTTATAAGATATCTGCAGCTTGTGTGGCTCATAATTTGCTGTACAGCACGGTGCCATTATGTGTGACTGCACATGGGGAGCAACACCTCAAAGTAATAACGAACAACGTCGGATCAATTTAGTACAGTGCTCCCTGTGATCCCTCTGCAATCACTTCTCACCTCTGTCGAATATTTTTTTCAAGCACAGTCCCTACCCTGAGGTGAGCACTGATTGTCCCCATCTCCCTTTCCTGTCATTGGCTGTTCAGGTTTATGAATTTACTCTTGAGGGAACCCACAAAACCCATCTGCAGACTTATCTAAAATTTCCTTCATGAGATTCAAATCATCTTAAAGCGTAAGTACCCCAAAAAGCAGACAGCCTCAGGAGGCTTGTTGTAGATGCAATCTACTGTAGTCCATGGCTGTTCTCTATGAAATATGAATGCCCTGATACTGTTCTATTTTTATCATCAGCACTGGATCGGTGCTGGCAGTAGAAGATCACAGTGTGACGAGGGATTTGGGAAGGGGGGGGCATTATACATATGTCCTGTTTCTATAGCAACTGTTGGCCTGGGGCTTGTGTTTCTGACTACTGTCTCTTAACTACCTTCAAACAAGCCAGTTGTTGGATGCCAAGGAAGGCTGGGACGAAGTTGTGCACGTCAGCAAGAAAAGAGCAACGTTGGGAACTAGATGAAGGGCCGTTCCGTGGGGAACGATTGAGTTTCCTTTTGTTGCAGCATTTTTCTGCTTATCAGTGGAGTGAGGATTGCCATCTGCGCTCAGGCTTGAGGTTCGATCATCCGAAACTTTGGCAACTTCAGAGGGAGGCATCTTTGTTTTAATTGGCTGAGACCTCGTCTTGTTGCGTTAATCTGCTGATTTTGAAGGATATTGTACAAACAATAGCATACCCTTTGCTTAGCAAGTGTTGAAGAGCATCATACTTTACTGCTATGCTTGAAAACATGGAGTAACAAATGAGCATCAGTGATGAAAGGAGGAAGGTTGCTTTTATACTTGCCCTTGAGGAGTTGTGTGCACTTTTTAATTAGCATTATTCCCTGTACAGTGTTTCAACACTTTGATTGTGCACCGTGAAATAAACAAACACGTACACACAAACAAATGCACGCACAGGTTCCTGTCATCTTCAGAGGATAATTGAAATGTGTGGCTGGTATGTCTCCTCTCCGTCCCTTCTATTAGGGCTAATTAAGGCTTCATTGCCAAGAGAAGGTTACACACGCTGAGCTGACATGTGATTGCTTTGATCCACGCACACACCAGCTGTTGCACCAGTTTATCCACCTCAGAGATGCACTGATATACTTTTTTTTTCTTTTTTCTTGTCTCATTAGACAAGACTTAATATTTTTAGCTGGGTGTAACTGGCTGAGGATGGATGGTACAGACAGACAGACAGACACACACACACACACACACACACACACACACACAAACACATGCTCACAGACACACAAACCTTCAATAGTTGCAGAGTTCTGTTGATTATATTTGGAGACCATTATGAGCTGCTATGTTTTATTCCTCTCTGGATAAAGCACTCATGTAATAATATTAAGTCTTAGGCTAATTTTGTTTGCTATGTGATGTAAGATAGTAAATATATAAGGGAAACCAGTGTCAAAGAGAATACATCTTGTTTTCCTGTCTGGGAGACTTTTAAACCCACATTTAGAGATGTGAATTATTATATCCTTTTATGTCCAATTCTTCTTCTTGTCCAATTCTTCAAGTTTTTACTTTTTAAACGTCTTTGTCAACTAGTTAAGATGTTTAAGTCTTGATTAATAAAGGATTTAAGATTTATTTATCCTTGGTTTCTTTTAGATTAGGGTCTCCTTGTAAATCACCCTTTGGGTTCAGTTTTTTTTTAATTTTTTTTTTTAAACAATGTTGGAGACTTGTCTTTGATGATGCTCACGATTTTCTGTTAACTTGCATTAAATTAAATGTCAACATTTTTCCACAGCCCTTCTTTACGCCACCATCTTTGGTAATGTGACAACAATCTTCCAGCAGATGTACGCTAACACCAATCGCTACCATGAGATGCTTAACAGCGTGCGGGACTTCCTCAAGCTTTACCAGGTGCCAAAAGGCTTGAGCGAAAGAGTTATGGACTACATTGCCTCCACCTGGTCCATGTCACGGGGTATTGACACTGAAAAGGTATGTCAGACTGATCACCAAAATAATACCCTTATTCCTCCCATCCACTCCACTGATATGCAACCATTACCGTTGATGCTCCTTGACCATCACATTATGGAAAAGTACTTTTTTTATTGTTAACTTGTATCAGAAAAACGTTTAGGTTTTTTCTCTGGCAAAAATTGAGCTGCTATTATCAAAATCAGGCGTTGTATTTTATTTGCATTTATGGCACAGTAATATAGAGTTCCCCCCCACCTGTCATCCCGATGAATTCAGTCGATGCTAAAATGATTTGAGTTTGTGGAAATCAAGCAATTTCAGCTGCTGCAGGAAGATTGAGCTGGTGCCACGCTGAATGATGTGAAGCCAGAAAGAATTTATATCACTGAATCCCATTTAATCCAACTGTCCAGAATCCAATTATAGGAACAAATTTATTATTTAAGCTCAAATTAGAAGCAGAATCTCAAACAAGGCAAGGATATTGTCTCCAGGAAAACGTGTGTAACTGAAAGGCTAATCTTTATTTATCTGCTCATCTTTTTAAGTTATGCTTACACTACATCTATATGTGTGATTTATTTGTCTGGCTTCAGGCTACACTGAAGGGTCTAAAAATGGCACATAATCCCCTCTCTGCTTGACATTCATCTTCAAACAGATTTGTTTTAAAGGCAGAGTCCTGGTGATTAGGTGTACCTGAATGACATGCTGCTGCTCGCTGACACTCAACAGAGAGGCGGCTGGACTTTGAGCTGTTAGAAGCTTCCATTATAAATCATAACTCATACTAAACACACTCAGTACCATGTAGATACATATTTCACTGGTGAAGTCTTTTCAAAGGCTTTTGAACTAGAAATGTGCTTCAGCTCTCTTATTGGTTAAAAAAAAAGGCTTTATGGTGTCATGTGATTTTTTTTTTTTACTTTCTGAAAATTATTTGGCGACTTTAGAATATTTCTTTTTGTCAATTGAGTTTTCAAAACCGTGCACAATTAAATCAGAATTTCTCACAAGTTCCACTTTGAACTGCTATTTACAGTATAATCTGTTTTTTCTTTTGTTTTGTTTTTTAAAAACTCCAAAGTCCACATTCATTTTTTTAATCACTGAATATGTTTACTTTTTTCTCTTTGGTCTGGAAAAAAGTTATGAGATATGATATAATGATATCCATGAGAAGGTCACAGTAAGGCTCTCTCTCAAACACTTTATCCTTTGATATTTATTTAAATGAGAAATCTTAATTTTTGTCTCTAGTTATTACTGTAACACTTAACCAAGCATCAAACAAAGATGTCAGACATGTAGCTGTCCAACTTAACACATTTGGGGACAAAAATGATTGATCACATCATCTAAAATGCCTTTCAAGGTCCCAACTAGTCACTATAATGAAAACTGTGGTTAAGCACATGAGCAAATGTTATGTGTGAGACAACCACAACATTTTGTCCAACCAGCTCTGCAGTGTTCTTTAGTATCTTTTCTCTACACGTCTTTACAGGTGTTGCAGATTTGTCCCAAGGACATGAGAGCCGATATCTGTGTCCATCTCAATAGGAAGGTTTTTAAAGAGCACCCTGCTTTCCGTCTCGCCAGTGATGGGTGTCTCAGAGCGCTGGCCATGGAGTTTCAGACCATCCACTGTGCCCCCGGAGACCTGATCTACCACGCTGGTGAAAGCGTAGACAGCCTCTGTTTTGTGGTGTCGGGGTCACTTGAGGTCATTCAGGACGACGAGGTGGTGGCAATTTTAGGTGAGTCAGGGGATTTATTTAAATGTGACTAAAAGGTGGATTCCTCGTTTGTTTTTCTTGAGTTTAAGTAAATATGCAAATCAAAGCCATAAACAATTTAAGACTTACTGGTATCTCTATGTTTCCAATAAATGTGATTCAAAGAAGTAAAATGAAGCGGTTGAATACTTATTTTAAATATTTTTGACAGTAATTTGTGCTGAAACTCTGGCCTTTATTCACAGACTAGGAATTGAGAGCCAATGAGGAGTTGGGAAGTGGTTTTCTGAGTGTCAATAATAAGATGATCTTGTCTTTGTTAATTTATGTCTGAAAAGTTTTTTTTAATTGCAAGACTAAAAGTGATATATTTATCACATATGTTGTATTATGTGTTGACCGGGGACTGCAGATGAAAATTAGCAAACTGCTATCATCTGGTCCGAAGCATCTTTTCAGTAAGATCAATGTTATTTTTCTACATGGTCCCTGACAACTAAACTAATAAACTAAATTAAAAAAAACTAAACCAAACGTACAAAGATACAGGACAAATGTGCAGGAAGGCTGGCTTCGGGAAAAACCTGATCCCTGCAGCCATAACTGCACTTAACAGCAGGCCTGTGTTACTGTGTAATGTATACTGTTTTGATTCTCTGTGCTGTCACTCTTTGTTGACTGTACAGTGCTGTGAAGCAGAACTTCCCATTTGGCATGTTAAAGTCTAAATGTGGATACAATAGTAGCTAATATTAGAAATAATACTTCATTATAAGATAAGAAATTCTGCTGCTGCTAAAAATAAAATCTGAATTGTTATCATAATGAGTATGTAGAACCACAAGTGAACTCAAATTATGCTGTAGAATGACAGAAAAATTAAAATCAGTATCAGCTTTTTTCTTGTTTAGTGTATATTGTTATTTATTGTCATGTTACCTGAAAAATCTTCAACAGCAGTTATTGGTTTAGCTCCTGTAAAGCCTGCTTAATCTGCAGCTATTCAGGTTGTACTCTTAACCAGCCTCAGAGATCTAAAGGATCTGGATTTAGATGTAAAAAAAAAAAAAAAAAAAATCAAGAACTAAAATTGCTTTTATTTTTAGTTTTACAAATAACCATTTTGTATTTTGTCATGATCCCATAACTTACTTTTTGCAGTGTGGTAAACACGGTCCCAGGACTTTAGAGACCCTTTGAAGAAATGCTGAAATAACAGCATTAGCATTTTAACCTAATTAATAATGGATTCCTCACTTATTTTTATTTCATGACCTGGGCGGTCAAGGCTTCTTATTTCCCCCACATTTCTTCACCTTTTTCAGGACAAATACAGTGAGGGTTTTCTAAGGTTAAAAAAAGGTGACATTACACAGACATAGGTGTGTTCAACATTATGATCTGGAATTACTATTGCTAACTCTTTTATAGCATAGTGGCAGTAAGGACAACAAAAAATCCAATTTGCCTCCAGTGCTGTTTAAAAAAATGTGTAGCGTCATGGTAAAACAAAAATAGGTTGTTGTTCAGACTCTCCTTTTGTGTCTGCAGTTTTCACTTTCCTCATTGTGACTGCAGTTAAAGTGGCTGTTTGGGGGATTGCTGTCTGTAATGTTTGTCACAGAAAAACACACTTGCTAACATTTTGAATGAACTCTTGCCTTTTCAAGTTTGTCTTAGTTGCAATGAAAGAAAAACAACTGTTCCTCTAAAGAACACAATAATGGTCTGTTTCTCTCCATCTCCACTAATGTCAGCACCATCAATTGACAAGAGTCTGTGTATAAGAAGTTACAAAATAATTCATAAAAACTAAATGAAAACATACACATTTTTACACACACGTATTTCAAAACATACCTATAAATAAACATCAAGGAAAAATGAACAGATGTAATAAAAGTCCCATTTTACTCCTTCTGGAGCATTATGGCCCTGCGTTAGACAGAAGGCTAGAATCAATATTTTTTAATCATAATAATTCATGAAATGAAAAGGGTCACCCATACACCTACATCTGCAGCGTCTCTCAGCTTCATAAATCACAATTTTTTGCTGAAGCTATATGGACCTATTTTGGTCCTCTTTAACTGCTTACAGTAAATAGCGTTTTCTCCTGCCTTATAATCTAACTGTTGTCAGGGAAAAAGCTCTAAGGCCACCTGTACATTTTCTGCTTAGTAAGAAAAAAGCATACACAAAGCAAGCTTAGTAGTAGGTGAACATAGCAGAGGATTTAGCAGCTAAGTAGTCTGGGATTCATTTCAGGAGTTGGTGGAAACCTAAATAGAGAGAGAGACAGATTTTTATCAAATGGCCAAAAAAACGTTTAAATTAACGTTTCTCCATAATTGATTTTTTTTAAATAAGCAAATATTGATAATAAATTCTGTTTATAAGCTAAAGATGTGCTGATATGTCACTTTGAAAAATCAAAACTTAAAAAAAACGAAGCAATATTGTATTGTGTATGTGTCAAAGGGTGTGTGCTGTGTCTGTGTGCGTGGTCATGTGTGTGTGTATGGTCATTTGTGTATGGACACGTGTGTTAGGTGTGTGTGTGTGTGTGCGTGTGTGTGTGTGCGCGTGTGTGTGTGTGTGTGTGTGCGTACACTAGTAATGGTAGTAGTGAGCATCGTACTTTGTCTTTACAAAGATCAGATAACAGATCTTTCCTTTGCTTATGCTGGCCTGATTAAATCCCAGTGGAGTTTTTCTTTTTTAACTCCCTCCTTTAATTTGCCTAATGATTGATTAAGTGAATAATGGATAGCATTCTCTGGCTGCACTAGAGACACTATACTGGCTGTGTTTTTTCCATCAATAACCTGCTATTGGTTCCTCTGTAACAATCAATGTATTTTCAGGCTAATACCATTGACCTGGTCAGAGCCTGTTATGGAGCCTGAAGTGATGAACAAGTTACCGCTATGAATCAAATTAGTTAGCCTAATGGCATTGGGAACAGAATCAACATGTTAAGTACACAAACGTCTCATCTGATCTTCAGGCTGTGGCTGTTTGGCTTATTATCCCTGAGACTGCTTTATAAACATCATCAGTTGCTCATTATAATCATTATAACTTATCTGTTTGATTATTGTTTTATTATGCTTCATTTACTTTTCATGCTGTATTTAGATTAGTTATCAGGCATGTAAATCGATAAATGTTTTTACGGTATAAACTGTTGATTTGGAGTCTGATTATACTGAGTTATAAGCCTTATTGATTTATTGACCATTTTCTTAAGGCAGACATTTTACCCTGACGTCAAACTTGAGGTAAAAAGATGAAATCTTCTGATGTGTTAAAGTATGTGCTCAAGATTTGCCATGACTGCCGACTCTTCATTTCAGTTTTGAGTGTCATTTTTTACTGGGTGCAGCCTACAACTGTTCCAACTGTAAAGAAAAAGAGCAACATCAAACTGGAAAAACTGTTCAGGTGCAAAACAGCAAAAAGACAAGAAAGTCGAAAAATTCATCTTTTACTTCATCAACATCTTTTAATATGAGTAGAGAAGCATCACCCGGACACACTTGCGTCCTATAACCGGCCTTCCCAAACACGTGAAAAAAAACAGATACTCTACATGCATACTGCCTGATATATGTTGTTACTCCATAGGGATAAGGATTATTCAGTGACGAAGGTACTTACCTGCTCAATGTCGAGCCATCTTTGATATAAAAACCAGTTGTAGTGAGCCGCACAATGCGCGCAAATAACTGCTGTCTTTCTTCTCCCTTCTTCTTCTACGGAAACTGCAGTCTTTATCCGGGTGGTCAACAACAAAATCATATTAATTGGCTTCTTCTCAGGCACGCACATCACAATGATTTGTTGTTCTATGTGCTCAGTTAAAGGTTCAAACCAGCAGATGTTGATGATGACTGGTGCCTTCACAGGCAATCTGTTGGTCCATAGAGTTCCTACGCTCATATTTATTTTCATAACTTCAAGTAAATCACAATATGCTGGAGTTGGTCAGAAAAGATTGTAAAGGACTGAACACCAATATTTAATAAACAGGTAAATAAATATGAGCCCTATTTCTTTTTCACATAATTTGTGTTATAATTAAGGATAAAGCATGACAAATCTTTGATAGGATCCAGGAGATATCCTTATCCAGCAGCTAAACATTAACATTAAGCAATGTTTAAACATTGTTCTCTCTCTGCAGGTAAAGGGGATGTGTTTGGGGATGTTTTCTGGAAGGAGGTCACTCTGGCTCAAGCATGTGCCAACGTCCGAGCTCTGACCTACTGTGACCTCCACGTCATTAAACGGGATGCTCTGCAGAAGGTGCTCGAGTTTTACACAGCGTTTTCCAACCACTTCTCAAGAAATCTGCTGCTCACCTACAACCTACGAAAAAGGGTGAGAGAATCTTCAAACAGTTCCTAAGTTTCAGTTAGTTTAGATTTTGGCTTGACAGTCATTTTCCTGTAACTTCCATGTCTGATTTGATTTTTTTTTAACTTTGAAACAAAATCATTCTCTAAATCTTGATGATTGTCTTTTTTAAGTTGACCCAATATATGTTTTGAAACAAAGGATTCTTCATGGTTGCAGTCTGCTTTTACTTCAGGCCCATAAGCGCTGCATTTCCTGTGGTTTTTTTCCTCTATTGAGCTTAAACTTGAAGTGTTTTTATTTTGTTGACGAGTCATAATAGCTGTGGTATTTTCCCACTAAAGACAACAGAGAATTAGGACAGGTGTTTACTATAATTTGTCTTCTCTTTGTAAAGTTACACTGGCTTAGGTTCCTGCTTATGTAGTGATTTATTTTGTGTAAATACAGATTTTGAAAATTAGTCCTCTGAAGTGTAAAAAAAAAGTAAGATTTTATTAAAGGGATACTTTACTCAATTAAGCTTTGTATCATTAGATATCTGGTAGTATTTTTGAATGGTCCTGCATCCTGCCCTCAATTTCCCCTGAGTATGTTTCAACTTCAAACTGATATGGATGAAGCTGATTTTTAAGGTATTGTGCTTGATTTGGATGTTCGTTGCTATCTCTACGAGCCGCGATTTAAGGAGTCTGGGCCAGCTCGAGCTGGTTGTGTCGGTGCTGTCACTGTTTGCCTATGGACATAGACATAGAGTCCATTGCTGCAAGAAATTTCTAAGATGCCAATTCCATGAGGAAAAATCTCAGAATCTTTTGAGGAAACGGCCGTATGTGTTGTAGACTGGAAATAGAGCACCCAAGCTTCATTGGGAGGGGCCTGCAGTGCTGTGCATTCTGGGAGTTGTTGTCTTTAATCGACATGAGCCTAAAGGAAACTTTTTGCCTTTTCTTGGTCAAGAAGGCACCAACGTCAAAATTGATTTCATATTTCTACGAAATATATGACCCACTTTTAATACAGACCCAATTTTGTTTTAGTGGGTGAAGTATCCCTTTAAGAGATCCCTGTTATATTACTTTACTAAGTCGTCTGCCCACCTGTCTTGTAAAATAAAGTCTCTTGAACTTCATTTAGAAAAGACTCCTGTGGTAGTAAGGCAAGTCTGAGGGTTTGTTGTGCTAGGGTCATGTTCCTGAGGAGGAAATGCTGATTATTTTTTAGCAACTTGTTGAGATTTAGATTGAAGAAAAATCACACCTCTAATGTTTTGCACTGAAATAGGCTAGCACAGCTTAGCACAAAGACTAAAAGCAGGAGGAACCAGCTAGCTTAGTAAAACAACTGAATATGATTCTGGAGTCAATATACTGTAACGTCCCACTATACAAAAAGAACACACTGTCCCTTTGGAAAATATGAAGTAAATAACATCTAATAAAATTGGGTAAAATTAATCATAAGTGCAGATGCATTAAATAGCCATCATATATTAAAGCCTCTGCTACATTATTCATCCAGAAATTAACAGCTGTGATCAACAACTTAAATGTCGCAACCAGTCATTACTTCATTCATAATAAGGTTAGCCTGCCCAAGAGAGTGCAAGAGAGATTGAAATGCCTGCATATTAAGAAGCCATGTCATCTTCTGCATTAAAATCATGATTCACCAGGGTCCCCTACTTTCTGAATGTATACAGCAGGGAAATCTAGAGATGGATTGAAAAAGAATCCAAACACTGCCTTCAAATGGAGCTGGGGAGGTTTTACTTGGGAAATCAAGCAAACCACATGCTTGACACTTGAGGGGTTTAAGTCTTGAGAACAGTTGAAATGAGACTGTGAAAATGGATGTTGTCTTACTTTTTTAAAAATGATCGATGATTTTTTTTCAATGCCCAAAAACAACACAAGATTAGATGATCAAAAAAACTATTATTTTATATTCCTGTGTGTTATTATTTGAATGGACTTATTTATTCCCAGCTTTATTATTAATATTTGTTTTGAGGGATGAGAAGGTCTCTGGGCAAAATGCAATTCATAGTATTGACTGTACACTGTGTACTATAAGACATATAAGCGTAATTCAACTAAAAACAATTAGGGAAATAAAAACAATGCTTAAATTAAAGCTGGCCTCTGTTCCTCTGGCCAGATAAAGTTTACTCACAGAGGGGTTCTTGTATTGGCTTATCCGAAACTGTAAATCAAAATACAAAATGGGTGAGTGTAAGTGGGTGAGTAGAATAGCTCTTTAAAAAATGTACAAAGGGGACATGTTAGCTAGTGCAAGCTAATTCTTTATACATCTATTGTCAGATTTGTAGTCAAATGCCAGAGCAACACATTTTTGAAACAGGAAATCATAACATTTTTCACTGGAATTTAGAAAGTATTGACCCCCAAAAGCTCTGACGAGTTTAAAGTAAAAAATTATCATGTTAAGTGCCAGTTTAGCTCATTGGTAAAACCACAAGTCCACCAAGTGTATACAGTATAGTGTCTACTGTAGTGACTGAGCTAATCCAACACCCTAAGATTGTTTTATTTTTGTGTGTATATTTAAATTGCTCTTGGCCATTATTTATTTGTTTTATAAAAAACAATCAGCCAGAATACAACTGTAGGACTGATTTTATGTAATTCTGCTCAACAAATTAAAACAAAGTCATATTTGCCGAGGTGCTAATTGGTAATCTTTAGCGCTCAAACCAGGAAGATATTTTCCTTAAAAAAAAAAGTACACGTTTTTAATAACATTTCCATTCTTATGCTAAGCTAAACACAGTATACAGTAGTTGTGAGAATGGTTCTATTATTTTCCCGCTGACTTAAGCACACTTTAAGTGACTGAAGCACTTATGACTAAAGTGACTGAAGCACTTAAGGTGTAAGCACAGTAATGATTTATTGACTTGCTTTTCCCAGAGTCTTCTTTTTTAATGGAGGGAGTTTGATCTTTTGTTTTTTTCTGATTTTTAAATTGAAAACATTCAGTGACAACAAAGATTTATTTGGACTTATTTTGGAAAGAGACATCATGTTGCCCAAAAAATCCAAAGTACAGGAACTTAAGCTGCTTAAACATTTACATGCTGTGCATAAGTTAACAGAGAGCCTTCACCAACTGAAGCCACAGGCAGGATGTGAACTTTTCCTTTGTGTCTCGGGAATTACCTCTTTGAAGTGACATTTAAGCAGCAGACAGATTTTGAAACAGTCTTCTCATACAAACTGTCCAATCTATAGGATCAATGCACCTGTTCATTGATCCTAAAGATGATTTTTTGCTTATGTATGACTTCAGGAGACTAAAATGACTCAAAACGAGGAATTGCAATGTTATTTGCTCATGCACAGTCAACACACGTACTTTAGATTATTCAGAATAAACTGATGATTATTATGATGATAATTTAGTCATAAGTACCTTTAATTTTTTTGTAGATTGTATTCCGAAAGATCAGCGATGTGAAACGAGAGGAGGAGGAGCGTCAGAGACGTAAAAATGAAGCCCCTCTTAACTTGCCACCGGATCACCCAGTACGGAAACTCTTCCAGCGCTTTCGACAGCAAAAGGAGGCTCGACTTGTTACAGACAAACCAGAACTTGACGAACACGACATTGAGAAGGGCCCCATGTACGTGGATGTCCCAATGGCTAACACAGCCATTACAACCACCAGCATCATCACTGTAACAGAAAGCCCTGCAACCCCCTCATCTTCGACCCCCTCATCTTCAACATCCCCCAACTGTACTCCCTCAGAGAAGTCAAAGCTGCAGGTGCCAGTACCTATTTCTCTGGTTGGAGGCCGTGCTGCTGAACCACTCAAAGTCAAAGGCTGGGGTCGCTTCAAGGAGTCCATGGTCAAAACTGATAACTGGAATAAGGTATCGAAAGCTGAATCCATGGAGACTTTACCTGAACGGACCAAGGTCCTTGAATCACAGATACCTTTAAAGAAGACAGACTCTTGTGACAGCGGGATAACCAAAAGCGATCTGCGTCTGGACAATGTAGGCGACTGTCGTATGACACCCCACGATTGCAGCCCCGTCCAGCCTCCAGACACCAGGCACCCCTTCTACCCAATCCCAGAGCAAACTCTCCAGGCCTCGCTTCAGGAGCTCAAACTGGAGCTGAAGGACGACCTCAAGAATCTGAATGTTCGCGTGTCTGGCTTGGAGGCGCAACTCACAGAAGCACTTAACCTACTCAAAACGAGGAAATCTAGTTCTGACTCTCCACAACCTCTTTTTGATGTTTCCAGACCTGCTTCGCCTGAACTAGAGAAAGAGGATATCTTCTCTTGAAGGATAAATGAATCATCTGGAACCGTCTACTGCAAACTTAGCTGGAATCCAGTAACATCAAGCTTACTTGGATAGCTGAAGCTGCACCATTTACAAATGGTGACAGTGTTGTCTTTAGGTTGCGCCAACCTTCATCAAAGGTTTGTACCTTTGTAAAGCCTGAAAAGGCCAGGTTGTAGTCCAGCTCTTGGTGTCTGAAGCTGAATAAAAACCGACAATGCAAGGTTTGTACATAGGTTATGTTTGTACATTTTTTTCCATTGTAATGTAATGGAAAAATTGCTTGAGCAGTTTTGTCTTTAGTCCAAAATCTTTTTATAACATCAGATTCTAGGAGTTTCAGCTAAACTGCTGAATCTGTGTTGCAAGGTTCCAATAGAAATAGCATGACCCACTGGTTTGTGATTGAATCATTTGTATGGGATTCTTTGCATGCCACATAAAGTACACGTATTCCTCATATTGCAGACAGTGCGTGTTTGATTATTGCAGCCAGGCAGCAAGTAATTAGCATTGTTTCACAGTGTTGGTAAGAAAGGGCAGTGTTTGCAGTTGTTGAAACATTTTCTCAATCAATTGATGCACTCTTTTATTATATCAACTGTCAGGATCATGATGAACTTTACACAAGACAAAACTGGCCAAACAATCAGATTTAAATCAAAATCAAATACATCTTTCAGCACAGCTGAACATTTCCATTAATCAAGGCCAGATGAGCTTGTTGATACGAGAGCCAAGCAATTTAAGCTTTGGTTAAAAAATAGGACGTTTTTCAAATAAATGTATTTATGTTTAATACAGTAAAATGAAGTCCAGGATTGTTTGTGTTATTGTACCAAGACATTAACTAAAACCTATGGTTAATGTCTGCTAAGGTACATTTTTTACGTGTTACATCAGTAAGCATGCATGATTCAATGTGTCAGTCCACCAGAGTAAAAAACAAACAAACATCAAATTACGAAGTCTGACACAGTATATCTACAAAATAGAGGGCAAAGATCAAACTCTTAGAATGAAGATGAAGGTTGTTTGGTCACACAAGATGATTCCGAGGGTTTCCAGTGCTGGTGATCTTTTTCAGAACTGATTGCCTTGTTTTGTGGCTGACATTTGTAGTCAATTTCTACTTGCTTGCAGTGAAAATGTTTCCTCTATATGCACTTTTGAAATGGGAGACAACCAAGCAGGAAACCAAAATGTTTAAATCATGAGTCATTTTTCATGAAGGAAAAACAAATGTATTTAAGAAATAGTTTACAGAGCAGTTTACACAAAAATGTAAGAAAAAAAAAATATTTTTTTGAAAATGTGTTTGTTTTTTTAAAGATTTTTCTGTAACCAAATGTACACTCACAGATCAACTCGAGCACATTAGCTTCCTAAATGAGATTGTTTACCAAAAATGAATCTGTGTAAATGAATGTATCAGTGTTGTATTATGAAAAGCAATGAGCAGATATAAGTAGACGGGTCAGGACGATCAGGGAGCAGAGAATGAGAACAGAGTAAGTGTGCTCAAGCTTTTTGTCTGAAAAAACTCTAAAATTGGTTGATAAAACAACTTCTAATTTACAGAAAAATATGCCTCCAACTTCCAGTTAAACAGAACCATGACTTTTGATAATTAGCAATAATCATGCATATTTTATAGATCACAGAGTTGATGTAGATTTCAGGTATTGAAGACAAAGCTAGATGATTGCAGTCTTTATTAATTCTTCATGATATTTATGATGAATCAATACCTAAGTAAGTATCTTACTTATCTTTAAAACATTAAATTGATTAATTTTGATATTGTTTTTTGCAGAAATTGAAGTCTTCACTGATTTTATTCTTAATATTTCACTTACAAATATTCTTCACTGAGTTGGAAGTGTTCCCTGTTCCCCTTATTCCCTGTTTTACTGTTTCTTTTGAGCTGTTGTGACACCCACATTTTCCCCATTGGGGATCAATAAAGATTATCCTTATCCTTTTCACAGTTGGTTTGAAAAAAAGAAGCATTGTGAAGATTTCCTTAATTGTGGCACTATGTTTTACTATACCCAAGTTTTGTTTTTTATTTAAGAAAAAAAATCACATGATGATTTTATGCATATTCCAGATCATAAAATGATCTACGATCCAATTGTCTACAAAGTTGGCACATTGTTTGAAATTATATTAAAATCGACAGTGACTATTTGCAGAGGGTTGATTGAAACTAGCACAAAGACAGCATTCCAAATGTCCCATCTGAGAAATGTCCTTGTTTTTGGAATTGTATATTTCCAACTTTAATTTGATGGCTACGTGTTTAAAAATAGGGACAGTGGCAACAAAAAAACTTAAACAGTTGTAGTGCTTATGAATAAGAAATAATAACAAATGGAATATGTTAAAGTTAAAAAAGGTTAACTGGTTACTGGTCAGTGATATGCTTGGGTATAAAAGGACTTACCAAGGGAGGCTGAGTCTTGCTAAAGTAAAGATGGCTCTTCTGGCTCTGCATTCTTACAGTAATTTCATCTTGCGTCTGGCTTACTGTTATGCCTCTGTTACTACTTCAGATGCCGACACAGCGGTTGGAAGACTTGGTCCAAGCATTAGGCCTCCTTGACATTCATGATGAAGCCAAAAGCTTAAAGGGTCATAAATATCATGAATTGAACTGGCAATTTGAAAATGACATCACTTTAACAGTAATGTTGTATAACATAAAACAAAAGCATAAACCATATAATATACATAATATACTATTAAAAGATTTAGAGAGTCCAAGGAAATGTTTTTACTCAGGGGACAAAGCAAAAAAAAAAAAAAAAGTTATATTGTGTGGCGATGATCTTTGGGTCCTTGGACTGCCCTGGACATTGTCGTGGGCACCACTGCAGGAGCTCAGGAACACTTCCAAAAACCATTGCCTGTGAACACAGTTCATCACTGCATTCACAAAAGCTAGCTTGAACCCACATATAAACCTGATCCAGAACGTACCACCTTCTCTGGGTCCAGGCCTTTTTGAAATTCACAAAGGCAAAATGATAAACTGTCCTGAGTTCAGACAAATCAACGCTTACTTTCTGATTGGAAATCCTGGATACCCAATCACTGGTTAAAAGAGGAGAGGGCCTGAGAAGGATCTTGTAGATCGGAACATTTCCCTGTTTAAATACGAAAAAATAGCCCCTGGGAGCTAAACAGTGTGTTGTTACAAGCATGTGATTCAAAAGCCAGCATCATTAAGTGTAAGCGGGTGCATTCGTGCACATGGCATGGGTAACCTGCATGTTTCTGAAGGCATCGTTAATACTGAATACACAACTTCTTTTTCAGTGAGGGCCTCGCTTATTTCATCAAGACAATCCCAAACACATTCTACAACAGCATGGCTCTAGAGTAAAAGAAACAGGGTTATATACTGACCTTTCTTCAGTCCCACACATTAAAAAGAAGGCCCTGAACTGTTAAAATGTGGAAATCCTAGGTTAAGAAAAATAAAACCCATCCCACTTTCACAATTACAGAAAGTGGTATCCTCAGTTTCCGAAACACTTGCACGTTGTTAAAATCAAAAAGTGGTCAACCTGACCCTGTCGCGACCTGTTTTTAAATGTGTTGCTGCCATTAAATACAAAAAGGCATGTGATTTTTTACATGTCGTTTCAATTAAATATGGAGCTTCAATGTTCTGCAAATCATCATCACAATGGTTTTTATTTGCATTTCTCACAACCTCCCAATGTTTGACAAATTGGTATTGAGAAGCCTGATTCCATAATAAAGATCATTACTTGTATTTCTGTTCAATACTGTAAAAATGAGGTTCCCCTCAAATTGCCACATCATTAAAACTCGTCACTCTAAATCATAGAGTATTTTTAATGAGCTGAATATGTCCTTCTAATTGTCAAAACACCAGAACAGAACCCAGTGTTTAATTTCAGTTCAAGCACAAGCCTTCTTCGTCTTCCTGAATCTATCCTTAGTATACAGTGAAATGATTCTTTAATGTACAAAACTTACCATTATTCTATATTATTTATTATTCATACAGATACTTTATGTTCCCAACATGCCTTCTCTCTTACCCAGACAAGCCAAGATGGACACAGCTGAGGGTGAAAAGGTTTTTTTTCTATAACACATTCTTTCCCATCAAAAATTCAACTCACTAAAAATAAACGAGTATGTCATGAAGGAAGTGAGATCTCCTCTGATGTAAAGTCAGTATTTGAGGGGCTTTATGGGTCGGTTTTTGCAAAGAAAATTCTGATCTTAGAGAAAGGGAAAACCCTGAAAGTCATTTTGCTACTGCTTCTGTATCACAGAGAATTCGTGAAGCTTCTGCTGGGTAGAGAGAAGAGTTCGGATCTAAGAGGCTGAAAAGACAGCCGATAGTTTCACTGAGGAATCCTACTGAAAGATGTAAAAGTTATGTTATTGTAGAAAGTTTTCATGTAAACTTGGTGGTCTTTAAAATTTCAATGACATTACATGACAGTCGCTTGTCTTCTCAACCTGCTGCGTGAGGTCATTGAGTTCATCGTGCAGAAACATAGCCAGGATGTTTACATCAACTTGAGAATCACACTTTTGAATTTTTGAATCACCATTTTTTGTGTTTGTGCATGTAACCATCATATCTTGAACCAAGATACTCAAGTCAATGTAAACACATTCACTGATGAGTGACATATTTTGGTTTATTAGCTGACAGCTACTCAGACACTCGTTCAAATTATTAATAAATCACAACATCTGAGCTAGCTTTCTTCTTTTTAAAAAAAATCAATTTAAGGTTTTATTTATAACTGGAATATCATTTCCCTCCCCTGGTAGTCGTTATTTTGGTCAACTACAACATCACTGATAATCTGTTTTATGCAAAGGATTAGATTACTTTTAATTACTGTATCCTGGGTATGGCTTCTTTTATTTTTTTTACATTTTATAAAATAGAGGATCAGAGGTTCTTCAAGATCTCACAATGTACTTTTTTTTGTGAATTCCTTTGTAGCACCGCAGGACAAAAGAAACCAACTGTCAGTATTTTAACCTAAAAACATATTAGGGGGAATATACATTTTGGTTTTATGTTATTTTACATCCTACATCATTACTTTTTTTCCCCATACTGAGATGAAAACATGATTCAACTTATGACTGACAAACAATAACAATTAAGCTTGCCATTTCCACCTCTTCAGCTTCTTTGCTGAGTGAAGTTAAAATGACCCCAAATGTCCAAAATTAATTCAAATCTAACATAAGACTATAAAATAATTTAACTATTGACAACAAGTCAATTTGTTTTCAAATATTTTCTTGTAGAAAGTGATTTCATTATTTTGACTGTTTAGGAAAACAAACTGGTGAGAAATGTGAGCCTTTGTTTAAAATATCACAAGACAGCTCAAAATGTCACTTAAACTCAAATAACCGGAAGTCAGGTAGTTATGTTGTCAACCATGCAAAACACCAACAGTTTCATCACAACTGTTTAAATGTATTTAATCTAATTAACAGGAAGAACAACAACAATGCATTATATATATATATATATATATATATTTTTTTTTTTAAATACTTGTGGTGAAATATTGTCAGCCTTTGATTCACTTCACCATTGACACATTTGAATGGCAGAATTGGAAGTACTCATAAGAGGTAATTGAGTCTGTTTCCGTTGATTCTCTCATGTGGGAAGTTGTTTAAACTGTAATGTTTTACAATTCTCCTCTAGTTTCATTACATTTTACTCAATCTGAACACAAAGTGAGGATCTATAAGATTTTTTTGTAATAAACGCTGTAAATACGTTTGGTTTTTGTTAATCAAATTTGTGGGAGTTTTTGAAAGCAGTCCAACATTCTTAAAAGGCATAACTTTATACCAACACCAAATGAATGTGATATTAAATAGAATGAAGGAGACAAGATTGTTGAAAGCAACATGTTTCCCTGTGCTGTAACATTTATAAAGGTTCAAACACTGAAGATTCTACAGAAAACCTTAAGCTTCCAATCATTTGAACCATTAAAAAATATTTTGATGGCACTGCAATACCACTTTGTCACATTTCCTGAAATATTATTAGTCATGACATTCGACTACTTTAAAGCATGCAACATTGTGCTTTTATCATAGTGCCCCAATTCCAAGCCGGTGGTGAGAAAAGCAGTGTTAAACATCCAAACTACTGTCCCCTCTTTGAAACTAACTGAACACAACTATTTTTGTGGTCAGCTGCAGAAGCTGCCTTATTATAAAACTTGACATGCATATATTTAATATATATTTATGCACAGATTATACTGCAATGTTTAGATTCTTAAGACAGAAAAAGTTTGAAATTTTGGTTATAGGTAAATGTTATATGCACATGCCTCCATGTTCACACTACATTGAAACTATTGAGATGATGAAATGAAACTATTTCAAGCACACCGAGAACTCCTTGTTTTGAACTGTGACATGCTGTATTGTTGATAATAAATATTTTATAAATACTTTATGCCTGTCTGCTCTCTCTGGACATTTGATCAGGGTGGTTATTTAAGGAGGTGTTACTCAGCAGGTATATTCTCCTGCTGATCTTCTTAAATCAGATTAAGCTCACAGTTTCCTGCATGTTTAAGAGGATTTCTCACTGACCCTCCACTGATAATGATCCTTTCTAATGCCACTTTGGTTGTATTAATCCTAACAACATATTAGCTAATGGAAACACTTCAGGCTCACCAGAACAACAAAATGCTGTTTACACAGTAACAAGGACTATGTTTTCTTTATCATTGACCCCTGCAGGAAACACAGATCCATTATTGAGAAACGTAACCTTTGGGACAGTCAGTAGCATGAATGTAATGAACCTGTGGGCCAAAAGTATATCTCAGCGATGGCAACTCTTACTTAAAATAAACATATACTTAAACTAATCTTCTCAGTTGTCATCTCCTGAAGCTGTTTGCTTTCCTTACTGTGCACTGTGAATGGTAAGAGGATCAGGCTCTTTTGCAGCATCCCACTTTCTAAGCTCTAAAGACACAGCGAAGCACAGATAAGCTCATTAAAGCAGCTTCTTATTTCTTGTTGAAACACAAGAGTTGGTCTTTATAATTTGTTGACAAACTATTAAACTGTATTACCGATCTTATTTGTCAGATATGGATCAAAGGCTAGACAAAAAATTGTACATTTAAAACCGAGAAGTGTTTTTTTTATTAAACTAATGATTTGAAATTGAACAGGCACAAAGTAAATCAACCGAAAACGTCTAAAACTCATCCAACCCATCACCTATACTTCGAAGTCAACTCCAATTGGTGTAATTTAAGACTTGAAAATAATGATTGTTTCAGAATCTAATCATTTACACAGTATTTTAAATTTATCAATTGTTTGATTTTCGAAAAAAAGTTCAGGACACAGTGATAACTTTGAATAGATTTATTCCAGAGTGACTTTTAAAAAATCTGTATAGCATTTAATTGACCATTTTATTTCTATTCTTTTTAAAGATTTGTCTTTACTTGTAGAGAGTGATGGGAAAATGTTGCTTTTCTGGAAGATTGGTGGTTCAATTCCCAGCTCCTGCAGCAACGTGTCCGATTTGTCCTTTGGCAAGAAACTTAAACTTGAATTGTTACTGCTGCTTCGGCTGCGGCGTTTGAATGGATTCTGATGGACACTTTACATAGCAGCCTCTACAGTGTGTGAATGGGTGTGACAAGGTAGGTGTGGCATGCGGTATAAAAGTAGTGACAATACTAAAAAAAAAAAACACACACGATACAAGTCCATATACCAATTACGTAAAAAAGTACATTAATATTTGTTGTATTTTAAATTCAAGATTTTATCCATTTATGGATGAAGGAATTGCGAGTTTGACATTTTGAAGGCACAAGGTGGATACAAAATGTTAAAGCCTGTTTTTTTAACACAAAAAGGTTTAGTGTATAAATGTCACCTACCATTGTGACAGTGTAGAATTAAAAGCTACTGTGTCGTCAGTGTAAGGCTTTTAAAAATACATAAACCATGAGTCTTATTCTACTTTAGCCAAATGGCCTCTGCCGAGGAAATAATGACATCGATCAGATTCCTGCTGCTCTATTCAGCCTTCTGTGCCTATTGTCCAAATCTGAATACACAACTGCGTCTGTGCTGAGTTAAAGGACAGTAAAAATAAAATTAGTGTTTCTCCAGCTTACCGGATAGCTGAGCAATATCTTATCAGAGTCATAAAATTGAGACGATAAAGCTTATTGGGCTGATAATAGGCCCTGAAACAGCAAAGGCTGCTCATGTACACTTCCTTGCACTGACAAAAAGACACTATTTTTCTATTGCAGTTTCTGTGTTTCTTTTTAAATTGCAGATGTGGAAAGTGGCTCCTCAGTTTTACTTCAGCAAAGTCTCGGACAGCTTATGGGGCTTCGAGCCAGATTCGCTGGTATGGACTCAGTAGTGGACTCAGCAGGTTGTTCTGGTTTGTTCGTTAGCAGTTATTCACACCTTCAAACAAAGCCAAGGTGACTCATGTTGGGTGAGAAGTCCACTCGAGCCCAATCTGAGCAAAGCAGTAGAGGAAAGCCAGCATAGGAGGGAGGATTGTAGACCAGCCTGAAATCAAAACAAAACCCTTTAAGTTATTTATTTTTAAATGTTAGTAATCATAACATTTCAAAAGTCAAAATATTAGATATGGTCCTTATCTTATTTTATCCCAGATTAAGGTTTCATCCCCTCCAAGGAAAAAAAGAAAAGAAAAAGGATTTATATTTGAACTAAGCCAAAAAGTAATTGCGTCGTCTTGCACTCTTTTCAGCAGGTAAATAGGAAATAGAATTAGTAACAGTAGTGGCAACGGCCATGTTTTTCATGCTGTACAGTGTTGTATTTTTGTTATTCTCTTTTTCTATTTATAGCTGCTTCTTAGAAAGTCAAGCAGGCAGGTAAGGACGGCTGTTTGCGCCTCCTCCCAAACTGGCTTCCATCCAGATTATCTCAGAAACCTGCACCTGCACCCACAATGCTTTTCAATGGTCTATTCTTTTCTATTCATGTCAAAATCTAATTCACATACACACATTCTGCATCATGCACAGCTGCCAGTTCTCTGTCTGCATAAGAATAAGGCTGCATTGGCTAAGGATGGAAAAGACACATTTTGATGACAGTCACACAACCAAAAAAGGAAATACTTCTTGCTGTTTTTCTCTGGAATAAGATTTAATGAAATGTTCAGTCAAGGCCAGTTTATTATAAAGTTAGTTAAATCACATTTGAAAGACTTTTTACCCGAATTTAAGTCCAGCTGACATGTTGCGTCCCAGGGTTTTGACTTGACAGGTATCTAAATGTCATTCACGCTCTCAGTGTGAAATAGATTTTGCAAACCGTTCCCCAACTTCAGCTGTAAACGACTTTAAACTAACACAATAAGAAACAGAATTTAAAGGTACACAACACGCATATAACTTCTGGAAAACACTGAGAAGCAAGATTAGAGTTTTTTGCTATTTTGGAACATAGAGATGTTTTGATGGCTCTGCTGTTCTAAATAAGTCATTCTGAAGCAGTGGAAAAGAGATGAAGAGTGGTGCAACCTTTAATGAATAACCTAGTTCTGTCGGTTGCTTGACTGTGATCAACAGGTGCTGTAATTACACACCAGTTTCTTTTGCAGCTTGATTAACACGCTGCTTCCAGTTCGATTGAGGTGTGAAAGCCAAATGAACGGAGATGTATCTGAAAACCAAATATAACATTGATTAATGAGCAGAAGGACTGTAAAGTATAAACAGGATTGGATTTAGCAGGGAACTTTGGATGGCTGAATGAAACAAAGGTTAACTTGTGCTAGTTGACAAATGTGTGCTTGTTATGTGCTATTAGCGTTGCCTTATAAACACAATGTCAGTTTTATTAGTCAATCAATCCGTCTGTTTGATCCAGAATGAAACGTATCAATATTGGTTAACTTACATTACTATGACTGCCTTCCTTTTCCGCTTGGACAAACATGAGGCAAAACAGTGAATTATCTCTACATTTTGTTGTTAAATATGAGACACATTTTACCTAAGTTTGTTATCTCTTCTCTAACATTTTCAGCGCAATATGTAAGCTACCCACCTATCATGAGACATTAAGCAAACATGCTATGTTGAAGTTCCGGCTTTCACGAGAACACTGCAGCAGCCAGTATGTCCTCCTAAGTTTCCATTCTGGTCCAGAATGACCTGTTATTTTTTGATTCAGAAAAGGAAGGCAGGTTTTTTTGGCTGCCCTCGGCTTGCAAGATTTAAGACCAGATTTAAGATGGAAGTAGGCTAGCAAACTGGTTCAGATATAACTGATTTTACCCGATCTAAAAAGCCTCAGCATTTTTCTAATAAGCGCAACGTGTCCGCAAAATGGCAACCCTGCATGCGCCTCGACACAAGGAAAGAATATTATGCCTAAACAGACAAAAAGCACTATTCAAAAATTGGATTTAAACCCAAATAAGTGGCTGATAAAAAAAACCCATCTGAATTTGTTCTTTGATAAATTAAGCTATAGATTTAATCTCTCACCTTCACACCAAAGACATAAACAAACATCTGATTTCATACATTTTTTTTTTTTTTTAGACTGCAGTGACTGCCAGCAAACTACAGACTCTATACAGTCCAATTCCCAATGTTTGTTTGTAGACACCAACATCAGTTCTCTGTAACTGGTTGTGATGGTTAGAATCTCAGAAACTGCAGCTACAATCTTCAATCTTTTTAGCAGGAAGTGTTAAAAAATGACTCTTAACTTTGAATACAATAACAGACATTAGATATAAATCCGAATCAGAATAAAGGTGAAGAAGTTTCTTCATTGTTGCACACTAAACAACACTATGTTCCCAGTACTATTATTTTATGTAAAACACATACACAGGTGAAACCGAGTACATCCTCAGTCACAACATACAGAGTGACTTTAGACAGAGTGTGAGTAGGATTTTTTTTTTTTTTTTTTTTTTGCCAGTGAGGTCTGAGAGCAATTACGCTTCTGCCCGCACCAGTAAAAATCCCAGACAGGCTGATTTAAAAGCATTGATCTTATGTTAATGAAGGAAACCACAACTCCCTCCCCCGGTGGTACATTATGCAGACACATGCAGACAAAAGGAATTGCTTCAGGCATATCTGGATGGTGCATTATATTTCAGTTTCAAACACAACAACACAAACAGTGAGATGAGCACAATTAGCAAATGGCACGATCAGTGCCTCTTCAAAATCAGCCACGTGGAATCTTTATTATTTAGTATCAAAGTGGGTCAAATGTGTTGTTGCAGAAGCAAACTGAGATTCTCAGTTGAGTTTATAGTTCCTTCTCTCAATAATTCACGACAGATATGGTAATTTCCAGCACCCTGTTCTTATTTTTAGACAACTCTTAATTTATTTAAAACAAGTCTACGGTATAGTATGTGTAAAAAGGGGGCAGAAGTGCAGCAAGAAGGATGTACACATAGTTTGCTCTGAACCCTCCAGGCTTACAGCTATTTTTTTTTAACTGTCCTGATAAAGCTTAAGTGGTGTCTGGAATATGACTTTTTTTCAGACTCCTTTAGTAGCGTCTAACGCAATCAGAATGCTCAAGGATTGAAGACCTGATACTGATGAGACTGAAACACTGTAGAGAACACAAAATGACTGAGCACGGACTTCATGGGTAATAGAAATAGTTGAAATGTGATCAGAAACTGAAATGAAACCACCGTCGTCAGATCCTGACAGATGTCATTTTATTTCCACCTGCATGAGCCGTCGCATTTCTCTGGAGAGTCATGAAGCTGAAAAGAGGACAGCTTTCTTGCGTGCGCCGGTGTTGTACTGTGAAGGTGTTAAACCAAGCCTTTGAATTACTGAATAAATGTTATAATTCTAATGCAAAACTGCAAGAAAAAAATCTATACTCTATATAAAAAGAACAAATTGACATTTGTGTTTGAGAGGGAAAACTCAAAGCAACAACAGTCTCAACCCTACAGGAGGGCTTACTTAAAAGCTTGCTCGTCTTTTGCAGCTCATTGATTTGGTTTTATGAGCCAGCAAGTTTACAGATGATTCATTCTCCCCGTTCTAATCATAGCTACAAGCCACATAAAGGGGGTGTCTTCAGTAAAGATCTTTGATATATTGATTTGGTTTTGTGATTGGTTTTGCGATTTGGTTTTATGAGCCAGCAAGTTGACTGATGATTCAGTATCTTTGGTTCTTATCATAGCTAAAAGCCACAACAAGGGGGTGTCTTCAGCAAAGATCTTTGATATACTATTGATTATACATTTTTTGGTTTAGGTCGAAACAGCAGACGGCCATGGTCAGTGCTGGTTAAGATAGTGGAGCATACAGAGTCGGAGAGACGTTGGCAGAGACTACAAAAGAGCCCAACGTTAGCTAAATACAAGACGTGTGTGAGAGCTCAGAAACAACACTTCAAATAAAGTGTCAATAGGTAACTCTTTGCTTATACATGACATTGGTACATTGGTATTGTTAAGTGGCCAATAACACAAACGCATCAATCAGGTTAAATGATTAAACATGCATTTTGTTTCAGCATTTTTTAGACAGAATCCAAAGCGTGTATTATATATATATATATATATATATATATATATATATATATATATATATATATATATATATATCAGTTCTAAACTGAGCTTGGGGCACTGACTCTGCTCCCAGTTGAGCAACGAGAGCAGCTCAGATTGCTTATCATTAGTAGTCAGGCTTCAGGATGGGCCTGCCATTTAGCTTTAGGTACCAAACGAGCCAAATAAAGACACAGGGAACAAAAGCGGGACTGGCACAAACATAAAGGAGATGTCTCTTTTAAGGGGACTTTGCCCATGCAGAGGCAAAAAGAACCCAAGAATAAACATCTTCTAATATGAGTGTCATATTGTCATATAACCTAACCTAAAGAAGAGCAGGATCATTTGATTTGATTTGTGATCATTTTCTGACCATGTGAGGCCTCTCTCTGTCTGATACATTGGACTTTTTTTTTTATTATTATTTTTTAAAGACAAGCTGAAACAAGCTGAGCAACCCAGCAAGATGAATGCAAACACAAATTCCACTGAATGATCGGTGTAGAAAGCCGTTTACCTTGCACGAAGACACGCTTCCAGAAGATTCTGCCAACATGTATCCCTCCAAGGAACACCAGATTCGAGAGGATGAGCATGGCAGTGGAGAAGGCAGAGAGAAGGGCAACGCAACGCCTTTCCATCGCCGCAGAGAAATTCCGCTCCTGGGAAATCAGTAAGCACATGCAGGAGAATCACAAAAGATACTCATCATAAATCTGAGAAACAAAGAGCAGCAAAGCACCTGGCACTAATAAACTTTGGGACCATAAACTGGGAAATAACACAGTATGCTATCAACCTTTAGCATTATTTGGAGAACAAGATCCTTCGCCTGAAGCTAGAAGCTTATAAAGTATGAATAGCCTGAAAGAAACTCAACAATGCATTGGAAAGAGAATTTTACTGGCATCAATATTCAGGCGTTAAGCATAGATGCCGACCAGTCTGCACATAAGAGCTCCAGGCCCCATCTCTTATTGTACTTAGATTTTATGTGCCCATTATTTTTTAGCTAGCAAGAAAGATATCATGTCCACTCATCTTAAGCTAATTGCAATAGAGCTTCATATAAAGGCTTTCGTTGGATCTTGTTTCTAAGTTTCTTAGATTTCAAACTTACAACGATGGAGTGAATAAAGGATGAAGTGAGGAGTGATTTCAGCCCATTCTCCACCAGGACTCCTGCCCAGTTCATCAGAGCCCAGTACTGCAGGTAGTCGTGGCCTCCGTGCCAGAGGCAGACGAATCCGAACGCGAGGCCAGTGGAAAACATATTGTAAAGGGGACCGTGACGTGAACCTCCTAATGGCACATAGATGTATCTGGAACATGTGTACATACTATGAAGAAATAACCTTTTGAACAGATCCTTAAAGAAGATCGTAACCTTTACGACCAAACAGAATAAAGCAAATAGTGATAGTGTATGATGTATAAATAAAGGCCAGGACACAGATGTAAAACAGCCACATGTGATAAAGAGGTGGGAGCATTAATGCTAAAGGTATTGGTCAGCCTGTCACATAAATAATCATGCCATGTTCATTGATTTTTCACTAAGTAAATGTTGCTTTGAAGTCCAGAGTAGAAATGGAGACACACCTGAGAATATCAATCTCCCCCCCCCCCCCCCCCAGTTGTCCTCCAGCTGGGTGAATGCTTCCAAATGTCTCTGTGATTCACAACAAACCTTTTGTAAGGCATGGGAGCTGCAGAGCTGCCCTGGGTGGGGTGGGCCCAGGTAATGCTGTGTCTATGTGCTTAGCTGGTGCTGTCATGAAGACGCATCAAGCTTACTTTGGGAATTACGCTTGACGGATGCTTGCTGCTGTTTGGGGTTCTGAGTCGACGATGCGAAATGCAGAGGAGGCAGCCGTTATCATGGCAAGACAGAAAATTAAAGACAAAAACTGTGTGCAAATGTTACAACAAGACAGAGAACTTCACAAATAGCAAAACCGACATGACGCAACATTTAATCAACTGCGCAGTTAGAAGCTCCAATCACCTCCCAATTCTCTCAAAATAAATCGTGAGAGAATCGTATTGTGAACTCAGTGTCATGAATGGGCAGTTGAGTGAATCATTACATCCCGAGCCGGTGTGTCTGCATTTCTGTATCCCACTTTAAAGCACATTAACACACTCTTTTACAATAACCGTTTTTTTTTTTTAACAGATGGCTTCTTTTCTTGGTTGGGTATGGTCTAACTTCAACATCTTGGTTAGTTAGTACGCTGTGAACAAAACCTGCAACAGTATCAACAAGTTGGCCAAATAAAGAGCGATTATCACTTTTATTAAACTATTTATAGTCTTTAAGTTATGGCAGACTTGGTGTAACATTCCACCAATCAGTGCACATTGTGCTGCACGCTGTGAAGAAAAATGGTCTCAGATATTGTGTGAACGTCGCTGCCTGTCCCGGAGGTACCGAGAGTCTCTACCTGCTACATCACTTCAGCATGCTCAGAAAAAAACAAACGCCACGTTGTGCCCAGTGTTGCTGAGCTGGGAACTAATTATCACAGCCGCCCTGTGGCTAATCAATGTTCCTGAAAGATGAGCCAGCATTTTCTGAGCCTTAAATAGAGTGGCCAGCTTGGCCATATTGAAGGATGAAAGTAGGAGCAGAAACAGATGGAGAGGAACCAGAGAATTAGAGCACACGCAAACCTCAACACACTGTACAGAGTACACGTTCAGATTTTTAGATTAATAGGGATTGATTCTACACATATCATATGAGAAATATGCTCAATTTTAGACCCATATTAAAACCCTGAATAATCATAATCAATGTCTAATGTTCTGCCCAACAACTGGAAAAAGATGGTGCAAATGTGAGTTCACACTTTAAAGTTAGTGTCCGCTTACAGTACATGTTTGTTGATCTTTTTTATTTTTGCTTTAAGTACAAAGTTAATGGCTGACCCCTCCAGCCAAGCCGAACCATACTCCCCACTTATTAATTTACAACTAATCCCCCTAAGGCTTCGGGGTTAAATTCTCCTTTTCATATGTTGCTGTAATAACAGGCAGTAAGAGCTCTTTATGTGTGTGAAACAGACACCATACAGACAGAGAAGCGTAATGGAATGGCCAAGAATGAGCCACTTAGCTGCCCAGGGAGACGGGGTGTCAGTGAGTCATGTAGAGCACATCACTAAACACCTACACGCTCATCTAGCGCTCTTCAGACAATTTCAGCAGAATTTCAGAACCACATTAAAACCTCTTTAAGAGCACTTTCACTAGAAGGAACGCCGGGGCATTGTGTCATGGCTATCATTTTGCTTCTGCACAAGGATAATTACAAGTGATGCCATTAAGCAGGAGAATACAATTTCCAATGGACACGGACTAAAATGGAGACGTGCATTTGCAATTTAAATTTAAGGATCTTTAGGAAATTAATGTGGGCTTTTTTTACAGCCCGATATGAAATATATCGTCATTAAATTGTTTTTAAAAACCTAAAAGCAAATGTACAGGAACAATATTATTCAGGACAAACAACAGTTAGAAGAAGTCAGTCAACATAAGACTAATATAAAACAACATTTTCACACACCATCACGTTGTGTTTTCTGACAGCCGTGTAGCTCTCGCGTTTCCTCCATGTACTGTAGCAACCAGCGTCTACCAAGTGGACCATAAAGCCCCAATAGGCTGCATTCAACCGAGTGTGCATCATTAAAGGCAGACAAACTAACAATGTGCATTGTCCAAAGTGCGAATGAGCAACTGCATAATGCTCCCATTGCATTATGCACGTTAAACAAAGAGGCATTTCTCCAGGGAGACACATAAATAGTAACCCCAACAGAAGAACTATTCACCGATAACGTTCTACCTCATAATCATGAGAAAGCCTACATGCAAATGCAGCGTCCTCGTCCATTATGTTCAAACGTGTGGTCAGGCAGCTGGAGGATGGCACCTTTTAAAGGTTTTTCAACTGATACCTTCATAGCCGCACAGGAAATGAGCTCTTCACGGTAAGTGTGTAGTAACAGATACAGTTTGATTAAACACATGCTACTCCTGATAGAAGGAACATTTTAAAAAAAACTATGAAGAAATGTAAATTATTCAAAATTATAGATTGATAGACGCATAGATAAGACAGATGGGCAGTAGATTAACAGATAGAATGATTGGATGGAAAGACCGAAACAATAAGAAGAAGAGACAAACAAATAGAAAAGAATTGATTGGCCAGACAGACAGTCAGAAAGATAGACAGAAATACAGGAGGATACAACTGATTCAACTTTGAGACAGACAGACTTATGGCGGATAAATGATGGGATTCTATAAATGAAATAACTAGAAGTGTGTTGTTTTTGTGAAGAGTCTTCAGATAACATTTGTTGTAAATTAGGGCTATACGAATAAAGGTTGATTGACTGTCAAACAGACAGAGAAAATAAAAAGAAAGACACAGAATTGATTAAACACAAAGACATCTGATAAAATCAAGTCAAGATTGAAAGATACATCTGATTACACAGACAGATGAAAAAGAGATAGAACAGTTAGAGATACAGACAGACAGCGGCAGACAGACCGCTGGACAGCCACTCTGATATCATAGCTGTTATTTGGTTTAGAGGCCGTTTCACATTTTTTTCAGTAAGCATTAACATCTGAATTAGTCCGTCCACTGCTCATTGAGTGCCTCTTACCTGATGAGCCATCGATACAGGCCCTCATCAAAGTGCCTGTGAAAGAACAAAAATGGATATTTCAGTCACAAATTTACATAATAATATATCACTGAAACACCTGAGCACTGCATCTCATAGAAACTGAGGCATGTGCTGTATGTACAAAGTGTGTGTGTTGTGTGTGTGTGTTCTCACTAAGAAGATTAGAAAAAGCTTTTCCTTTTTTGCACAGCATATAAACTGAAGCTGTTTTGTCAATGATATCGGCGGACAGCTTTATGCATTCCATCAATGTTGTCGACATTGACCAGCTCAGCACACGCAGGCCGGATTGGAGTGCCTTGGTGTCAGCACATTGGTCAATCTTGTCTACAGCTGGTGCATTTTTACTGCAAGACCAGACTTACATCCTACCACCTCTATATAACTATATAAGTGCTCTTAATGAAGACTGCACTTTATTATTGCCATTTACATTTATATAAAAAAAAAAAAGTCTGACTCTGACACAGTGAAATACAAACAATGCTGTTCCCGCCATCGTAAACGTACAGGTCATTGCTCAATCAATTTGAAAGATCATAATAATTGTTTTTATGCAGTTATATGTTTGCTCTGTCTAACACACTCAGTACTGAGTTTATTCTGTAAGTATCCTGCTTGAACTCAGTCTTACAGGGAAGGTAAGGTGTTACACACTCACATTATAGTGTTCCCTTTCAGTTAATACTATTGGCGCAGTGAGAATTGAATGTTATGATCACTATTGTTCAGGTGTGTCTTTAGATCAAGCGCTACAGGATTTACACTTTATTATACATTTTGTTTTCTTTATCATTTTGTCTCACATGATACAGAGAGGTGTGTCTCTTACACACACTGACTGAAATAAATGGGGACGGAAACAGAAACAGCAGTGTTTGCTTGTATAATACAGTACATTTCAAAAGCCTCTAAGAGATGACCTTTTAAGTGAATCTGTAGTTTTGGTGGAGAAATGTGGAAGTTGGGTTTAGAAAGTACAGCTTCTGTGGAATATGTTCATACTGTACCTCTATACACAAACTGTCCTCAGAGGAAAAGGCGGTCCCTGTAACACTGTTTCAAGATACAATGCTACAAGAAAAGTAATGGTGGGGGCCGCAACAGTGAAACCGTAACTGGTAGATTTTTGGCTGCAAACAATGTTCCAGGGACCCCCCCCCCCCCCCCCCCCCCCCCCCCCCCGAGTAAAGTCTGTGCACTTAGTACAGAAAATAAAAGCACTGAATTGTTTTACTTCTCCAACCTTGACATTGCACTACCAAATCTACACATAGTGCATCTTTAAGGTAGGAGAGACTGTGGGATATTGTCTCGTACTGCTTGATTTGTAATGCACCAGCCCAGACATGGTGTGCATCCTGGAAGACATACAAGTGAAATGATTAACTCAAACAGGATTGTGACACTACCATCTGTTTCCGAGCAGCGACAACCCTGTTCTACGTTTTAAGCTTTTTTCATATTTTCGGTCTTGCTGATAAAAGTAGTTTTAGCCCTTTGTAAGAAGCAGTGCAGTGTGTGTGTGTGTGTGTGTGTGTGTTCTTAACTTGAGCAATTGTGACCCCTTCAGCATCTCGGAGGAAATAAGCTTCACGAATGTTGCTGTACTTCAGCATTACTTTTTATTATTTCAACTTCAACGTGTGTCTGTCTGTCTACAAACTCTATTGAAGGAATCGCTGAATTATCGTAAAAAAAAAATTCTTATTGCTTTATAAATTTAACATCTAGAGATCTTCTCACCTTTTATTACTTTGAAAAGATGAGAAGTGGCAGGTAATACCCCAACTGACCAAACAACTTCAGCTGGAGTCTGAAAGCTTGACATAATGTTCTTAGTGCAGCGGTGACCTATTGCTCTGATTGCCAGTAATGACAGAAGATGAGACAATTCACCTTGCTCAGTCTGAATCTTATGGTCAAAGCAAAGTGAGCACTTGAGGCCCTTGACATCAAATTGACCTTTTTCCAATAGATACCACAGGCGCAAGCTTGTCCATCAGAATAGTACAAGTTCAATATAATACTGTAGTTATGTCAGTGGTATTGATTGGAGCTGGTAAAACGGTATGATCTTACCTCCACATTCCCGTGAAACTGTACATGATGCTGACACATCGAGGAAGCTTTGGCGGAACTAGGTTATCTGAAGTAGCCAGCATGGATGGAAGACCAAACAGAACCAGATACTTTACAAAGAAAAACTGGACCAGGGCCAGGGCCAGACCGCCTGTGAATGAACAAAAAAAAGGAAAAACCAGTTATAAATAATAAAAGGTCTGATCTTTTCAAAGACAATCTATTATTTTTCAAAACAAGGAAATTAATTTCTAATAACAGGGTGTACCTGAAGAGCCTGGACCCACCCACATGTGCTAATGAACTATAGGTTTTCCTTCTAGTATAAGAGTAGTTTTGACCCATCAAATCAAACAATTTTACACAAAAGAGGATTTTCAATTGCAATTACTGGCTGGAGAAACTAACGTTTCAGAGGTACTTTTTGTTTAAATAACCAGCTCATGAATCATTCAGAGGGCTGTTACCAAAAATATAATAAATACAAACCTAATGTTCGAACCTGTGGGGTACTTAGAGGACGACAACCTGGTTGATTATGCATTCTTTTTTTTGTCTTTAAAAGGTATGAAAAAACTAAATACCAGTAATCACCCAACAGACAACACGATGTCTATACAAACATTATCAAAATCACTCTAAAGATCATCACGACTGCACGATAAATCAAGCCCAATGAGTAGTCAACAATCAGTTCTGTATCTTTATACAAGCGTGTGTTTGAAGTGGAAGAGATAGGCTAAAGCTAGAGCTCAGTGTTACACTGATAAGTGCACCATAAAGACTCACCTAAGGCCCATGGAGGAAGAATCTCTAAGTAGGTCTCATTAGACTGGATGGAGTGCATATATATGACATGGATCATGTATTCTGCGATACACCACCACAGTATGATCCGCCCTGATCTGAGCACAAAGTAGCTCAAAGCGGATTTGTCCTTGTCACTCTCCTCAGAAGGCCTCCGCATCTGCAAGTGAAGAAAGTGAGCATGCTCATAAAGTAACTTTTAAAAATCATCACTGTCAAAACAACCGTTAACAAGATAGAGAATTTTACCCAAAGTGGAAAAGTGACAAACCGGCACCCTAAGTCAAACATATGGTAAAACTGTGCAAAATTCAACTCGTCATTTTCATCACCATTGTAAAAATAGTTCACTACTGAAGTGATGTATACTCGGTTTCTAAAAATACGACCTGACATCCTCTGCACGGTACTCATGAAGTGCAATCAGCCTCAGCCTCTTCCAGACCATAATAAAAGTGACATGCAGTTTAACAGAGGAAAAGCTCTCTTACCTGCTCAACATAGTCTTTATACGTTACAATGGGTCCATTGTAGAAAAAAGGATGATAGAAGTTATATGAAAACAACCAGTAGAGCTGCTTAATTCCACCACGGTCTAGAGGGCACCAGCAGTGCTCCAGGCTGAAGCTGATGAAGCGTAGACCGCATACAGCGACACTGAAGAGCAGCAGATAGTACTCCTCCTCAGTCTCATACCAGCCTCTCTGTGTAATACAGAGGCACTGCCAATTATTTTTTTAGCACAATCCAGAGAAATCTTTTTAAAAAGTGACAGTTTGGAACTAATGTGCTTAAAGTCACACTTTTCAAAAAATATACAGACTCAACATAAAAAGGTCACCACAGACGTGAACAATTGATGATTCAAATCTGTTTATGTGTACCAACAAACATAGGCTAAATACCACTTTAAATGAGGTCTACTTGACACTGTTGGGAATATTATTGCTTTAAAAGTTGGTGAACAGAAACGAAAGAGGCAGATTTCTGGAAGCATTCACAGCCTGTCATGTCTATTTGACTTAATGCCTTCAAATTGTAAACCATTGTGATTGGAGTATAGTTTCCAGGTAGGACGAAACCTGATGTGTCAAATGCCTGAAGTTCAAGGGAGCTTTTGGATGACGCATTCGAAAAGAGGGATGTGGAATGATTCTGTGTCCACTTTAACTAACCAGTCAATGTTGAAATTAATAGAATTGATTTTGTAAAGTCATAAAAACTAATTTTGTTTTTGGCTGGTCCTAATGAATTGTGTTAATCATTGTGATTTCTCGTCAAAGAAAATGCAGTTAAGCAAAATCTCACTTGAAAAAGATTGTCCTTTATTCTCCCTAGTATAGATGTTTGACTTTGAGCATGTTTCCCCATTCTCTTCTTATATATGATATAATCATTTTCAAATGTGTTTCCAGTTAGAACTAGAAATGACCTGCATTACACAGATGCTTTCAAAAAAACTGATTCACCTTTTATCTTGTTGTATGAACGCTGAGTGCCAAGTAACCAAATGGCTGTATGATTGCGCCCCCTTGTGTTCTATGCATATATGACACTAAGTGATTTAAAAGTAAAGCATGAAAGTTCAGAACAAACATACTGTATAACCAAACACACATCAAGTGGCCCTGGTTCAACCTCAGTTGACAGAGACATTTGTGTTTTAGCTCACATTATTCTGAAAATGTGTTGAACAGGTTCAAAATAATTAAGAAAACTGTTTTGTTTTTTTTCACTTTGGCTCTAACCTGTATCTCTTGAAGTTGTTGAATATGAATGTAGAGAGCAGCAGCAAATTACAGGCCCAGGACACAGCCGGTTTACGTAGTTGAGCCACAGAGAAGGAGAGACCCAAGATGTACCAGCAGCACACTCACACCTTTGATCCCCAGCACATTAGTGGCAGCAAAGAGGCCATACAATGTGAGTGCTGGCAGCCTTAACTGTCGAAAAACATCAAAATATAATGTATTTAAAAGCTTTACACCTACAAACCATATTCATTTTACCGGGGCCACTCCTGTCGCAGCTGTTTTCCTACCTTTGGGTAAAAGATGCTGGTCAATCTTGATATCATGCCGTGACCAATCAGACTCCAAAGCAAAGACTTCTTTGCCCATTCGGTCCAGAAACTCCACTCAAAGTCCGATGGGTCCTAAATAAAACAAGTACCTGAGCATTTGCAATACAACTGAGTCTGTTATAATGTGTGTTAAGGGCCATAATTGAAATCATTAAAAAATGAAATCATGTTGTTAAGCATTTGATGTGGGGGGGGGGGGGGGGGGGGGGGGCCTTAAATTATAAATGTACATAAGTGAGGTATACAAACATTGATAATTTTGATTCAGTCAATAACTGCATTATCAAATTTACCCTTTTAAATCCATTGAGAAGGCCTTTTTCCAAATGGGATTCTCTCTGTAATCCTGCTTCATGCTCTGAGGTACAACATGAGAACAAACAATTGTACTTCCAAAATAATTCTTTATTCTCAATCTATTAAACAAATTTTGAATTTACTTTACCTCTGGAGAATCTGTGCAGCTGGTAGAAAGAGTACAGATGAGATCCAAAGGATAGCACCCAATAGGTTAGGATCTCTATCCGTGGCAGGAGTGCCAACTGGGACTTTGGTTTGGATGTCATCAGGAGAAATCAATGTGCTATAGTGCACCTAACAAAGAGTAAAGTATGTCACTTTAAATTGAAACTGAAATCACTTTTTCCTATTTCTAAAATGTGTTAAAGCTAAATTAAGATGTCAGTAATGTGTATTATACAGATGTCAACACATTTCGAAAGAAGGTAAGTATGTCAGACTGCTATTTGATGATGTTCTTGATCTTTATGAGCAAGACTATGAGCACCGTTTGTAGTGGAGATAGCCTCGATCAGAGCCTCGGGCACTGGTATAGATCACAGCTAGCTAATGGATCGAACAAGTTGCAGCGTTACCTATTAAAATTGGACTGGTGTCCATTTCGTTGGTGTAAAACGTAGACAGCACTGCCTGGTACTTGATTACTAGGACCATCAGCTTGAAGCAGCCTGGCGTCCAACATTTAAAAGGCACCGTTCTTCTTCTTTCGTTAACCCTTTAAAACATCTGTGTTGAGCATGACTGCCCCCAACTGGACTGGAGGGCTCATCAGCCATTTTCGCTACAGAGTCCAGAATTTCACCATGAAAAAACTAACTCATGTTGTTGCTGGTTGTGTTAGTCAGTCAGTCATGGAGTGGTATGGAGTGATGGATGGAATGATGGAATGGTGGATGGATGGATAGATAGCTATCCCAAGCTGGGAAACTGTGGGAATTTGATGCCTGCAATGACTGATTTACCTGACAGTATTCATTTCATAAACATTTCCCACACCTAACCTAGCTTTACCCTGTATCTTAAAAGGTTTAAAAGAAATATCAAGATTAAAATTAAAAGTTATACTATTCAGGTAATTTAAAACTAAAAACAAACTTTTGCTAAGAAAACCAGGAAATACAGTTGATATCAGTAAGTTATTGCTTTGCAAAAATGAACTCCATTGTTTTTTAGGTTGTTAATGCTGCATGGCATTGCCTTTTTCAGGGGGTTATATTTACAGTCTATGGTTTTAACACACAAAAAAATGATTTTCCTTGACATTTGAATCACTCCACAAGTGGATTGTTAAAGTTTGAACATGTTTATTGTGGAAGATCTGTGTCGGTACAGTAGTTTAATCAGTCAGCTACTGACTATGCATCTGATTTAGATAACCTTTGGGTATTTTTTTAGAATAACAAATCTTAAACAAGCTTGGGAATAACAATCATGGTAACAGGCTGACATCAAGACATTGTGCAAAACATTAAAATACCATAAATACGTCCTTCTTACATTATTCATTCTTTACTCTTTGACAATTTGCAACTTCTCACCAACTTTTCTGAAAAAATTTAACATGTGTAGACTCAACTTGAAAACTTAACAAATAGCATTTCATAACAATAACATGTTTCATCTCCCATTAATATTTAGGCTACAGCGGGATTCTTTGCCTCACAAACACAAAAGAGTGAAATAAGATCATAACCACATTTCATGTCTTCAGTTATCCAAACAGAGAGATCCAAATTCATAATAATGACTGTCAATAGTAAGCTCTTCTGTTTTGTGAGTTTCTTCTAATGTGTGTGATTACATTCATTCTTGTGGCCTTTGTGTGTGAGTTTGTGCAGTGGGTGTAATCACAGTATGAATTTTGTTTCACAGCTCATCAGTCTCTCCATCAAAGGGAACAGCATCCATCTCCATATTAATACTGCTTGGCTCATTACTTCCCACCCAGCCAATTGGAGTACGGTTGAAGGAAGGCCGGCAGCCAATCTCATGTTGGTACACCACCGGTTCAGGCTCCTGTTTGGTTTCGGTTTCCGGCATCTGGAATTTCAGGAACTGGTTGGCCTTCTCAAAGCCACCAAATGGTAGGGCGGACCTAGTGAACAAAGTTGAGAGGTAAATTAAGGCTCCTGTTCTCTCCAAAGTTTCTACAAAATTAGGCCTTGGGGGAATTACCTGTTGAAGCACTTGTACTTGGGTGTATCCTTTTTCTCAACTGGACCAGGCATTCCAGTTTTCAGAGTGGCAACAAGATTTTCATCCCCCTTCATGGCCTTCTCCCATGGCGAGATGTATGTCTTTCCAAGAATATGCACATCACCTCTTCCACGTCCTATAAAGATATCATATGACACACTAAAGAGGTCTGAAGAAAAAACTGTCTGAAAACAGTCTATGGACTGGCAAATTTAACATGTGTGATGTTTTTGGATTTATCAGGTTGAGGAAAAATTGTCAACATCTAATTTTCTTTGTTGCTATTGAATGAAAAGATCATTACAACTATCATGTGCAGCTGTCCAAAAGCCACCAACATCTCTTAAATTCTCATAATCTCATAATTCATGTCAAAAGGATTTTTAAACAATACCACATCCTAAATGAAAACGGACAAACTGTTGTTGCAGGGCCTAAATTCTTCTTCTTCTATCAATGTATTTTTTTGGGTTATTCATTTATTATTACCAATAAGGTATGATTGCTTCAATTTGTCAAGCAAAATCAAAAAAGTCTTAGTCTCTCGAAATTTGCACACACAAAAATAGAGATGCTGACCTTTCAGTGAAGACCCCTCACTTGCCCCTCCTCCTTGTCCACCTGTCCCCTGGTCGCCCTCACCAAGTCCTCCTGCACCTTTACTCCCAGGCTTTGGAGGAGGCACGGGGGGGCCTCCAAAGCCGTGCATCCCCACAATGTTCACCTGTCCAGGCTGTTTGCTTACAAAATGCCCTCCAACATTGATAATCTGACTTCCAATCTCACCTCCCAGAGATGGAACAAACTTCTGCAGGTTGTCCTGAAAGAAAATGTTTACAATCCTTATTGTCTCATGAAAGACCGCGATTCTTTGAACACAGAGAAATCATTTTCATCCAGATTTGGATTTGATTATCAAGAATGATCAAAGATTAGTGGTTGAAGAAGTAATTGGTACAAGGGACTTCAAAATAAAAGATCAAGTCCATTACAGACATCCCATTACTATGAATACAACTTTGATTGGACCTAAGGGAATTTCCCTTGCACTGAAAGGATAAAAAACTATAGAAACAGATTTTAAAAATATTAAAGTGTCACATAATTAAATGAGGGATTTCATGAGCAAGTTAAATAAAGTGCAGTGTGCTGAGTTCATACTGTATATTCAGAGCTTATTAAGCAGCAGGATACTGTGTGGTACAAATGTAATGCCTCTTTTAGTCCTCATCCTGGTCATTCTGTACCTAAAGTCAAGAGTTTATACTCCACTAAAGGGGGTTCAGAGGGTCAGCTGTGATCTTGTTGGCTAAATTCAATGCATACCAGTCTGTCATATAAGAATGCTGCACATTTTCTTCCCAGTAATCTTGCTAACAAGTTTAACAACCTTCTCCAGTTTGTTCTTATTCATATGGACAGTGCTCCTCCCCAACACTGAATACAAAAGGTCTGAAACTCTTGTAAAATAATTTCAACATAGTGTTGTCAAAACATTATACTATATTTCTCGAAAATCATATAATGTACTTTTTCTCAAATCTCAACACAAATTTCACTGTGAACGTTTTTTTTATTTATAATTCACATCACTTATTAAACTTTGAAGAAGACTATCTTCTTGAATGACAGTAGTGAGGCTTTATTTTGTTTATTCCTCTTGATCTGCTCTCACCATTGACTCACTGCTGAAGATGTCGGGGTTGTTCTCGTAGATGAACTTCTCCACCCTAATCTGCCTCATCTTGAACATTTTGGAGCCCCGGTTGTTCTGCAGGGAAAGTTCCTCCAGCATGATGTCTTTAGGGGTTCTGATCTTTGTTCCCAGGTCAAACTCAGAGGCCTCAGGATCCGTTTCATACTCTAGGTGAGGAACATTAGAATCACATAAGAAATGTGTTATTTTGACGTGTAGCGTGTAACTAAGAAGACTTTGACCTTTTACATTTAATAAAAGGTGACACTCACAATATATATTCACCAGAAAACAAAACACCCGAAAGTATTAATCAATAACATCAATTAGTAATCAAATGAGTTCAATGATGTGTTAAACTGAAAACATTATAATCAAACTCTGTGGACTGAAATATGTGTACTTTTTTTTTTAAACTCATTTTCTGGATACGTTTTCCCTGAACTAATGCAAACAAGTTTCATATTAAATAGAACACTTATTTACACACTGTTGATTGTATTTAAAACACTTTGAATAATGCAAAGTGAGTATTTAAGTTCATTAAGTTTAAAAACAAAGAGTTATTGAAGTTAGTGTCTCAAATCTTTGTTTTTCTCTTTCCCTGCAGACATTACTTTAACTAGCATGTTAAATACTGTAAGTAACCAACCTACACTATCATCAGTCTGTTTATGTATTTATATAAAAAGGTCTGCACTGAGCATGTCGAAATGTAGTTTCATATTCATTTCTCTTTGTGCCAGCCTTACCATCCTGACTGATATGTGATAGGTCAGTTATGATCCTGGAGAGCTTTTTCCGTTTGTTTAGGGGGGCAGGTTTTCCCAGAGGCGTGCCTAGAGATTCAGGGAAGAGCATGGTTAGAGTAGTTTAAACATCAGGGCCAAAAAAACGTCCTAAAAAAATCTTACTTTGAATCTAAAAACTTTGTATATTTTTATTTTTAATATGTTTAATAGTGAAACCTTTTTGAAGGAAATTTCCATTGTTAAGATATATGTCTGATAAACATCAGTTTTGTACCAGAATGATGAATACCAAATAAAACTATGACAAACAATGAATTTAAAAACAGTCCACTTAAATTATGATATGCTCACGTCACATGACATTGTTCCATTTTAAAACAAGTTCGGACAGTGATAGAGACTTAGACTGCCTTTATTGTCATTCAAATTTGAACTATACATTGCAGATAAGAAGATTTGACTTACTGTAGTGCATACATTTGCAAAGCTATGGTTGAAATTCACTGAATTTAAAGATTTATATAACACTTAGGAAGGAAACTTCAACACAATGCTTTACTATAACATCCAACAACAACCCCGCTCTTTACAGTCAACACATACAGCCATCAACAACCCCTGAAAGTAAATCCATGGATCCTAAATGTATCAGATGGACAGACAGCCCAGACCCTGCTCATTTTTCAAGTTGAAGGGGGAAGTCGGTGCCCTTAGATTCCCTACATACCCCAGTGGAACAGATGTCCGCCCAAATGAAAACATTTAGCATAATATGTTTTGTTTTGTTTGGGGACACACAAGTCAACATAAACAGAGGCATGTGAGTTCTTGGCAGGATTCAGGAATCAATGCATTCTCGGGCCTCATACTGCAGTACATTCAAAAGCCTTAGGACCATACAACATGTACTGATCATACCTGCAAGAGAACATGCATGTTTGGCTCAAGCAATTTAATAGCTTAAAAAATGTTCATAGCCTGTATTTCCTGCCTGCACGAGAAATGTATTAACTAATGGTGTATTCTACACTTTTTTGTGTCCCCGCATGCAATTCTGCATTCAACATTTTCCTTAAGGCCTAGTCAAGGGGCAAAACATCCCATCACATCTACTGACTGTAATTCAACCCACTGCAGCTATTTATAAAAGCCATTTCCAGCCAAGACATTTTAGTGACTTGTAATGGCGTCATTCACCTATCAAATGGGCTTGACGCTCTCAAAAACACAAAACACTGCTTCTGAAAACAATAACAAGTGTATGCTTGATCAACTCAAAACACATTTGAGATCTAGAACAGCTGCTGGCATTTCCATAAATAATTGCAGTTCAGGGATCTCTGGTGCTTAGGTTTACCACCCCCCTATCAGGGTTTGGTAACGCGATATATAAAATTTCTGCAACGCCCACATAGTCGAATGGTCAGCAAATTCGTCCACTCTTTTCGGCATTTTAATAGCTACAAGGAAAATGGGAAAGAAGCAAAGTTAATCCCAGAACAACTTTAACAATCGTTGGTTGAATTGAAAGCATTCTCATCGAAAGCAAAGTGATAGTTTGGTTCACTCACGTTTATGAAGCATTCCTCTGTAGGTATTTTATCGAAAGATTTGCACATTGAAATATTTTGCACATCTACATTCCTTCTCCCCATGTTGTTGTACTCAGAATTTAAGTCTAAGCTGTTGGTTGATTAGTAGAGCCAAGCACATCAACAAGATGGAGATCCACTTACCCGGTTTTGTTGTCATCCTTGGAGGAGATATAAACCTATAAATACCTAACAGAGAAGAGGGAACCCTCGGCTCAATGCTGGTGATCTTAATCACAAGTTTACAAATCCCTCAGTGCCTCTGACCCTTCGTATGGCTGGAACCAGGTCCAGGAAAGTGCAAAAAACCCACCCTTCACTCAGATGGCAGAGCTTCCAGAGGGTTGGGGTTGTGGTTGGTAGCCTCGTTGGTGTCAAGAAGGGAGGAGGGGGGAGATTGAAGTTAAGAGTATGAATAGGGATGGGGGCGTTAAGATGGGGGGAGAAGTCCCTGTTGGCCAGCTGAAAGTGCTGATGGGGATATTAAGGGAACAAAATCATTCTCACAGATGGTTCAGAAGCCTATATTTAGTAGCAAAGACTGAGGGAACAAAATTCAGCTATAAGATAACCTCAGAGGACTCAGGGGTGTGTTTGGGGTACACAATGAGATTGAGAGAGAGGGACAGTATATTATGTATACGTTCACAGTACACATTTAAGGTTAGGCATATATGTTCGTTTAGGGCCAAGTAAGCTTGTGTTTCACAGTGACAGTAACCTCCTACTCCCCCTGCAATAGCATAACCTGACACCAAATTGTCAGGTTATGGTAATGCAGGGGGAGCAATTGTCTAAATAGCTAAGTTAATTGTAGAATAAAACGGAGAGAGGCTTAACATAGTTCAAACTGTTTGAAAGAATACATTTTAAAGCACCATTTAATCAAACAGCCTACAACCTATTAAAAGACAATGCATTCTGTGTGCTGCTGTATGATGTTTTATGTTGTGTGAATGCATGACATATGCTCAGATTATTATTATTGGATTTTTTTTTTTTTTATCCATCATGGTCTGGGATTTAAGGTGGTTGTCAGAATTTCTAACATACTAAAGCCATGTGCCCGAAGTGCATCCCAAGTTGTTCCCATTCGAAATAAGTGATTTAAGAAAAAATGTTGAACACGATGAACACTGGATGAAGAATCTCATAATTCCTTTGAAGAAAAAACAAAACAGATGTGTGTATATATATATATATATATATATATATATATATATATATATATATATATATATATATATATAAACAGGCTTTTAAGCACTTGTTGAGTGTGGAAATTGACATTGTCATGCTACTCTGATTGCACACTCAGTCAAATATGCTTTGACTCACACACACCATAGCATCACCTAGTGGTAAATAGTCATCTGGCTAGAAGAAAAGGGTCTAACTGAGTTGATCAAAATATCCCTGATCATTTGACTGTCTCATGCATTGAAAGACAAAGGACGTGGACCGAATTGCAGAACTTCAAATTTATTTTGTCAAACAAAAAAAGGCAACCTAAAACTTACTTGAATAGTAAATCCTGAATGTCCAAAAAATTAAAACACATAGCCAAGAGGAAACACAAGGCACAGGAAAACATGAACGGAGATCCAACGCCGAACAGAGGAAACACTGAGACTAAATAGACACAGGGGTAATCAGACACAGGTGAAAACAATGAGGGCAACCAGACTCGAGGGAAACACACAGAATTAACGCAACACTGAAGATAACTACAAACTAAATCATGAAACTCTGAAGACACACGGAACTCAAGAATGAGCAGAGGCACAGGGAAGAAATTACACAATAAAACAGTAAACACTAAAGACTAAAAAAATAAACTCTAGGACACATTGATTTAAAGGGGGTCATCGCTATGTTCCCCAGATCCTATGTTCCCTGATTTTCCTAAAAAGGGTCCTATGTTCCGCATAACATTCCGGGGAACAGGACCGTTTTTTTTTTTGGTTTTTTTTTAAACAGTCCTATATTTCCTGCTGTCGTAAGCGGGTTAGGTTAGGGGTAGGGTTAGGGTTCGGGTCCTCTTGGGGGAAAGCAGGGAACATAGGACCCTTATTTAGAAAAAGGGTCATATGTTCCCATGCAAAGCGGGGAACATACTGTACGTACACTCTCGATTTAAAGAAACAAGGAACACCAGAGAAGAGACAGATCAAGAAAGATAACCAAGAAACACTGGGAGAGAAAATGAGGACCAAACAAATATAAATGTAAACTCTGACATTGACTATTTTAGAAAAATAAATCTATTCACAGTAATATCAGGTTCAAATCCAATGCTGTGACTTTTTACACAGTAATACTTCAGACCTAATTCCACCAACTAATAAGACTGATTTCAAACTGATTATGAATTAAATTTAAAAATGCATTTGTTTTCAACATTAACCAGAGTAAACAGAATTAAGAAACTATGTTTTTTTGTGACATTGGCTTAGTGGTAACAATTAGGCGTTCAGGATTTCCTTCTACTTTTATTATACAGGAAAGAAAATTAACTTGTGTTGTTGTTTTGCTCATGCCAAACCCTTTAAAGACACGTACCTGTGTCTGTTTGTAGAAGAATATCTTAAACTACAGTGACATCTGTATAGTGCACAAATAGGGATCCATGAAAAGCAAATGTTCATGATGCATCAACACTCTTATGAAGGTACTCACATTTTACTGGTCCTTTTTCTTTTTAGTTTTAAACTGCAGTTGAGGTTGTAGTGCTGATAAGTGAAGATGGTTAAATGCAAGTGCTCTTGAGACAGAACAGCTGAAGTGAAATGAAACCTGTGAGAATTTTGCCCATTCCTTTACTTCTGGTTCTCAAAGTATTCTGTATTTATTATTAATTTTGCTCTCTCTCTCTCTCTCTCTCTCTCTCTCTCTCTCTCTCTCTCTCTCTCTCTCTCTCTCTCTCCCTCTGGTTTTCTCTTTATCTCTCCAATATGTGTCCACTCAAAACCATTTTTGTGGCCTTTTAGACTGTGTCCTAGGTCAAGGCAAGATGGCCGTGTATTTAAGCAGGAAGAGCCAGGTGGAGATGTCTCTGGGGGTGAAGCTGCCTTTTTTAAAGATATATTTCTGGATGTGTTTTGCCTTAATTGGAGAAATAGGACAGTGGATGAAGTAGGAAGTCAGGTAGAGAGAGAGAGAGAGAAAGAAAGGGGGGTGCAACATGCAGGAGAGGAGCCACAGGCCAGATTTTAACCCGGGCCTCCCGCTGCACCACCAGCGCCCTTTGAAGCTGCTTTTATAAAAAAAAATATGACATCTAGGTTTTTGATTGACTTTAGTTTCTGTAGAGCCATGAGTCATGACAGGGTGCTGTGCTCCAGAGCTAATCAGTTTGTGTTTGAAGATGTGTTGATGTTGGTTTTTGTTTTGTGAATGTGAACGCAGGAGATGCGATGTTTTTGAACAATATGCAGAACGATGTACAAAGGTATGTTTAAATAATCTTTCTCTTTTTTTGATTTCTTTCTGTCTTTCTCTTGAAATAATATCTCTTCACTGTTCAACCTGACAACACGAAACGTTAACCTATCATTGAATATCTACCCAAGTTGTAAGTACTTGTTTTAAACACTTAGCTGCTTATCTGTCTTTTTTTTTAATCCTAAATTGATTTCTGCTCATATTGTAATGCTCTCTACATCTTAAAAGTTAAAAGCTAGGATAATGGAATATTGTCAAAAACTTGGTTCTTGCAAAGTAATTAATTATTTTAGCAATTTGTCTTTCATGAAATAATGCTTTCATCCACTTCAGATGTTTCTGAATTACTCAAACCAATATTGAAAATTATCCTGAGAATATATTTCTAATGTGTCCAACACTTTTTGGAACTTGAACTGAATATGCTGAAGCTTACTTTATCAAGCAATAACAATCCTCCGTTATGAAACACCCCTCAAAATTGTTAAAATCTGTTCTGCTTCAAATTCTCTCACATAAAGTCATCAGTGACACTGAAGTCAACCTTAAATCAAATATCAGCTTAAACAAAGTTGGTGTGTCTGTGTCTGTTTTCTGTAAAAAAAAAAAAAAGAGAAAAAGGCTGGAAAAAATTACCCACTGAAAGTATGGTTAAACACATATTTTTATTTAAACTAATATACACTTCTTGCATTGCTTAATTATTAATAACATAACTGTACGCATACATGCATATGCAAAATAATGAAAGCGCAGCATCACACAATGAGCAACAGGGGGCAGTGTAAAATCACATGTGTTAGACAACTGGAGAGCTTTCAAATCTAATTTTATTCCTCTAAAAATGTCTTGTCCCCCTGTCATTAATATGCCTACTCAGCATTTATATTCAACATTTTAAAGCTCATAACTGAATCCAGCTACATTCATAGAAATTATATTTTAGAAATTGTATAAAACAACTAAAGTACCATCCCAAGTATTCAAACATTACACTTTTTTATTTTATTATTGTTTCCATTAAAATACCTAGATACTTAATGTAAAAAAATCCATTGAATATATGTTTCTTACTTTTAATTAGCCACCACTGTTTAAGGAAAGACACAAGCTTAACCTCAGCGCTTCATTCTATCACCTCTTTTAGCTTTGCCAACAAACCTCAAACTTTCCTAGTCATACTCGTCAAACTTCTACAGGCTGTGGGATTTCATAACTATATACATTCAACCACACAGTAAATCCCACTTTTTTGCCACACTATTGACCATGACCCCTTGTGTAAAATGGTATGAGCCCATTCAGTAAACTGGCCAACAACATTCTGACTTCATCTCCCCTCTACTGTCACTCTCATTTCTTGAACCCCATTATAATGAATGCAGGTGATTCTGTATCAATCGACTTCCCTTTGTACCCCTTTGGATCAAATCACAATTAAACAAAATCAAATACACATTCCTTCATCTGTGTTATTTGTTTAATTAAAGTAAGGAATTCACATAAATATCTGCAAAGATCACACTCGTACTAAAAAGGCTCTGATGTGTCTAATGGAGGCTGTGGTGTTCAGTGGCAAGGATATATTCAATGAAAACTTTTTCTAAATGTGACCATGTGAAAAAAACATTTTTTTCAATTTAGCGGCGAAAGGTATTTGGCTCTTCCTCATTCAAACTTCACTTGCAAGAGCAAACCTTATCTTCACATATAGTTCCCAGTTAAATTGAAGCATGTTCAGCGATTTTCAATGAGTCATGCACCATCACCACTTGACAGAGAAGGCCCAATCCTCATGGATTTCTCATTGATAATGCTACAGACTAAATACTTTTTTGGCACATCAGCTAATAGAGCCTTACTGATTAATAGTATTAAATGTTTTAACATGAAAGCCTGAAATTGAGCTTTATGATCCTCCACTAAAACAAACATCTTCAATTAAATATGTACCTATTATAAGGATTGCAACTATTAATTTTCAACATCTCTCAGACATTTCAAGTTTCAAAGAATAATCAGTACAGGCTCTGTTTAGATGGTATTTCTTCTGAATTAGTAGAAAGATCTCCAGAAGCCTTACACAAACCTCCCCCAGGACAGGCATATGATATGTAGTAGGATAATTTATTGTTATTGCCACTCAGATACATGTTTAAATATATAAACTGGTAGCAAAAGAAATGGGAAAAGCAGCATTTGAATATTGATCAATATCAAAACTTAATGTATTATCTTCATAACCTTTATTTGTTCAATCAACCACCCAAAAATCAAAGACATTTGATATATGATTTAAGAGGAGAAAAGCATAGTATTTTCATATGTGTAAACTACAGGCAAAAGGCATTTTTTACTAGAATTAAACAATAAATAAAGTAACAAAACAATTCTTAATTAATTTACTCTTTTTTATAGTGCCCCGGGTCTCCAAACAGGCTGGACACTTCCCTTGGTGGCAACGAAACGTGGTTTAGGAGCCTGAACTGGGTCAGGTCTGAGTGGGGGCAAAGACGCAAGGATACTAAGTTCAGGAGCACTCTGGAACTGCTTGGCTGTCTGAAGCCCACTGCTGTATGATAATGGAGTGTAAGGTTTCGGCACTGCAGGAGGAAGAAGATTTGGAATAGTGGGGGCAGAAAATGTGGGTAGACTTGGCAGTGCAGCTAGATGGGAAGGAGGTGATACTGGATTTGAGGCACTGACTGGTGCTGTTGTTGTCAAAAAAGGGGCTGGGGTTGAAGTGAGATCAGAAGAAGGAGGGGATGTCAAGCCAGAATAGGTCAGACGCTCTCCAAGGGTAGTGGCTGAGCGGGGTGCAATGACCTTGGGATTCAGAGTAGGAGCTGACATAGGTGTGGGTGTTGAGAATCGCTTGACCTCAAAGACACGAGCTGTTTTGATTGGGATCTGTTTAGGTGGGGTTAATGAACTGCCCACCATTGTGTAATCCCCCTGTGGCTGCCTTTGGGCCTGGTAAGAAGGCATTGATGATAAATTAGCAGCACTTCCTCCATAGTTGAACATTGCAGAGTTGAGCTGGTAGGGCTGCCTTCTCATGAAATCGAGAGCTTTGATGCCCTCTCGTTGTGAGCCTCCCATACCCCTGCCATCTGGCTTGGTAGTATCCCTCTGAGGCCCTGTAGGGATAGATGGTGCCAGGAGTGGGTTGTACCCAATGGGTGGAGGGGCACGGACATTAGGGGAGTATTTCCACTGAGAGGGAGTTAAAGGATTGGAGGAGGAGTCAAGGGGCTGACCTACACTGTGCATTGCCATTTCCTGCTGGTAAGGGGTCTCAGGTGGGGATTCCACTACATACATACCCATGCGATTCTGCCTGCGGGCAAATAACTGAGCACCTTTTCCACCTGCTTGAAGAAATTGCGGGGCCTCATGGATGACTCGAGGCTTGGGTGCAACCGGAGGAGGTGCCCTTCCCATGCAAACCTCACCACTTCTGTCCTCCTCTACATCGTCATTGATATTCTCAGACTGTGGTTGGCCATATTTGTGTTGAGTGGACCTGTCATCAAGGTTCTGTACCATACATAGTAGCTCAGGATTGGGGGACTTTTTTGTGACTTCTGGCACATTAAACATTGGTTTTGGTTTCCCAGTACGCCGCCGAGCCTCAAGTAAGATTCCTGTTTTACCAGTTGGACCAGGAACAGGGGTTTGAGCTACTGCTTCTGGCTGGGACACCACTGACACTGCAGCTGTAGGTGCTGTTGAAAACTGAAGTGGAGGTGGTATTTGAGGGGAAGGCACTGGGGCAACTAGGTTGGCAGAACCAGGAATATAGGGTACATGGGGAACAGGGGCTGGAGCAATCCGTGGTTGAGGAGCCTGTGGAAATGAAGGCATAGGCCCTGTAGTAAAACTTACAAATGGAGCCTGTTGAACTGTAGTTATTGGTGGTGATGGCTGAATTTTCTCTACAGTTGTAGAGATGGCAGGAGGGTGAAAGGAAACGTGACTTTCTGGCGTCGAGAACACTGTTGCAGGAACAGGGGGTACCTGTGATGTAAATGGTGTTGCATTATGAGATAGTTCCAAGGCCATGGAGAATGGTGGTGGCACAACAGCTGCTGAGGCTGGACGCTGGTTTGTCTTTGTTACAGTAGGTCTGAATGTTACTGGGGCAGTTGCAGCTCTAATGCTAATAAAGCCAGGAGTAAAAGGACGCGCTGTTCTGTTAAGGACATTACTTGCAGGTTGTTCTGGTAAAGGTGTTTCAGCTGGTGGTGCAGGTCGGGTCAGAACAGTAACTGAGCCAGTGGGTGGTTTGGGTGCCACAGGTGGAGGTGACATCACCATGCTAGCAGTGCTCACTGCAGAGTAGGGAAAGTCCCCATTAGTTATTCCATAAGCTGCAACTTGACCAGAAGTCTGGGAAGGTTCTTGCTGAATTGCTGTAGATCTGGATGATAACATCTGTGGTGCCTGGAGGATTGGTTGCATCTGTGTTTGCATCTCTGTATGTAACTGATACATTTGATCCTGCTCTTGGACTTGAGACTGTGGAGGAGCTTGAGGTTGTGCTGCCTCGGCCTTCTTTGCATGCTCAACAGCCCTCTTTCTCTGCTGCTCAAATAATTGAGCACCCTTGCCTGTGGTGTCACTCAAACCTGGACTTGGAGCTTCCTCTGCCCCATCTCCACGACCTTCAGTGCCTGCAGTTGCCCTCTTCTCCAGCATTTCCAAATAGTCACTATCCCATGTTGGGTCAGGAACTGATGAAAACCCATCCTCATCAAACTCTGATTCACTGCCAGGGAATACTCCATCTTCCTCTTGTGAATCACGACAGTTATCCTCATCCACACTACCAAAGCTGGTGAGGGTGTACTTCTTGGAGCGCTGCCGCCTCTTCTTGAACATCAGAACCCCCTTGGAGTGAGGGTTAGGAGCATCAGTCAGTAGGCATGCAATTGTTCGACACTTGCTTTTAGCTTCCTTTACATTCTTGTCTTGTTGCGTATCCCCTCGATTTAGTTCTGCAATTTGAAAGGCATAGCTGTTAGTCATAGTTACACAATAGTGTAACAGGACCTCTATGTTGAAAAATCTGTATTAAAAGATTTAATCTTTGAACCAAAAACTTCACTTGGCATCAGCTACTAAACATACACATTGACTTCCCTTAATCCTTGATTTGCAAATTCACAATTTAAAGTGCATAATAAATTGCATGCAAATTTTATGCTGTCTAACTTTAAATTAAGTCCATTGCAAGTTAGACAGTGTGCACAATGTTCCTTTAAGATTACTATGGAAATGGTCAGGTATTTATTTACAACTGAAAGTGCTCCCTTTAGCCTGTTGAAAACAGCCAAAAACTTTATTCGTAGTGGATTTCCACCTCGGATTAGGCCAGAGGTTCCCACAGTGGGCCATAGTCGCAATGACGGGGGGGCATGAAAAGTTTTGGGGAAAAAGAGGAAGAAGAAAAATTCCAATGTACTATGTTTGTATGTTGTATACCTATGTGAAGCCCTGTATCCACCTAACATTTTTATCTGGGCAGAAAAGAGCTGTCTGTGCGCTTGTGAGTGTGTGCATGAAGCGTGTGTGTGCTGAGAAGAAAAGCGCTGCACGTCCCTCCATGACAACAGTTTGTTGACACCGGCCGCTGTGTGACCAACAAAGCTCCATTACATTTTACTGCACGTTTTATTTTTGAGATATGACGCAATGGGGATTCAGGTACAAGGTACGATCTATATATAGGAGACTAAAATACTGAGAATATTATACATTTTGAAAAGAATATAAAACTTGAGCGCCCAGAGCAGCTGAATAAAAACTGCAGATCCCTTGTTGAAAAGACGATGGTCACTACGCTTTTCATCCAGGCATTTTTGCTGCAAACGCTGTCTACCGATTAAAAACAACTGCAAAAAGACACTGGAGCTAAGAAAAAAACAGATGGACAGGGGACCTAATGTTGAATCTTATAAAAGTATTTAGTTGAATATTGCAGTTATACTCCTAATTGCTACTTTAGAATTGGCTTGATTTGTTTGTTTAAGTTTAATCTTCACACATTGATGCTGCCATTCTTATTCTGTTTTGGTAAATCTCAGATAAATAAAAAAAACACAAGACTTGGGCATTGTAGAGTTTTGTAGTTTCTGATTTGTGCAAAATTGATCTCTTTTCAAAGTTTTTATTATTATATTATTTATTACATAACATGATTTGTTAATGTTTCAGGTCTTGATTATTATAATAACAAAGTGAAATACATTGAACAATGTAAATACCAGCTTCCTTATGTGACATTTTAGATTGACAAAATAACTTCTGCTCTTTTAGATTTGTAGCATACAATGATAACACTGAGCTTAACGAATTAACATGACTCTTTGATTAGTTAAGATTGTTGACTGTCAGATATGATAACAGGGAAACATTGGGGTTCTTCATTTTTAGATTCAGATCTTAATTATGAGAGTAATCGAACCGTAATCAAATCATAATTCTTATCAAAGTGACTTAGACTTAATTTTGAACTACATGCAAATTGGTAAATTGGTCATAGTTATGAGCACGTCTATAAATAAAGTCGCACCTTACAGGGAAAAGTTGTATTTATACTGAGAACTGTTCTTCTTGACTATAACTGCACAGACCAGCTGTTGTTTACTTTGGTTATCCAATGCTGCACTGCAAATCAGATGACATGTATTACAAAGAACATTTTATTTTGGATTATAATACCTTTATACTGAAAAATAACATGATAAAAGAAGCATACATTAGGTAAAGACTAGTGAATATGTGGAATAAGTATCTATTATGTGGCTTCAGTTAATGACATGTTTTGTGTGTTGTGACTCCACCAAACATTGACATTTGTCAAATATGTAAATAAACTTTGGAGATACCATGTGAAATATAATGTCTGACATTGTTTTTTCTCAACTCTACTTACTGGCTTGCTTGGCCTTTTCCATGTAGGTTGTAGTGAGCTCTTCGTCAATAGGTTTATTCAGAGGACCAACCATGGGAACCAGCTGGCTGCGTGAACTTAGCATCATGGCCTCCTTGGCTCTCTCAGGGGAAACCAATGGCACATTGGAGGGTTCTAGAAAGCCACTATCCTCTTCTTGTCCTCCGTCTCGTGCACCCTGGTCATCTGCTGAGGAAATGATGGAGGAGGTCTCAGTTGATGTCTGGGAGGACCACATTCCTGGACCAGGAGGTTGGTAAATCACTTCCCTTCTTTTCACCCCTGGTAGGCCTTCTCCTCCAACTCCATCAAGCCCACGTCCAGCCAACAAATTTGGGTAAACATGTGCATCAGGAGCACTGTCATAGCCGCTCATCTCTGACGTCTCCCCGCCCTCAGGAGAGGCTCGTCCGGATAGTTTTATTGGGTAGGAGTTGCTGGGACTACGGCGTTTCTGCCGCCGTTGCCGCTCATAGCCTGCCACATCAGCATCACTGTCTGTCTCACCATAATAAGCCTCACTACCAGGAGGAGATGTCAATCCGCTTGTTAAAGAAGAGCGGCTACGGTGGACCTCACGAACAGGTGCATGATGGAGATGGGTTGGTGATAGCGCTCGCAGAGCCGCCCGATACTCTTTGTCGATGCGTGGAGATGGGGCACGGGTCACAAGCACCACTGACTGAAAACCAGCCGGCACCCTGCAAACAATTTAAGGTTTAAAAGTTATTGATTTGGCCAAAAAAAGACCAATTGTTATTTAATAATTTTCCAAATTATGTCTGTTCTAAGATCAAGGATCTCTACAAAAGCAGCAGAGACATTTGTAAGTAATTGTGATTTTTAGTCATTTTGGGAATGTAACAAATAAATTCACATATATACTGTATATAAATTGTGAATGTTGTGAATAACATCATTACTCTTGACTCTGACCTTTTGACCTTGATGTGTAATAACCCAGGGGAGCTGTCGATTAGGTCCATGGCCTGGGCATGGGATAGCTTTGCACATGGTTTTTCGTTAATGGACACAAGTTCATCAGCTTCTTGTAACCCAGCTCGGCATGCCTTGCTGCGCTTACGTACCTGCAAAAGTGAGGGAAAAGTTATTCTTTGTATGAATCTGTTCTTGAATTAATACTTTTTTAAGTCCTTTTGTTACCAGTGCAATATAGCACTCATTCAAGAGATATCAAAGTAAATCATATGTCTTAAGTTACTATCTCAATTCAAGACCTTGAGGGGAGTACAAGTCCAAAAAGTACAAGACTTTCACTTTAGACTGCTGACAATAAATTCAAAGATCATAGACATTTCTTTAGTGTTCTATTGCCAAATCTCCTTGAAGCACAAGCCCAACAATTTAACCAGATTTAAGTATGCTGAGCCTGCGAGCTGCTGTTTTGATATCAAATATCAAATCACACCAAGTACTTTTGTCTTTGTATTGGACAAGGACGAAAAAATGCTACCGTCTTGTCTTTATGATAGTGACTGATAGCCAGACGATTTTGTCCTGACAGATGATCTTGCTGGGGACATAGGCCACATATTGCACCCTGAGTGGGCCACTCATGCACACTTGAATTGCAAAATGCCAGCCAGCAGCCATCTTCTTTGGTACGCTGCTATTTGTGCCCAAGGTCTGTCAGGACCATGGCGTTTTGCCCATTCTAAATTGCCTCAGGTCTATGCAAGCCATGTCAACATGTCTCAGTAATTCATTTCAGATATTTCGAAGAGGATGACAGCAAATCTAGCTGTGATGGCACTACCATGTATACTTGGATGTTATATGTTTGATTTCAGAAATCAAGAAACCTAATTTCTTTTCCTTTTAGCTATGTTTGCCTGTAATTAAATCCCACATCCCCATTAAGCTAAGCCTTTCAAAGTGGCTTGTGCCTGCCTGCTATGCAGGATGTCAGTCATTCATTCAGTCAGTCGCCTTGTGGTCTCATGTCATAACAGTTAGAATGCCCTTACTTGCTTGCACAGATACACACCACATGGGCTAATACAAAAATACACATAAAGTCACATAAATAAACACATACATGGGCATACAGGTCCACAGGCACTGCTCTTTCAGTGAGAACCCAAACTGCTCCACCTGTTGTGGACGTAGTGTGAGACCTGTCAAGACTACACCTTCATACTCTCAGGGGTGAAGGAGCATGCTGTTTTGGATAGTTGGACAGAAACAGCTGTTGACCACCGTTGTAAAGGTGATTTGGTGTCCCCTGTCACTGTGTACACATTACCACATCCTACATAAGTCAACTACATGTATCAGGATAAACATTTTAAAAAGAAATCATTCTTTACATGCTAAGGCTAAGTATTGTCTGTTGGGTTTATCTTTTATGAGAATGAGGTGATTGGCACAAAGGTGCACAATCCCTATTCCTTTATTTCTGACAAGAAAACCAAGTGATCCTCTCTGCCAAAAAATATATATGATAGATGAGATTTAGAAAGAAGTTAATTGATTGATAAAACAGCATTGTCAGACATGGACCAAAATTTGTCTTGCATCACAGCGGCTCAGTTTGCAACATAAACATTAAGACAAGATCAAGATATGTTTGAGACAACATTCAAACACCAAAAAAACATTCAGAGGCTTTCGTAATGATACGTGATACCTTGAACAGTTTTTTCTGTTAAAGTATGTAAAATGTTTCATAGTTTTTTGGGGGGAACTTCAAGAAAAAACCTTTTTAGAAAATCAGGGCTTAAGGTAAAAACAAGCTATTTGGTTTCTCTATAGTCTTCAGTTCGTCAAAGCTGGCTTGGTGCCTGAACAGAAGCGACATATTCCATGCATAAGAACCTGCAAAAAGACGTTGTTGGATCTTCCTTAAAGTGCAAGATACTAAGTAGCCCATGTACAAAAATAGTGTATGAGGTACTTTTTTGAGTACTGAGCTGAAACGAACACCTTGGCCCGTGGCCTGCTGCTTCTCAACCAAATATAGCCACTAAGGAAAGTAGTTTTGCTAATTCAACATTTCTTTTTAAATTGGTGCGCACATGTGAGTTTGAATAATGTATATTTTAGCATGCATCAACTGCAACATGTAACTTTACCTGCATGAATCAGATCATAATAATCGTTCAGGGGTTAACTGTATCCACAAGCTTTCTCTTTCTCTTTTAAGACCAATACTTATTCAATGAAATTATGACTATTGATAGCAAAATATTCTCAGCAATGTGCACATTACATTGCAAAATGAAAATATCAAGAACAGTTTCAGAAAGTCAAGGGCAACAAATTAAGAAACCAATTAGGAACTGTAGAGATTCTCTGATAAGTGTTTTTGTTTTTTATCTATGACTCTGGGATTCTTGCAGTTAAACAGGACAGGCGTTAGTCAGTAGAAGATATTCTACAAGGTCGGCCTACATTCCCAGTTGAACTTGAAGTTTGAATATCACCCAGTCAATCATCAGTGTGCATTGCATGAAGACCATTCTTAAACAAGTAGATGACTCATATTCAGGCCCCAAACCAACTTGCATGACAGCCAATATTCCATTTCAACTTTATTCACAGCTCCTTAAATCTCCACCTAATATATCTCAGCTTAAGTTTCCTTTGCGAGGCTGTTATATCTAACACATTTTACAATACTTTGCTCTGAGCAACCTATGAGTAATACCATTAAACCGTTTATTGACCTGCCTTACCTTAGCCACCTGGAGTGGTTTCTGATGTTCCACACCTCCCTGAAGACGAAATCCCCATGGTGCTCCACCGGACAATGTAATTGTCACTTCCTCTGCAACCATTGTTCTGATCTCTATCCGTTTTTTTTTTTTTTAGGTTTTCTTCTTTTTCTGGTTTATTTTCCACTGCTCTTTAGGTTTTAATATTTCTGCCAGGGGAGGGCCCTCAGTGCATTGGCCCCATCATCAGCAGACAAGGGCTCCTCAGAGAGCTCTCACCTGCTCTTTGCCTGCCACACTGTCCAGGCACTGACTTCTCTCTGAGTCCAGCTCCGAGGCCGAAACTCACACCTGAAGACACACATGGAAATACACTCTAGTGCGCACCCACCCACACTTAGAGTGGGTTAACTATCAACGGGGAGAGTGAGGGAGAAGGAGAGAGAAATATGACTGGAGAGGGGTCTGTGTCTGCTTACACTGAGGAATGCCTGCCCCCAAATGAGCAAGGGGTGGTTCCAATGTAACACTTGTCCTGTCACTCAGACCTATGTCACTGTGTTGCTGATAGCCCTGCCAAAAATAGGACACCATGGCCACCACTCTGTTACTTTGCCCGCTCCTCTGCAGACCAAGGGAAAGTTAACATTCAGAACGTCCAAATGGCACAGTTTCATATCTGGCTTTATAGCACTGAGGTCATTAGTAACCTTTAGTAAGACTCTCAGATATCAAGGTTGCTATTTGCAATGGTAGAACATTCCACATCCTTGTTACTTTTAAATGTTCTTCGAATTTACACCAAAGGGCGCAGATTAAATTAATGATGTAGACAGTGAGTTGATGGACTTTGCCACTGAGGCTACTGTTTATCTTTCCAGCTTCTCAGGGCCATTAGACATTCTGAGCTGTTATCACAGAGCCTTATGATAAATACTTCTGTGGGCTCTGGATTAAGCTACTGTAGAGCTCGAGTGAAATAAACTATATGTTAAAATCCCACATTCTGAATGAGCGAACAATTCTTTGCAAACATTAAAGGGGCCCATGCTTTCTTGTATTAAACAAACAAACTGACAGGTCAATCTTACTTTGAGCCATGTAAAGCATGCATGACTTGCAAATTATTACTGCGTAATGTGTAAATTGCATGGAGTATTTAAAATGGGTACTGCAGTCCAAATCCAAAACATTGGAGATAGCTGTCTGACCCTGCACCCTCCTTCCTAGAGTCAATGGGCGTGCAGGTTTCATGTTAAGGACAATGAAGCTTCCGTGACAAAGCAGCTTCAACAACTGTTAAAACCACCTACTTCTCTGTCAAAAATACAGACCATTCTGCACCAGAATCAAAATGTAAGAAAAGGGCATACTGACTGCTGCATTGCTGTCAGCATATACAATAGCAATAACATAAAATTGGCTTAAAGGTTGCTAAAATAATCAAAGTAAACAAAAAAAGGCATGTATTTGTTTGTTAATATGTAAGAAATTTCATTATGTTTGCCCCCACTCTTGATATTAATGAGAGGCACATTTTAGTGGCAGGCCACTAAAACATAGTACATGAAGCGTAATGGATCACTAACATTGTATAGCTTTATCCTTTAGCACCTTTCATTACTGAGCTAAGTTTCACAGAAATGTGTCAAATATATTTATTATATATGCCTAAATGTCGGGTTATTCAATCCTGACCAAAGTGGACAAGACCCATGAAAAATACAATGGTTGCTGTACCATGGATACAGCAATGTTCAATTAGGTGGAAACAGGTGCAATAAGTTCATAGAATTTTAAAGTTTTATTTTGGGGCTTTTTATACCTTTATTTAGGATAGGACAGTGGATAGAGTCAGGTCAGATTGGGGATTGACATTTGGGAAGATCCCACACCCAAGCTTTGAGAACTTCTGTATAGCCCCCATGCATGGGTCATATGTTTTACTTTGATATATTGTGGTCAAAACCTTTATCAAGTTTGCTTTCCTTATTCTCATTTTGTCTTTTTACGATTTTAATACTCTAGATTTGTCAGAAATATAGCATCTAGGAGTAAGTTTTCATTGACGGTGTGTGTTATTTGTTGTCCTGTACATTTCAGCATCAACAGGCTTTTAAACCTGTGGACAGAGGCTGGATGTTTCTTTGCCAGTGAAGAAACACAGCCATTATCGTTGCTGCTGGAAGTTACCAATGATAGCTACTCTATTTGGCAGCTTTGCTTTGCAGCTGTCTCCAGACCTCAGGATAGAAACCAAGATCACTTTGGGTCAGACGCTCAGTAAAAATGTCATTCCCTCTTATTGGAGACGCTTTGAGCTCTAACAGAAACCACAGTTAGTGAAAGTATGTGCTTAGTCGCTCTGCTAAACCTTATCCTGTCCATGTCAGGTGTGTGTTTTCATGGGGAAAATATAGTTTTAGACAAATATGTGGACAAACATGTAGTTGTACTGTAGATCATTTGGGCACACTGCTCTCCCTGGTGGTTGAAAGAGGGTTCACTGTAGGTCTCTAGGAGCTTTTACCTAGGCTTATTCTTGTCTGTTTTGCACTTGAAAACATTGAGCATTAGATTAAAAAAAAAAACATTTTACCACTTGAATCTCTTGTTTTGTTTGTCTCACTTTTACTCTCAGATCATATCTCAATTGGCATTCAATACAGCCATCCCACGAAGAGGTTTGTTAAGTCACTCTATGACTGTCTTTTAAAGCAACCCGAGTTGTTCAAAGAGAGTGAAAAGGTCACAATATGCAGCAGCATGTTTTACTTTCCCCTGCGGCTCCACATGTTTTTTATTCCATCGGTTTACCAATAGGATGTTGCAAAAAATTAATTAATGTGTTGTGTTTTTTTTCCTGTGGACTTGGGTGAACTATTAAGTGGGGGCAACAGCTTGGTCCCTCTCAAGTGTCTCTTGTTAGTTTGTGTCTGCTGTTCTCTCATTTCAAGGTTTTCTCTCTCACTGTTGAATTCTGTTTTATTTTCTCTTACTTTTTGACCATTATAACATTGCAGACACTTCATCTTCTCTCTCTTAATTTTCCATTCAATTACTTTTTTTTTACCTACTTGCCATACCAACAGTGCTTTGACAGGTTGTTGAGAAGCAACGGAGACATACCCTGTGGCCTTTAACTGATGCAGCTGTTCCAGCATAACATGACTTGCGCTCAAGACGCTGCCAAACTTGCTCCCCAGTATAAACCTAATGTATAACAATGGTTCTCAAACTTTTGAAGTTTACCTTCATACAAATGCCATTAAGATCGTGAACATGTCTATCAACACTAATAATAAGTACTTTAACTACTTACATTACAAACTGTTAAATATATATTTAAAAAAACATTAAAAAGATGACTATATACATTTTCTTTCCTTTCATTGTTATATGTTTCAGATATCAATTTTTAGTTGTCAAGTTCTCAATGTATACCTGTCAACAATTAAATTCAGTTGAATTCTTTAGGATTCAAAATACAGTATGTTCAAATCCCAATAAAAACTAGTAAAAGAAAAAAGAAAAATATTCCACAGAGAAAACTTATAGCAGCCTGTTGTAATACTGCCTTAATAGTTGACTTTCTCATATATCTCACCTTTGATAAGAGCCAACCATATGATGACTTTGGAGAGGCAACTGGGGTGGGCAATCAGATTTCCACCCCTGGCCGTGTATTTGTATACTCCCTGGCCTGTCATGTCTCCTTCTACTGAACTACTGATGTTTACTGTGCTTTTAAAAAAGTCAGAAAAACATGTGAAGACACTTCTGTTATCTATTTACTTTTGATATTTAAGAGCGCGCGGGATATTTTTCACAAAGTTCAGTTGAACAATGTAGCTTTAAAGAACATATTGTACTCAATACAATACTGCACCTGTTTGAGGGCCACGTTTTTTAGGACCCCTGAATGTCTCACATTTTTAAAATGTCAAGTTAAAAAGGTTGGTTTTTCCCTTCAGAGGAGCTGCAATTCTGACATTTTGTAGTCTATTTTCAACTATGTCCTTTACACAAGATGTCAAATTAATGTGAGCTCATCATTTTATTACTTTAATACAGTGTGTGTTTATCTTGTTGATGTTATGGTTAATTTTTCAGATGGTGCCTCTTAAATTATTCACATGTAAAGTACTTAGTTTGAAGTACAATATCCTGCCATCAAGAACATGTCTGTTTGACGTTTATTTGAGAGAAAAAAAATACACTGTTTCAATTGTCCTTTCAAAGTGACTTATTTTGTTCCTGCAGGTGATTCGCTAAACTTCTGACCCCAGTTTGTGACAGACTGTGCTGCATCTATCCCAGGACTCCGACTGTCTGCCAAGAGATGAGTCCTCATCTGCTTCCTAACAGAGAGGTGGCACTGGTCCAGGTGGCCTTTAAAACCTCCATGTGCTGTCACCAGTGAGTCAAACACACCAACACACACACACCTATGCATTATGCACTTGCCAATTCAAACAAAACCACAACATAGAAAACATATCATACAACAGGTAACTCTTACCAGGCTGTCAATATAGTGATATCATCTGAATCCTCACCCTTGTAGTGTTCCAGAGATAAGATTTTGCTTGTGTTTTAGTTAAAAAAAAAAAAAAGAGTTCACTGCGATACAAGTTGCTGTAAGAGGCTGTACTTGACACACAGCAGTCCTTTGAGCTAAAAGCTTACACTAGTATGCTTGCGTGTCCTTGATGGAAAAACCATCATGCTAATCCTTAGCAGGTAAAAAATTTAGTTGGATGCTTACATTAACAATTGTATGCCAACAGTAAAATACCTAAGTTAAGTCAAGTTTATTCCTATTTATTTATTAATTTGAAGGAATAAGTGCACCAGCATGCAAACTCAAACACTCAGCCATCATCCACCCACAGCCATTGTATTATCCATTGATACATTTTGAAAATGTCCTTCTCCTCATCCTCCTGAATTGACTTCACCATTTCTATCTCTGAGAAATGGTACTAATAGCAAAATAAGGAAAGAAGTAACATCAGCCCTGCTATCATTCTACATGTGATATTTCCTTAATCCTCTTGGTGGCACTCTCCACTGACTATACCAACACAGTACGCACACACATACTGAACAAACAGCTTGTGTAATTGCTGTGACAGCCAGCACTCACTCTGGTCTGGTAATATGTCTGACTGGACGAAAAGGAAGAAGTGCACCTTCAAGAGGAGGAGGAAAAGTTTACCCAAACTTTGTGAATTTGACCTAAAGCCAAAGCATCCTACATGTTTAACATGATGAGACACAGAGCCTCCACCCACTGCCCAGCCCCAGCTTGTCAATCCATCACAGAGTAAAATGAGAAGAATGGGGAGTGGATTGAGTTTCTGTTAGCTGGAAGATGATCCTCGAGTATTTTAAGAGCATCAGAGCCATGGTCTCTGTTAGTATCCTCAAGTGCAGATGGAAGGTATGAGCCACTGGCCTCAGCAACTAACTTCTACATATTTCCATGTCTAGCACTGTACAAAGATGATGGAACATATGACATTGCAACATCTACACAAAATTTGATTTGTTCAACACAATTTTTATGACCTAATGCTTGTTAAACTAATTTATTCACATCTTTAGCCTATTGTTTAGCACTTATTGGCAACAGTTAGCATGTAAAAATGTTATACAATGATTTGCACCTCCAGATCTATATTCAATATAAAAACAGATTTTTCTAAATATATGATGATATAATAGATGTAACATAATAAGGTAACAATTTGATTTCACCAAAGTCTTTTTTTTAGCCACTTCATGGATGTAGGTTCATTCACTGTCTTTTAAGCCTTAATTTGGTCTACACCAACTTCCAAGAAACATCTGGGCTGTTTTCATAAAACTTTCTAGAAACCAAAAGATAGGAGAAATGTTCTTCAAACATCAAATGACATTGAGTTAAATACATTCTTTAGATTGGATCTTGCAGAAATCATTTCTGTAGAGATACAGCAACACCTCCCCACTCAATGATAAACATGATATATCGGCAGAAATGAAAGTAATCACCACATATGATATTTTGCAACTTTAAAATGCAACAGTGTGGGGTGCTGGTGGCGCAGTGGTTAGTGTGCACATCCCCATGTATGGAGGCTAAAGTCTTCAACGCAGGCAGCCCAGGCTCATGTCCGGCCTGTGGCTCCCTTCCTGCATGTCAATCCCCACTCTCTCTCTCCCTGATTTCCATCTCTGTCCACTCTCCTATCTCTTTAAAAAAAGGCACAAAAAGCCCAAAACAAATCTTAAAAAAACCCCACAGTGCAGCAGTGATGACTTGAGTCTGTCTCAGCCGTCAGTCTTCCGTCTGATCACACAAACAACAACTGCTGTAACAGCCTCATATTGTGTTTCATTTCGACTGGAGAAAGCATCCGAAAAGACTCACACAAGGGGATTCATGTGTTTTGCGGGCTTCAACGATGGTGTGGGTGGAATTGATGGGACGCACATGAAAATAGACTTTTTTATGCTAAGATAGAAGCGCTCTGAGAACATTCTCAAAATGTTTGTGAAAATGGTCCCTGGTTTTCAAAGATTTCAATTCTCCTCAATGTACCAATAAACATGTAGACTGTCCAGGATTAAGCTTAACATCATTGTAAAAATGCCAGCTCAGTGTTTGCTGGATAACATATCTCTTGAGTTAGCACAAATCAAAAATATGCAAAATGAGCTTTAAGCTATTTGTGAGAAAAGATACGTATTTATGTAATTGTGAGCACATTTTTAGCTGTTGTGCAAGAGCAGCGCCAGCAAGCAAAACCTGACTGGGATGCTATGTGGATTAGCCACATTCTTTTATGTTCAGTTAACTTTCCAAAAGACCCTACAATAACACTTTTTTTTATTATCACTGATAAAATGCACGTGCAGTCTGCTGAATTGTAAAATTCCAAACTGACTTTACTGTCTGCACATTGTCAGGTGCAGTTTTAAATGAATCTTTAATGATGAAATTGGAAGACTAGCCTGCATTTAGAGTCAGACATGATCCATGGGTATTTATGAGATCATTTTATATGACTGACCAATATCTATTTATCATGATTGTTTTTCTGGGGTATTTATATTCGGAAACAGAAAATTGACAGGGATGTTTAAGATAAAAAAAATCAGGCTTTTATGTTGGATGATTGAAAAATTTCACAGATTACAACACACTTACACACATAGGCACACACACATGCAGACACACACTCTACTTCAGCTTTAGCTTAAGAGAGTGGCTCCAGATCGAGTGAGTCACTTATTCGTTGTCATGAATAAATCACGCCCACTGCTACTCTCCTCTACCCTGCACCACTGCCTTCTCGAAAACTCATTCAGACATGTGCACAAACACACAACACTAACACATTGTAAAAGGGAATACTAGGCCATGAGGATGCTTTCGTCTTTGTTGCAAAGAAACTAAGTATTTTAGTGTTTGCTGTTTGTTGATAACGAAGTGTATAGTTCACTGTAAAAGTAATGAACTTAGATAAGGTACATTATATTTATTAGTCGCAATAATATATTCAAATTGGTTCTTTTAAAATAAAGCTTCTATTTTTGTATTACTGCCCAAATGACAATGTAAGAATCTTTAATACATGTAACAGACATTTGTCACTTTCCATTTTCACAGATCCCCCTGCATTCCTTTCTCCCTTTACTCCCCCCCTCTTAGCGGTAAAACCAAGTTCATGTCACCCTGCATATCCCTGAGGCAAACTGATGGCTACACCCAGATGTACACAGTGACTAAGTGACTGTTCCTTTTGAGCACCTTTTTTTTTATCCTGCACTCCCACGACTGATAAACCTATTATTATGCATATAATCTTTTTTTTTTCTTTCAGTATTGTTCATTATTTCACCTATAATTTACCCTTTTTCAATACTGTACCAGCCTCTTTTTTCCCTGTTTGCAAAAAGAGGACTATGAAATTCCCGACATGGTGAGACATCACAGCTTACTTTTACAACAAACGACATTGACTTGTATTGAAGGCATTGCCTTCCTGAGGAATATGGTAAGGAGACGGCAGTGAGGTAAAGGCTAAGAGCTCAGCGCTCGATTCATTTCATTTATCACACTGTGGATGTTTCTTAGTTGTTGGGATTGATTTCACCGACCAACCATCAAGTGGCCTCAATTAATAGTCCAACATATAAAAAGAAATAAAACATGACACGGTTTATTAGCAAGCTTGTCATTAAAGATTTAAGATAAAGTTACTATCTAGGAACTAAGATCAAGCGCAGAGGAAATATTAGCTGTAGCAGTTGTAGGAGCACTTCAATAGTACAGGAGCAATATCAGAATTAGTAAAATCATTAGTGTGTACCAGAGGGAGGAGTAATAGTAATACATTTTTATTATGGATCAGCTTAAAACAATATCCTTACTACCTCTAGTGGTTTCTAGCATTGTAATTGTTCATGTTGAGAAAGATTTTCTCTCCCACCCTAAAACGAAGTCCTTTTCGAAACCATCATGTGATGCTGACTAAAATTTAAGATATAATTTATGTTTTATACAGTTAAAACAAAAGTTGGCTATTCCAGGCTGGTCTTGACCTTGGTATGTTTTTTTCTCAACCTAAGGCATTCATGCTGAACCTGGGATAGTTCAGGATTTTAGCCTGGTGTCTTTCTATACTGTCTGCATAGCATAGTCTAGTGTTGTGTTTGTGCGTGTTCTAGCGTGTGTGTATTTCAGTTGCCAAGGATTTCCCGGGCATCATATGAGGCAAATACACAGAAGAATCTAACACGGCACTGCAAAGAGCAAAGTCTTTTTCAGTGTCTCTCTCCTCACTCACAAACACACTCTATTTCTCTCTCTCTCTCTCTCTCTCTCTCTGTCTCTCTGTCTCTCTCTCTCTCTCTCTCTCTCTCTGTCTGTCTCTCTGTCTCTCTCTCTCTCACACACACACACACACACACACACACACTGGCCCCAACTCAGCTCCATTACACAAAACCAAAAATTACCCCCAGGAAAAGATTTCAGGTCATACTTCATGGACAGATAAGAGTAATGGAAGAGCTCCTGGGACACACAGATCGGCTCATTTTTCTGCAGAAGTGATTTGGTTTAAGATTTATTGACTGCAGACTAAGCAGAATATAAAATACAGACAAAATCAAAGTTTAGTGGATAGCTTTACAGCATTAGAGGAGATGAGGGAAGGAATCTGCTCTTTGCTTTTCCTGATGGTTGGGGTGACCTTGCCTAATGGCATTGGCTGCTTGGGTAAACACGAATCTACGAATTACCGCGTTGGCACAGGGAAGATGGAAGGGTCTATACCACCACATCTCATTTTTATCATGGTGGATGACCAGGGTTACGGTGACATCGGCTACCATGGCTCAGATATTTACACGCCTGTACTGGACCAGCTGGCAGAAGATGGGGTCAAACTTGAAAGCTATTATGTCCAGCCAATCTGCTCCCCTTCTCGCAGTCAACTCATGACCGGGCGGTGAGAAATGTTTTTGTATTTGATAACTTCTTCAAAACACACCTGTTATAGATAGCAATCAGCAAAAAAGGAAAGATATTTCAATTTTGATTGAAGACATAGCCTGTTTTAAAACTTGATATAAAATGTGATTGAATATGCTTTTGGCTAAAAAAAAATAAAAAATAAAAAAAAAAAAAGACATGATCTTCTAGTTTTTGTTCTCTGTTTAAACAGCTGAAGAGATATAAAATGCCCTTGTCTCACCCTTTGCAGAATTTCACCTGCAATTTATCTCACTTTTAAAGTAAACCCACAGACTAAAACACTGTTTAAAAAGCGTTTGGCATAACACCTTGTGTTATTCAAATAGTGCTGTTGCCAAAAATTGCAGAAAAAATTCTTAGAGCAGGTTTTTCAAAAAAGAAAAATGACATCCTCTAACTTTCCTATAAATATTGAATAGATTAGTAAATATCTCTTGATAATGTCTTGCAGTAAAGAGTAGCCAGGGATGGAAGGTATCTCAAACCATCTGTGAAATTGACCATTGATGTGTTAACATACATCAATCAAGAATCTCTCTCTATCTTGCCAGCTACCAAATCCACACTGGACTCCAGCATTCAATCATCCGATCTCGGCAACCCCTCTGCCTGCCCCCGGACATTCCCACCCTACCTGAGCATCTGGCTGAAGCTGGATACGCCACGCACATGGTGGGAAAATGGCACCTGGGCTTCTGCAGGCCAAGCTGCTTACCCACAGGACGCGGCTTTCATAGTTTCCTGGGAACTCTTACTGGCAGTGGAGACCATTTTTCCTATCAGAGCTGCGATGGAGCTGAAGCCTGTGGATTTGACCTGCATGATGGAAACAGGCCTGCCTGGGAGATGACAGGCAACTACTCCACTCTGCTATACATTGAAAGGTGAACATCAAGGTATACTTTGAATTACACAGATTCCGACAAACTTGTAAACACAATTAATACCAACAACTGTTTTCTCTGTCCAACTAGAGTAAAGCAGATCCTGAGGAGCCACAACCCCCAGAGACCACTCTTCCTTTATTTGTCCCTTCAGGCTGCCCATACACCTTTGCAGGTACCGGATCATTTTCTACGCCAATATGATTCTCAGAGCAATCGTGTGAGACGCCATTATGCAGCCATGCTGAGCTGCCTGGATGATGGGGTTGGACAAATGGTCCAGGAACTTAAGGCTAGTGGTCTCTACCAAAACTCAGTTCTGATCTATTCATCTGACAATGGAGGTCAGCCACTCTCTGGAGGGAGCAATTGGCCCCTGAGAGGAGGCAAAGGCACCTACTGGGAAGGGGGCATCAGGGCTGTAGGATTTGTCCATAGCCCCCTCCTGAAGAGGAAGGGGGTAGTCAGCAAAGCACTGATCCATGTTTCTGACTGGTTTCCAACACTACTGGGGTTAGCTGGAGCCCTAAAGTCCAATGATGGTCTGGACGGTCACGATGTGTGGAGAACCATCAGCGAAGGCCTCGCCTCTCCACGAACTGAAATACTTTTCAACATTGACCCAGTCTCCAGGAAGACTGGGGAGCCTTATGACAAGGCGCTACTCAACGGCTTCGGGATCTGGGACACTGCCGTAAGGGCAGCAATAAGGGCTGGGGATTGGAAACTATTGACAGGGAATGTGGGTGACGGAGACTGGATCCCGCCACAGGCTCTTCCTGATGGTCCAGAACGTTGGCAACGACTTGAAAAACGACGAAATGAGCCAGGGAAGTCAGTTTGGCTTTTCAATATCACTGCTGATCCATTTGAAAGGTCAGACCTGGCAGACGCTTGTCCAGAGGTGGTGAAGCATCTCCTGATCAGACTGGCAGAGTACAACCAGACCTCTGTAATGGCCAGGAATCCTCCAGATGATCCTATGGCTGACCCAGAACTTCATGGAGGGGTTTGGACCCCTTGGCTAGGCCTGGAGGGGCAGGAGGGAGGGAATGGAGGAGATGATGGCAGGAGAGAAAAGATTATGAAGATTAGGCACTGTAAACTATGTAAATTAAAAGCTCTCTTCAAGAAGGTGGGGTCACGCCTGCAGAGACACACTCTCTTCTAAATTAATCAGCTGTAATTGGACTAAAGGGATAATACATCATAATGAATCATATTAATGTTGATAGGACTCCATTTGAGGAACCTTGACCATGTAATGCATACAGGGATAGAGAGATGGAGACAACGTCTGGAGAAAAGCTAGCAGTTCAAACAGACAAGATATACCCAGAATCAAATGCTAATGATCGGCAGATAAACAGGCAGCCTGAAAACAAAGCGAACAGAACTCTGCGGATGACTGAGCAAGCTGACTCACTCACTGTCCTGTGGCTAAACTGCAGCAGGGTGACTTTGGGCCGTTGTTTTACTGCATATGGAGCAAAGTGTGTGTCCTTGTGTGTGTAGCTGTTTTCATGAATAGTAAAGATAGAGTGCATGAATGTAGAAGTGAGGCCTCAAGAGATGTGAAGCATTAAGCATGACTCGATGTCACATCTTAATCACCCTTTTAGGATGACACAAAGACCCCAAAGGGGATGTTGTCTGTCAAATGTCACCTTGTTCTCTTTTTATTAGAGGTCATATAGATTCTCTTTGACTCATTGTGTAGCTCACTACTCTGTTTGAAAGACCTCTGACCAAAGCATGATGTGCAATCCCTGCAGCAATGACCAACTGACTAAAGCTCAAATTTCCTTTCTCAATGTTACTGACCTTGTCTATCATGTTTTAAACCAATTGAAATGATCTAAATAAAACCAGAGTCTTCACACAAAGTCTCTGCAATCATTTCTGCAGAAATTATTGGACCAGGCTTTTTTGTCTATCCGGAAAAAGGTTGTTCTTTTACTGCTGTGTAATAATTTTTCTAAAAAAAATGGAAGAGGTTTGCTTTTTTTTTAACACTTCCTCTTTTTGTTAGGGTTGACTTGGGGCTTAGTAAGCTCCTACTAGCATTACATATTCCTATTTCAAACTAAACTGGCTGCAGTTTTGTTGCATTGTTGATAATGTGAGTTCCAGGTTTGACATGAAAGAACAATGCATGAATAAGGGGAGGAATATGCTATGCGCTTTTCCAGTTTTCCTCTTTTTAGATAAAAACTGAACATTAACAGTCATAACATGGTGCACAACTAAATATGTGGGAAAAAAATGTCCAATGCATGAATGTGCAACAAGCCACTCGTTCATCCCTAACCAAATCACTTCCTATGTCTGCAATGAATCCCAATCTAGATAATTTAGAAGTGTGTCGCATTTTAAGTGTTGGTGTGTATGGGTGTGTCAGCAGCAATTCCACACACAGAAACATTGGCCTGATAATGAATATCCAACTGCTCTGTTTTTTTTCTCCCTCTGGTCAACTCATACTCCTCTTCTCCCTCCTCCTTCCAAATCCCTCAGCTCTCTGATCATTCCCTCAGCAGACCCTCCCCTTGTGTTTTTTTTTTTCTCAATTTGCTCTCCATATTCCTCAGTCAGTGGTGCTCATTTGGAAGATCAAGTTAGAAGTATTAAAACATTTTTGCTCAGAGCTCTGTAGCATACAGTTAGCTAAAAAGAGCAGAGGCAGGAGGAGAGAGTTCCCCAGGGGTAGTAGGGAACTGTCATGTCTGGAGTGCATTTACTGTAGATCACATTAAAGTGCTTTTCAGAGAAAAAGCCACACTACATACATTCACTATAGCTGATAATTGTTGTAGTCAATGTAATGTTTTATATCTTTGATACAGCTATCTGATTACCAAATATAAGACTACAAATGAAAAACCTAAAGACAATTTCAACCAGACAACCAAGACAAACACGGTTACAACAATTATGACAGGCAACGTGCTGTATACTGTAGAGGTAATAAAATAAACGATTAGGGTTTCAAGGTACAGCCTCACTTTACACATAGACTTGCTCAAGCCATCTGAGCCGTTAGCCGATCTTTGAAGAAACTCAGATTCAGTGTCCTTTATCTGTATGGGAAGTTCTCCAATTCAAACAACTGAAGGCTTTCAGTTCTTATAGAAAATACATTTGCAAAGCTCATGACTTACAGTATGACATCTCTATGTGGAGCACTGGAGCTGAAAGCACTTTACCTCCTGTATAGGTCCATGCAACAAAAACTCTGCGAAAACCTCAAACCATCAAGACCAGACTACAGTGAGGGGATCTGATGAGACCGCAGAGGGTTAATGACAGGAATGTTGTTCAGAGACCCTCAGAGTCCTGTTCATGTGAGTAACTGTAGAAGACAATTGTTAGTTGCCCACTCATCTGATTCCCAGTATACTGTGATGGCCCGTGGAAATAAAGCATCGTCAGATGATATAAATCACGGAGGAGGTGTCACACACACAAAAACATTCACAGAATTCAAACACGCTGTGATCCAGTATGTGGGCGAGAGCTGTCATATTCACTGTTGGATAATCAATTGAAGGTAAAGTCGTGAAGTTATACACAATAGGCTCGCTCTGATTTAAATAGAACTTTTTTTTTCTTATTGTGGTCTTGATATGGTTATTTACCCCACACTGAAGGTAAATGCAGCCATTTTTCTGCACACAGTAAGACAGAAAGGTATCAACGACTCCATTGGGACACATTTACAGGAGTCCTTTGCATAATAATTTGCAGCCCATTACCTAGTAAAATCCCCCTGATGTCCCATTAAAGACTGGTAACATGTCCAGTCTAATGTACTGTACCTGACAAACTGTTCCCTAAAAAATTATAAAGCTTTAAACTTGGAAAAAAAAAAAAGGAAAAATGTATCACTGAATTACAGTACATCTGGTTAGCTTTGTCAGCACAGCTCAGCAGCAGATAGGGTGGTCTTATCTGGGTGTCATGCCAGGGAATGACAGTGATCACACCCTGAGATGCATAAAAACACACACCCATCAAAACCATTAGAGTCTTATTATGTCAGTGGCCAATGTGAGTGTGGAGAGATGATCCAAAGACGCACAGAACACCACGAGCCAAGCTGAAAAAGATTCTTGCAGAATGAGTCACTCTCCTTCAGCCTCACAAGGTTACAAAATACTGCTGGACAACATCATCAACACAAAGAGCCTTAAGCTCATGAGAACATTAGAATACGATTTTTTTTTTTGTAAATTAACTGAAACATTGAAAATAAATTAATGTTAAGTATTTGCAAAGACAAATCATAACTTAATAATACTAAGGATTTGTTATTAATAATACTAAATAAATCAGCATTACCTGTTTCTATTTTTCATGCAACACTGGCATTATGAATGAAACTCTTGAGATAGTTTAATCCATTATGTTTCTTCCTACTGGCACAACTTTATTTGTTCTTTATAATAAACAATACTTGAATACTTCACCACAACAAAGGCTGTGTATGTTAGACTCATCTCTCCACTTTTAATGTAAAATAAACAAACTACACTACCAAACAGGACAAGTGTACTCTGTAAAATCCCTTTAAAGAGCTAAAATCATAAAAGTTCCCAGAAAGAGGATGTGACAATCATTTCTCACTTTTTTAGGCCTACTGACCTTTGAAGGGTAAAGTTTGATTATCTACAAGGACGTTTTAAAAAAAAAAATAATAATAATAATGTGTCTTAAATCTTTGCTCTTTTTCTGCTTCAGTAACCAACCGTGCTGCTCTCAGGTAAGCTCATGACTGGTTAAGATTAGAGACAATGCATGTGGTGAAAATCCTGAAACCTCATAAGGATACACACATTTTAACAAGTGTTTGCAGCAAAAAAACATCTTACTGTAAAAAAATGTTGCTCTCGCTGTTACCACTGTTACCACCCACCCTTCAACCTGCCACAGCCTGCTCAGTACTTGCGATTCAACAATTAATACAACGGTACCTCTGAACTCTCACTAATTAGACTTTCATGTCAGAGCGGCTTCCTGTAATTATGGCAGAGAGTGGCCATGGTGCTCCTGTGCTTACTGCAAACATTCATTAATTGCCAGCAGAGTTCTTTTAATACTGCTCCAGATAATCACTCACAGTTCAGATGCAAAACACAGTGATCAGAAGAGGGAAAACACTGCATGTTTGCTCGAAACATAGCATAAAGTAATGTGTAGCTGTTTTATGTGAAATGTTGGACATTTACTCTCTGTGTGTTTTCCATTTAAAAATACAACAGACGTAATGCACAGGCACATAGAGAGGGTCTGAAGGATGATTTATTGTGGAGGATGCTGTGGTTATTTACTTTAATCAACAAGCAGTCAGAAATGACAGAAACATAATGACTGCATCATGATAAATAAATATATGAGTACACTAAGAACAGCTGTGGAGGAAGGTGACCAGTGATTGGTAGAGGTGGGGTACAAAAATGAATTGGGTGACCAGTGGACAGGTGAGGAACCTTTTAAGAATCTTGCATATTAGTATTATAAGAAAAATAAAATGTGAAAATACATGTTTTATTGTCCTCCCTATACTAAAATATTTATCATATAATATTATTAGATGTCCATTTGAAACTCTCCACCTAATTCTTTTTTACATCTTTCAGGTGAATATTAACAATGAACACTGAATACCTTTTCATCATAAATGGCAAATAAAGCATCAGTATATATAATACTGTATGCTCTTTCTAAGATTTTACTGCACCTGGGGTGTATGCTGCTGTAATTACCGACACACACACACACACACACACGCTTGCGATGCCAAGAGAATATATTAATATCCTTCATGAGATATTCATGCAGGTCAGATGAACCTTTACAGTGTAGCAGGCCATTACATATTACACTAATTATTCTGTCTTTACACCTATGATTCTGTTTACAGTTAAAATCGGATTCTATTTTGTCTTTGTTGAGTTTATATGAATTCCTTGGTTTAAGTGCATTTTGACAAATTTCAATAGCAGATGATGGTTTTTTCCGAAAAGTTTCGTCAGCACTATGCAATCAGACAAGTAGCACAATCAGGTAGGTGCGTTTAGCTGTGCAGCCAGTGTGCATCCATATTATAGAGTGAAATGGCCATAAGATTAACCGTAACAAAGCGAGATATCAAAGCGCCTGGACATTATACAGGTACACAGAAAAGATAAACAAGAATGAGCTTGGTCATTAATAACTAATTTCGACAAATTTCATGACACCTATTTTGCCTAGAATTGTCCTTAGGTAAAACTCAGGGATGTGGGTATTGCATATAGAAAGTCCAGACATTATGTTATATGTCTTGTAATTATCTCCTAATTACGAGGTTCTGATTTCATTATAACACGTTTAAGTATTAAAATGTGTTTGTTTTTTGTGTTGCTGAATGCAATGCGCTTCCGTTGCATGCAGCTCATCGCTTTGTGCCAATATTAAAATATTGCGGCATTAGGCTACATCTCCCGACAAGACACGTTTGTACAAATGAAACCGCCGTCACTAGCTGTTCGCGTGTCAGTTTTCGATTTATTTACATGAAAATAAAGATAGAGGAATGATCTGTTAAAACTGAACCTAGATCTGTGGCTTCTGAGCCGACACTATAAAGATCTCGCGTGGCTTCCATCCCTCCTCTGCCATTACTTCTACAGAGAGGAAAGCAGAAAAGAGGTCTTACTCTGCTGTTATTTGACTTTTGAGAAAACAAATAAAACATTTTAACAGCTAATGGATGTAGTGTTCTCAAAAGTTGTTGTAGACAATCACGTATACTCTTGACCAGCCTTTTTCTCCTATATGCCTATTACTCTGGTTTTAGCAAACATACCTCCCAAACACGCGACAGTTTGGTAGCACTTTATTTTTTAAAATACATCAACTAGTGACAAGATGTGACTGTGTGGACCAGTGGTAGAGTTGTCGCCTTCAACCAGAAGGTCGGTGGTTTAATCACCAGCTCTTGCCAGCACATTTCCTATGTGTCCTTGGGCAAAACACGGCATATGAATTGGTATAGCTGACAATAACACTTTCAGCCCTTATCGTGTGATTAGGTAAGTGTGACTTGCGGTATAGATAGATCATGATCATGAAATGAAAAGACATATTTTGGTTTTGAAATACCCACATTGTTTTAGGTTGATACAATGAGATAAAAATGCAAAGCCTACTTAATGGACAGAAAGGGACGAGCCTTTTATCATTTTAATATCACACCAAGTTGTTATTTTTTTGTACACAATGCTGAAGCTGCCTTCCATAGTGTTTACTTGTTTGGAAAACTCAAAGCTATCATTATGAGGCGATGCGTGATATTAGATTGTAGACGCCCACTTTTTCCAACGCAGTTTTCCTAATCGTTTATTTTTAAATAAAAAAAGAGTAATACATCATCTTAATAGAACATCTTTGTTACTACAGTCCCCCCCCCCCTCCCTTTCCTCTCTCGGCTCTCCTCCCACTCCCTACTCCTCTCTCTCTCTCTCTCTGAGCTCGAGACTCTTCCCCCTCTCACTGCCTTCACAAGCTCCCTTGCCGAAACCTGCGAGTCGGCCAGTATAGCGCGAGCCTGTTCCCCCCTTCTCCCCTCGTCACTTCAGTCAACATGGCTACAGTGGTAACCTCGACCAGATTCACGGACGAATATCAGCTGTATGAGGAGCTCGGAAAGTAAGCGACCGTGACCCGCGCTGCTGCTGCTCTTGTTGCATTCAGAGTGTGTGCTTGTGTGGGTTTGCACGTTTGTCTCCTTTTGTGTGCGCTTACTTCAGTGTTGACAAGGTATGAGAGGGGCTGTCTGAAACACTGCAGGGGTATTAAGAGGCACCTTAGACAGGTCAGGTTGAGGTTTTGTATTTAATCCCCGAATGCGCATTTAAAGGTGCATCGCACCTTTTGGGCTTTCTCTTTAACAGAAAAGGTGTGAGACACGCGCGTCCTGGACCAACTTGTTTGTCAATTCATCTGCAAGTAGCACGCGCCGTTGCCTGGTGGCATCCTCGCGCTCGTGTTTAATCATTCAGCGCTGTGTTTTTGTGCATTTCTGAGCACACTGCAGGGAAACTGGAGGCTTTATGTCAAGCCACTAGAAAAAGACACGATTCCGGCTACAAACAAACAAACAAACACACAAACAAACACCAAGCGCTGCACATTATGAACATGCGATAATCTACTGCACTAAGGATTAATAACATGAGGAGGTTACTGCGTATATCCTGGCTACAAAGCCACTTTGTAACATCTAATCTCTGCGTGTGGCTAATAGAGCTGCTCCGCCCACCTATACAGCCGACAGCCGAGGTTAAAGGAGCAGTGCGTGAAATAACGCCAGCAATATTGGAAGACAGATGAATTCCTTCTTCATAAAAAAAAAGAAAAGAAAATTCTGTTAATTGGTTGTGATATTTATACATTTGAAAATATACATGTAATAATGGCATTTATATGCAGTATTATTCATCTTAATATAATTAACACTGAGAACCTCTATCACTTTGTGACTTCAAAAGGGAATTTTCTTCTAACAAAACCAACCTGTCCATTTTCTAACACTCAGTTCAGTCCTCTCTCATTGAATCTGACACCAGCATGACAAGTGGAGAGAGTTGAGCAACATCTAAGTTAGTTTTTAATGTTGGGTCAGAAAACTGTAGACAGCTCTGTGACAGTACACATTTTTTTCCTTTCTACAATCTCATACTGCCTCTGAGCCAAATCTTTACACTGTGGACGTGAAGTGACTGAAAAGCAACCCCAAGAAGCAAACGCACTCACAATTTGTTTAGCCACATTAAAACCATAAGCAGGATGAATTCGCAGCTGTGAACAGGAATGCATTCAAGAGCAGCATTGCATAACTAAACACTGCTGCCTATGGCTTAGCAACATTTTCTTTGATAGCAGCACTATCTCGTCCACGTTTACAGGCAGGTGGCTTGCAGAGTCTCGCAGGAGCTGAAATTCATATTAAACAGAATGCAGTTTATTTGCATGTCCTACATTATGACTATTACACATGCACTAAGCATAATGTCAATGCATAACTCCTACAGCCTTGAACCCCTCTCACCTTTCTTCACGTGAGCTAATAGTGAGCTCTCACCCTCTCCTGTCGAGTACGATCACCCAGGACCTCTTCTCACATCTCATACTCACAATATCAGACTGTATTAATTATGCATGCGACTTCCTCTGCTCTCTTTAGTTGTACGTGATTAATAGATGTCTTTCTTTTGTACGTCACAGTCTATTCACTTTCCCCTTTGACACACACAACCGGGATGCAGATTTTTGTCATACTTTTGAAATGATTTTACTCGTCTGTCATTCAGGTTCTTTTCTTTCTTTTTTTTCTTTTACTACAGGGGGGCCTTCTCTATCGTTCGACGATGTGTTAAGAAGTCCACTGGTCAGGAGTATGCTGCCAAAATTATTAACACAAAAAAGCTGTCAGCCAGAGGTAAGTGCATCTGATACTCCCATCGTGAAGCTCAGCATAGCGGGCAAGGAATCAACTTATTTATGCCAATTGTTGCTCAGGGAAGTCCGCTGAGCAGAAGGTTTGTTTAATTTCCTCAAGTGCAGTGATCCAGGGACTCCGTCATTCCTTGTAAGTGAAGATTTCTGGGAAGCTGGAGGTCTGCTGTTGTGGTTGGGTGGGACTCGGTGGTCTTTGGCTGTTGTGTGTGCAACCGTTTTTGGGTTTGTTGCGGTTACCGTTGGGTATGTACTTATGCCAGCTTGACCTTTTTTGCAAAATATCCTCGAGTTTGACCTCAGCATACGATGAGATAAAGTTTGTTTTGGATTTGACAACACTGCCCTTAAGAAAATGTTTTACTTCGATAATGTAATTGTGATTGTGATTGTACATGTATGTCAAACAAAGCGAACCCTGATGTCTACTGTGACCCGACGGTACGTCAGTCACAAAAAGCAAAGCTGGCAGGAAACTGAACAACTGCATACATAGATGAATGATCCTTGATTAGACTGATCTATTGTCGCTAAGTCTTTTTGAGCGCCGTTACCATTTCATGAGATTAGTCATTTGTTTGCAACTTGAAAGCCAAAACTTAAAAAAAAAAAAAATAATGACCCAAGTCTAAATATTCTTCTTTAGAATCTGTAGTTTGTTCAGAGTTCAGATATTTGCAGCGTCATCCAGCCTGTGTGTGAATGTGAGGTGTATGTGTGTCAGTGCAGTTTAACACACGTTGAAATACCACCACCTGTGCTTTAGCATTTTTGCAGCAGATTTGTTGTCGCTGTCATTGATCAGCCCATAACACTGTCTGATGTGTCAAAGCATTCCTTCTGCCATGCATCTGAATCCCTGCGTCTTTGTCTGTTGATTATTTTGATGTTTTTTTTCTTTTTTTTTTTCCATTTTGCACAGGATTTCCATGGATCTGTCACTGTATCTTCTTTCCTCTCACTGTCACAATACGCGGCAGACTGTGTGTGTGTGTGTGTGTGTGTGTGTGCGCGCGTCTTTGCTCTGAGAAAGCGTCAGAGCTGGGCCGCCATCGGGTTGAGTGATGACATGAGTCGCGGATCAGGGCCAGTTCTGGACTGATTGGGCTGCTCTTTTCCTCAGGGGAGGATGCAGACTGAATTGCTCTGTCTCGCTCTGTGCCTCTCTCAAACACCCCCACCCGAGTCATTTCCTTTCATTTTAAGTAGTTTTCTTCCTCCCTCTCACTCTGTTCGCTGTAAACAAAAGATTGATTTGAGGAAAGATCTTAAAACCTCTCTCACCAGGCAATTTCATCAAGTTTGTGTGTGTGTGTTTCTTGGCTATGGTCTGGAGCTAGTAACCCGGCAACAGCAGGGGTGAACCTCGTCATCCTATAGGCTGTCAGAGAGAGAGAGAGAGAGAGAGAGTGGTCACAATTATCACACATAGACGACTGCTCTTTCTCACTTTGAAACACAAAGACAGTTGCTCACATTTTTCTTCCCACCTACTTAACGGTTCTCACACTAAATGTGGACAAGGCCAGTCTGTGTACACTTTGTCATTGTGAAGTACACACACATTAGTCGGTTCTCCACAGCGCAGTGTCCTTAATCAGAGCTGAAATATGCTGGTGCTGCCAGCGTGTGTTTTAATTACAAATACAGGGAGCACATACTTTCTGTCTCAACCCCACACGTTCGCCACCTCGGAAGAACTGACGGAAAGACAAGAAGGATGAGTCAGGTTTTTTATCCGATCTTAATGTTTGATTCTCATATTTTAGACAGTTTTTTTTTTTTTTTTTTTAACGAGGTTTTTGATAATGAGATCTGGATTTGCTGAGATCAGCAGTCAGTTAATTAGACAGGTTTCAGCGAGGCTGCAGGCGAGCCAGAGGGATGAAGAGGAGAACAACGATGAACAAACAAACCTTCCATTGTAAACATCCATCGCAGTTTACAAATTCGGTTCAACTTTATCCCATCCAAATTTTCAAACATTTGCAAGTATGCAGTTTCTCTAATACCATGGTTTATTTCTCTTTCATATTTATATAAGGCTGCATTTGAACATTCAAAACATAAATCTACAAAAAAATAACCACAATCGATCCATTCAGTGAAACCAAGACATCCATAGATATCTATGAAAAAATCCTGTTGTCTGCAGAAGGTGTGACAATCACTTATATACATGCAGCAACATGTCCGATGTGTCCTTGGGCAAGACACTTTACCCCAAATTGCTCCCGCTGCTTTGTCTGCGGCGTATGAATGGGATTAGTTCTTTCTGATGGTTTTGCTACTTGGCCAACTCTGTCATCAGTGTGTGAATGCGTAGATGTGACACGCGGTGCAAACCTCACACGTCTTTAGCGATGGATCGAAAGTGAACGGACATAGACTCGTATCAGTACAGGATCTAAATAGATGATCAGTTACTGACGGCTGGCCGCTAGCTTGCTTGGAAGTTCAGGATGAAACACAACTGGGCAAAAAAACCCTGTTAAATAGGCCCACCGGGTATTTCATATCAGATAAAGATGACGATGTAGACAGAATATTTCTTGTGATCTGATTGGATCATCGGTTAACCTTTCCACGTATCGATCCGGAGCGATGGATCGTTGCAACTCCGCTCATTGCTTCACGATTAACGCGTTTAACGCTAGAATCACCATGTGATTAAAAGCAACAGAAGGCATCAACCAAAGCTAAACCAGCTCTGTTCACAGGGGTGATTCACCAACTGATCGTCACGGCACTCTTTGTAGTGTAATATATCCTCTCGTCTCTTGTCTCGTCTTAATGTTGAAAATCCCCGAAAATCAAAAAAGGTAAAATATTCGATTCAATATAAGACACTCTGTGTGTCTCTGTTCCTGTAGTGTTTGAAAACACTGATATACTGTAAATATTTTTGGTGGTTTGATGAATTTCGGAGTGTTGCTTTTTCTCGCGTGGTGTGTGCGTGCTTGATTGGCTGGTGGCGAGGTCAGCGATTACGGCTGGGTCGTGTGGCGTCACGTGCATGCACTCAGTCGCTCAAGCAGATACTGACAACCACACACACACACACACACACACACACACACACACACACACACACACACACACACACACACACGGTCTGTCACTTCCTCTGACATTCACACGTTTGAATCAACACCTGCTGAATGGCACACAGATCATAAACACTATTTAAAGTAAACTGACAAACAGTCTGACTCTTTTAGTGGGATAGATCTCATTAGTCATAGTTGAATTATCCTCAAACAACTACTTTGGATTGAGTGGAGCTGAAATAAAGAGGGTCTAACTATGTGTTGTGTCAGCACGCCTATAGTTGAAATGAAGTGATGCAGCTTCATTAAATATTTGGAGACAGACTTTTTCACTTTCTAAAAAGAGAGTCAGCATAAAGACCCTGAACAACCAGCCTGATATCATCAATCTGCCTACTAATGTTTGAAAGGTCTTTTTTTATCTGTCAACATATTATATCTAGTTTCTGTTGCAAGTGTTCCATAAAAGCAAAATTTAAAACCCCCCCCCCAAAAAACAGCAACCAATATTATGAATAGATCAGTTACTTCCTGAATTCTCTGCGGGCTTCCTGGTTACTAATACTTAAGCCACCGACATGACAAGTGACTCGATTTACAGAAGCCGATCATGTCAGTCATGGTTGTTCTGAGTTAGTCGTCACTACCTGATAAAAAAAAAAAAAAAAGCGTGGGAAGCAGAAGTTGATATAGGGAAGTGTGCCTGTGAGCTACTGTGACTTTTACGTTAGTGATGGAGGGCTCTCAGCCTTTAGTGCACTCTCTGATGGAAAGAGCACATAAAGTGTTCTCCTCTCTGTGGCTTTTATGATGAGACGGGACTTCTGCTCATCTGGTGTGGAGGCCTGAATTCGTTCTGTGTAAAGATAAACCAGAAGTCAGTGGTTAGGCTTCAAAAGAACAATGAAGGAAGTTTTTGGGAGATCTTTTCATATCTCCTTTTTGGCATTAGAATAAGAAAACCCCCCCAAATCCTGCATTTACATGTTTATCAGCACGTCAGCGTTTGCCTTTGCTTAAGCTGCTTTCACTGTCTGCACAGAAGACATCTCAGTTTAGTTCACTAAAGATCAGTTAATTGAATTAATGCACAATTCACAATGTCATCTACATTTTGATAGCACGCTCAATCATTTTAGATAAACAAGAAAAAGAGAGAAAAAGACTGAAATATGAGCTGTTCACCGGCCCGAGAAGACTTCATATTTACTGAAGTAAGAGCACATCTTTTACGTGAAACACTTGACTTGAACTCAATCTGTGTAGACATTAGAAACAAAAGAGACATTGTTGACAATGGGATATATCTTGGAGTTGATTTATGTTATTTTTAGCTTCAATTATGTCTGACGAATTGTGTGTATTTTTACACTGCTATTAGGTAAGGCCTTCTGATGTCAATGAAAGCGAGAAGGAGAGAGAGAGGGAGTAGAGGCAGGCGGACGGGCGGCGCTCGTCCTGCTGTTGAATTATTGAGCTGCAAGGCTGCTTGGCTCTTACTTGGACCAGAGCAGAGGAGTGAACCTTCACACTTGTTTTTTTTTTTTTTTTGCCTCTTTATCTTCATCAGATTTTTGGTGTCATGTGTCATTTCTCCCTCAGCCACTGTATCTTTGTCTCTCTTGTTTGTTTTTTTTCCTCTTCTTCTCTTTTTATCTTTTTAGACACAGTTTCCTGTCCCCCGTGTGTGCGTGTGCGTGTGCGTGTGTGTGTGTGTGTGTGTGTTTTCTCAGGCTTTTGGTGGGCTTCTGCACGCTGGAGGCTGATTGGCGGAGGGTAGATAAACGTAGCAGCCCAGTGAATGTTTAATGGGACCAACTGTGAATATTTGATGAAAGAGAGAGAGAGCCATATATGGGAAAGAGAGAAGGGCAGCTATAGTAAGAGAGTGTGAAGGATGGGATTACACAATTTAGAACATAAATAGTGGATTGCAACACATACATAACGTGGGTCTTCCTCCTGTCTTATGAAGGCTTTCAAACAACATTGTGTTGTTTTGTGTTTGTCATTCTGTCTTCTGTGGTCTCAGTGTATTTCTTCCAGGACTCCTCTCCTGTAATTTTCATACTGCCCTCTTTCTCTCTCTTTATCGGCTCACCATTATTCCCCCTGTCCAAAGCATATGGCATCGATAAAGAGCCAAATGTAATGAAATTTTAATTTGACATGTAGGGCTATGATGGTCCGAACAAGAAAAGTGATTAATCACAAGAAAGATGATTTCACTTTTTTTTTGACGGACAGAGAGACTTTAAGAAGAGACGGCTCAGGATGAAGTTTTTTTTTAAATTTATATATTTTTTTTAAAGATATGAGTTCGAACAACTTTTTTGATTTAAAAAAAAAAAAAAAAAGTTGCAATGGGGAACTGGTTATGCTCTTTTGATGGATCAGTGTTTCCTCTTGTTTTCTCTTCAGCTTTCTTTTCATAAAAAGGGCAAAATCCTAAAATGATTTTAGTAAGAACAAATATTATGTCCTTTTGTTTGCCACTGTTGGTCAACAAAACAGGATGTTTGACCATGAATAACTCCATCTTCGTGTGTGTGTGTGTGTGTGTGTAGGTGCGTGCGTGCGTGCGTCTGATCACATATTCACTGTCACCCTGTCAATCAAGCAGCTTGTCTCCATGGTAACAGCTAGTTTACATGCAGCCTATGCTTCACTCCTGACAGCCAAAATGATCTTGTGCCTTGTACAATTATTAGAAACATAGTGAAATAGTATTTACTGTGTTTAGCCAATCAAATGTTGTTGTTTTTTTCCTTGCAGTAAAAACTGACTTTTTTGTGTGATCTAATCTGAATGTTTCATTAACTGGATGTAGTTGAGTCAAATGAACATGTTAACAGGTGTTGAGCAGTAATGCTAATACTGATGCAGCTATAAGTCTCAAGTCTTTTGAATCCGTTTGGTTGGGAGAGAAAGTTTCTCAGTGGCCCCTCTTTAACACGCTCCTGACAGACGTATGTGTGGACGTATAGCAGGAAGAGGTCAAAACTCATCTGGCACTTGGAGTATAGAGAACGTCCTACGAAGCTGGTTATCAACCTGATAGGTCAACCCAGGGTTACCAAGAGCGCGTTCACATAAAAGGGCGTCGTTACCTTCATTTAACCTATCACAATCATCGGCAGATGGGCATGTCTACAAACTGTAATCAAACTGTATTAACTACATAAATAGCTTTAAGACAAACAGGCTAAGTTACACAGCTGCTACAGCAACAAATGCAGGAAAGACAAAAAAGGACGACAAAACCTGCTCCAGAGCAGGTTAGGTTTGGAGGCAGCGTAAGTTACCGTGGCGATAAACCCAGGTAAGAAGCGAACGGCCCTCGTAGGTCTGAAAACCCAGGGTTAACACTGAATTTACCTCGATCATCTTAAATCCTGCTTCGCGGTACAGGCCCCTGGTCCTCATCATAAAAAGCACAGGGAATAACTCCTTGTCATTGGAGGACATTTGCCACCAAAGTGTCCTCTCTGATGCGTCTGTTGTCTACATCACATGTTGTTGTTTAATAACTTTGCTCCCTGAGCAATGGGCTCCAATGCAAATTCAATCAAATGGTCTTTTACTCTATGGAGTGTCTTTTGAATTTGAACAGGTTAGAAACCACATTGGGCCTCGTGTATGACAAAGAGCTGTTAGCATCCATAGTGAGTGTGCTTTTAACACATTCTTAGCTTCTGATGCAATGTTTGCCATCCATAAGTAATAGGTTTTGAAGTATGGGGCTTTGACCCGTCATTAGCCATCCATGGAGCTGGTTTAATAATGAGATGTTCAGTTTGAAGTCGAAACGACGCGCAAGTGAAATCCACTTGATGACACCTGAAGTCTAACAAGGAGTGGAGTCTTTTGCATACTTCCTCTGAGTATTGTAGTTGCTTTGAGGTTTCATGTAAGGTGATATTGCCAAATCATTCCTTAATGGTTATGAGCTCCATGTCTCCAAACACGGCTCTGTCTGCCTCACTTACCGTCTTTTATCACGTCGTTCTTTTTCTCACATGTCACTCATCAGTCTACTTTAAAAGGCGGCTAATATTGATCAAGGCTACAGCATGCCACTTCACATATCCCATCGTCATTATTTATCAGCGTATATACACTATATATATATATATATATGCATGTATGTGTGTTTGTGTGTATATGTATAGTGTAAAGTGAATATACATATATATTCACTTTACAAGATGTAAACCAGGTGCAACAGAACCCGGAAAACATACTGCCATCCACATTTGGGTGTAAACACAAAGAAAGAAAATAAAATGATCTGTGCAAATATTTGTTCACCTTTTGTCCTCATTATTATCTCTATTGGCTAAGTTCTCTTTGCATAAGGCTTCTGTTTCCCAACAGGAGGATGTTTAACCAGCCACTCACAAACACACACTACATTGCTCACACATTCACACACATACTGTACATACACGCAGTCGATTGTCCTGCTGTCAGTGCCACAGGTCTTCCTCAACAAAAGACGGCTGTCTGCAGCCTCTCAGCCAACTTAAAAGTGTTTGATTATGTCCAGTCAAAGCTGCTCTCTATGTTTTTAAACCGTTTGTAGTGTCCTAATAAATGGAGTCAAGTGTGTTATGACCTTACCGTTCAGTTGGAGTGCATGGTCCTGTCGACACCGGCACAGATTGCATTTTTTATTGCTTTCAAGGTCACAACCAAAACAGTCCTTCAGAATACAATAATTCTATTCACAGCAAACTCTGTTGATCCACTTTTGTTGTTAAATGCTGATGATGCACCACCAGTGGATTAAAACGACAACATGAGCTGCCTCATCGACAGGAACATTTATTGCCAGCACATATTGTGTGAGTGATGCCGAGATGTGAGGACTTTAGATTTAAATAAAGTGATGTGTGGAATATTATCTCACCCTAAAACTTCAGTGAGGAGCTCCCATTTTAGTGCCAACCTTTGCATCTCCTGGGACTAAAGTGAATCTTCTCGCAGCTGATATTTGTAACTTAGCGTTTCTGAGGTCTAGTTGCGGCATCAGTCGTCATTTTAAACGGTTTGATTTTCGGGCTAAATCTCAGCAGTTTTTTCAGTGACCCCTTATGGTGATGAATTGTACAAGTTTGTGCCCATCTGAATATTTGGGCACACTGGTATACACTGCTCAGTGAGCATTGTAATCCTTCACTGTTTAATCAAGCCAATAGAGCATCTGATTACGTTTGTCTATTTACACACAACAAATGGGACTTGATCTATCTACGGTAGTACAAAACAAATAGTGAACATCATGTCTTTTTGTAGCTTAAACTGGTAGAGCCAACCTGAAAGGAGCAAGAAGTTTAGTATTCCTGTGGAGCGATCCCTGCTCAGCTGTCAGACTTTACCTCTGGATGTGTCTGTTCATGTGTGTGTCTTTGTGCCTCACCCAAAGGACTGAGTGTTTGAACACACTGAGGAGGTCATTGTTCCATCCCGAATGAATGTTTAATGTTTGACCATTCTCAAGGCTGATGCTTATCTCATCAGTGATGATCATTTAAGCGAGGACTAAGGCTGCACTCCAACACATCGAGGCTGGGAACAATGTGTTATGTAGGTGCTGGGATACAGGAGGTGCCGATGTTGGCAAAGTCTAAGTGCTCATTTGGAGGTCATCATCACAAACTTTTACAAACAAATTTGAAGCAAGAGCTACTCACTTCAACTATTCAAATACGGAGCACAACATGTAGGCTCAGTTGTTGACAAAAAGTCAAAAAAGATTCAAAAATCAGGCAGAGGAGTTGTAATAAATGTACCTATAATCTCACGATGGGTTAAGCTCACAAGTGTCATGTTTTCATTTTTTACAGACCTTTACACGCCGGGCAGCTTTTGCTCTGATCAATATTCTAAAAGAAGAGTCAAACTAACGTTAGTGTGGGGTCACTGGAATGAAATAAAAAGATCCTTCATGATGCATGGATTCATTGATTTTAAATATGGCTGCCTGGAACAGGTTTGAAACCTGGAAGAACAAAACTTTATTGAACTTTCTCGTGTAAAGCCCATAACCCACACCTGACTGTTGCATGTTGACATACAGATGTGATGTCATGCTAGTATACTGTGTAAGGACTTGTGTGTCAGTGTTGGTGTTGAGTCAGCAGCCGAGTTCTTTCCTCAGCGTTCTTATCATTTGAAAAAGGTTGGTGTTATTGATGTAGGCCTGATGAAGGTCACAGAGCAGGAAAAGGACACGGAGGGACCCTGAGAGAGACCAGTCACAGAGAGCTTTGTTCTGGGATACAGGTGTGTGAGGAAGGTTGCTGTCTCCACTTCCAGAGATCACCACAGTCAGTGACAGTTTGTGCAGGAGAAAGATCCAACTCTGAAAGTTTTAACAACAGTCCTGTTAGAGATGAATCAAAACTGTTATTGTTAGTGATGTTTTATTGAGAAATGTGTTTGAGTAATGTTTATCAAGTGTTCTAGGGCTGAAAACAATTTAATTCTTAAATAAGTGAAAAATGTTAACAAATAAAAATAAATATAAAAATACATCAAATATAAAAACAAAGCAAAGATGTCAAAAACATTTGATGTCGAAGCTTTTTCCAAAATAAACTATTAACAAATAAAGCTCTTTAAAGATAAACTTTCTGCTCTGGGAAAGACAAACATATTTTCACTCTTAGTTTTGTAATGATCATTTTCAACTCATAACAAGTTTTTCAGTCAAGAGTTTTCTGTCTTCTATATTTAAAAATATAGAAGACAGCATGATGAGCTTTAAATGTGGAAATACCTGATGGGTGCGTCGCGTCCAGCTTGGTTCAGTTTAGAAAACAGCTGGTGCGTACGTTCATCCCGTGGCGACATTGAACTCATTCTACTCACTCTTCCTGCACACAGGTCAGCCGCTCTTTGTGTTTGTGCTGCTGTTAGCTGGCCTGTTCACCTCTCACCATTTACTGCAAGAATGAGCTCTGTTCATTGTAAACGCAGTCAACCTTTAACAAAGACGCAGGACGGTCTGTCGCTGTGTTTGTTGTCTCTTTGGTCAGATTGATTTTAATCACTAAACGCTGAGGAGGAGATGGTCTCGCCCAGCGGGTCAGCACATCGTCGTTTAAACTTTACAACGACTCACTAGTGTTTCCTATAGCATGCTTAATAATATGAGGCAAAACCTCCCTCTTATCTCTCATTGTGTTTTTCAGTTCAGTGTGTGATGGTGCTAAACTGATACCTCTCAGACTCCAACACACTCAGAAACATGACTGGGCATATTGTTGCGTTTAATTTAAGAATGGAAAGGGTTATAAACTTTGATATACAAACATTTATTGGTGATCAGTTTAATCTGAACTACATGACTATTTCAAATTTCAAATGCATAACTTGTGTTCGGAGCAAAATTTAAAAGAACGAGAGCCAGCCATGAAGTCAGAAAATAACTTGAATTACTTGTTTTGACGGTAAACTAAGTATACACCGTATCAGTTAAACATTAACAATTTAGCTGAACTATTTTGAGCATGGCAGCATCGTGACTTTTTAACATTGACCTTAAAGCACCTTTGTGCCGAAGAAAAACCTCAAAGTAGTGAAAGTTTGTCTTCAGATTGTCATCCCAAATCCATTTCTGCTGCATCATGATCGTTCCAATATAGATGTTAGGAAGATTTCAAAGTAATCGGATGTCTCTGTGCGTGTGCTCACTCACATTTCAGTCACTTTTCAATTGTGCCCCCCCCCCCCCCCCCCTTAAAAGCAACTGTCAGCAACCCATGCAAATGAGTTGCTGATGTCTGGGCACATAAAGTTGATTTGACCAGTTTGAAATAACAGTGCAGCCACACTGTCTAAAGATTGGGTAAAGGAATGAAATCTAATTTTCTGCCGTCTGAACAAAGCCAAGTCTTGTCCTTTCTTTTGACGTATCTTCTACTTTATTCCTCTTGGCTGAGCTGTGGCACTGCACTGTCTGTCCCTGGGCTCCTATGGAGCAGAACTGGTGTCTGTCTCTGTCTAATTAGCATACTGCAAGGGGCAGCTGAAAAGTAGAATGGACCTACAAAGTTAATAAATCAAATAAAAAAGAATAAAAGAAGAACCCACTGTCTCCTGTTATTTACAGTCTAAAGGATTGTTGTCTTCAGAATTGACGTAACGGTCCCTTCTTCATCACTGTCCTCCTCGTCGTGTTTAATGCTGCTCGAGGAAGCACCATGATCATCGGCTCAAAGACTCCACACTGACCTCTCACAGCAGCAGGACTGTCTGACTTGGGTCATTTGTTGATGGTTAAAGCCGTGACCGAAAGGAAAGAATCAGCTTCCTCATTTCTCTGTACGCCTCCATCTGTCACACTTTCTCTGTTTCTGCGTCTCACTTTCTGTCTCATTGGGTCTCTGTGCTTGCTGATGCAGGGCGGGCCGGGTCAGTGTGATTCAGGGCTGTAAGCCGGCGGAGGATTGGATTTATTTATAGACTTGTCTGCTCTGGGCCACACTGACCAAGGTCTCTCTGTCTGTCACTCAAATGTCTTAAACCAGTGGGGCTTCCCTCGATCTTGACTTACCGTCAAATAGAAAAAATTAAACTCGCAAAATCCTCAACTCAAGCTCGTGTCTTAAAATCCAAGTGCTCATCCAGTGTTCCTACTTTTCTTCTAAGAAGGGAACAATCAGGTGAAAACATTTCCCTTTTGATTCATGCATTGCTCCGAAGAGGGGAACTAAGAAGAAGCCCTATATAAATAATTCATTAATTTACCTTTTGTTTATATTAACTTGTCTATAAAATGTTCAAACGTGGGACTGAATTCACTCGAGTTGCTTGAGCTACAGTTAGTTATTTAAAATTCCTTGGAACGCTTCGCTATCAAAAGTTGACAATCACAACATAATAATAATATGAGAAGAAAAGATAAATAAAGCATTTAACAACGGCATCTCGGGTTAGTTCGGCTCCGTCACTGAAAGGATCTGTTTGTGTTTTACACGCACACGCACGAGAAAACACTGAAGGGGAGATAATGAGCCAACAGAGGTGCTCCACACACCTGACACCACACTGAGTCGAATCCTTAACCAGGTTCAGTTACAAGAGTGAGTGACCTCACAGTTAGTGAACTTAATAATCATTCAGCTTTATTAAAAATCTCGGCGAATTGTCGCTCTGCTTAAGCTCTAATTTTTTTCACAATAAAAGCTCCCAACTATTAGTTTGTTGAAGTGCTTATATTATGAAAAAGTAACATCTGGAAATGTTTTTTTTTAATTGTTTAAAAGCAGCAGGATCTTCACACACACACACACACACACACACACACACACACACACACACTCGCACACTCACACAACACGTGCTGTTGTGTTCCGTCATCTCCTCTTAACAAAGATCCTGTACCGCCTGACTTGGACCAACCGTTACCCCCCCTGACATTTATCGAACGCGGGACATTACAGTCTCATAATGAAAAGAGGCTTCTGTGTCATCGCGTCCCCCAAAACGAAATCCAACAAATCTGGAGCTGTTGATGAAAACTTCTTAACAGACAGTTTAGGGTGCCGTCAGGGCCGTGGTTCTCAACCGATCCATCCTCAGGACCCAACAACAACTCCTCAATGGGAAACCACGACTCCGATTTCTTTTCTTTTATTGATTGAAAAATAGAAATCTGACCAACGAACACACTTCAACCGCTGAAGTGCACACAGATTGTCTCTAATACAACTGTTTGTCAAGTTTGCACTTACATCCACTCGTGATTCTGTTGTGTCAAAAGTCTTTACCCAGATCTTTGTATCAGAGTTTGACTGCAGCCTGAGCACTGCTCACATTTGGTTTGAGTGCTCCTAAATCTTTTTTTTTTGGTCATATTCAGCCCCATCAATCAAACCAAAACTCTCTCTCACACACACACACACACACACACACACACACACACACACACACGCACACACACGCACACACACGCACACACACGCACACACGCACACACACACACACACACACACACACACACACACACACACACACACACACACACACACACACACACACACACGCAGAGTCAGGCAGCTAAGCACATTGGTCCAAAGATTAGGTGTGTGACATTTCACTGTGTAAAGCTATTTAGTAGCGAAGCAGGCCACAGATGTCTGTCTTATCTAACGGCATTAGTACATGACACCCGAAACAAACACACACACACACACACACACATTTTATTGCTGGCACGTTTGTGTCTGATTTTTAATACGCATTCTTAAAAACACGAGAGATGAGATGAATCCACCATACAGAGCCACAAACTTTTTGTATGGGCTCTGCTGTATCTGCATGTAATATATGTTGATGTCCGTTCATAATTCTTTAAAAAAAAATTTTTTTTTACACATTTATTTGCACATATTGACATATGTTGTTATTGACACTTTTCCAGCGTATTGAGAACCTCCGCATGACAGTGTTTGTATTATGACTGTATTGTTGGGTTAGCTGTAAAGAAAGCTGTGCAAGGACTTAAAGTAGCTCTGCTTTATAATAGAAGTTCTTTAAAGGTGCTGTGTGTGTGTGCTGGTTGTGTCTAATAAGCTTCCCATCATGTTAATATCCTGCTCTGGTTGCAGGTTGCCAGGTCAGCTTCAGTCAGACAATGAAGAGTGGAACATGGCAACCAGGCACTTTTGTTGACTCTGCTCTGTTTCTGACGGAGCCTGAGGAGAGGGGACGTTGACGAAACTGCAGACTGACACGTTGACTATTTAAAGAAGTGTTGGTGACAGTTATCTTGACACAGTCGGACAGACCTGCGACATGAATGTATTTTTTTCTACCGCTTGTAAAAACCTGGTGGTGTATCATTGTATGAATGAAACTTTCACATTCCTTGTAAAATGCCTGGTATGGTATGGCTACTCTTTTTGTGAGAAAAATATGAAGTGCACGAGATGACTGGTGCAACTCAAAGTAAAAATCGCAACCTTGTGCGCTATCACCTACTGTTCATAAATTCAGCAAATGTGCAGACAGCGGGGACCAGATGAACCACATATAAACGTGTCATCAAAGCAAACAAAAAATAAAATAAATCAATCTGATAGTTAACAGGAAAAGTGTTTAGGGTATCTCCTCCCTGTGCTCGGTTAGTTGACAGTTTATTCTATGGTGAGTCCCTTCCCCCGCAGGCTGAAGTTAATTGATGTACATGAGGGAATGGATCATTTTTCAAACAGTGTATGTGGTCTGAAAGAAGCCATCCATCCATCCATCCTCTGCTCAGTCTGTTCAGAGCATCTAGATGAGATAGTAATAAGGGACGGGCTGGATGGATAAATAAATATGATGATGTGCCAACCGCTCAATCTATGGGCTAAGTGCTGTGTGTGTTTTTCCTTTCAGAGCAGGCACGATATCACAGCGTGTCTGTGGAAAACTCTTGAACGTTTACGTGCGTGTGTGAGTTGGTGAACAATTCATGGGTTTAGTATCTATTACTGAAAGATCAGGCGCGAGTGCAACTTCACAAGATTGAGAGGATTTCTCTGAAAAGTGTCTGCTCGAGGTTCACTGTAAAGATGAAAAGTGAGGACAAGGACGCTTTTCATTACTTCTGTTTCTATTAGAGAATGCCTCTTCTTCTTCTTCTTCTTCTTCTTCTTCTTCTTCTTCTTCTTATTCCTATTCCTATTCCTATTCTTCCTATTCCTATTCTTCTTCCTATTCTTATTCTTATTATTCTCCCCCTCCTTCTCTACTGTTCCTGATTTGTTTAAGGGCCTTCAGTACATTTCACCTCAGCTTCTCTGACATGATTACAGTACAGGAAGTGCACAATGTTTCTTGTCTTTTCTCCACTGTTAGTCCTTTTGAACCATGTATTTATTATCTTTCTTTCTGTTTTTTTTAGTGAGTTTTTTGGAATTTCTAATCATCCAGCTGCCAAGACTGTCCGTGTTCACCGGCATAATGCAGAAGTCATCTCAGGCCAGCATAGAAAAATAGTCCTGTTTTAGCTCGCAGATCCAACTTCTAATAATACAAGCAGCCAAAATAGCCTGTTAAGGCTCTGGGTAGAAGTCTGAAGAATGTCTGCTGAATCCTTTGATTTCTCATCCTGTGAACACACGGGTCAGGTGAAATCTTGTGGCCGTGGTTTTTTTTTTTTTTTGTCTGTATGAACAGTATTTGTGTGAGGTCTAAACCAAAGCTTGGATATTGAACCAAACAGGATAAGCTGACATTAACATTTGTTTAAACGGAGGCGTGCAGGAAGAAGCTGCAGTTGATTGGTTTAGCCCTAAGGGTCGTCGGTTTAGCAGGGCATAGTTTTGATCCCGTTTCCTTCCAGGTCTGGAGTTAAATCAAGTTTTGTTTGAAGTCTAATACAACGGAGCAATTCCTTACATTTAAAATGAAAACGTTATCCTAACATTTATTCGTTTGCTTGATGGATACATCAGTAAGTTGACAGTAAATCAGTTTTAGAGCTAATCGGCACCTTTGAGATTGAGCAGGACTACAGAGTACACATCAACCAGAGTGGAAATTGGTTTTCCACTGCGTCTAATGCGCCCCACACTGAAGGAAGGAAATGTTTCCTATTCACTTTTCCTGTGAGTGTTTTTCCAGCCAGCTGGGAGGCTTTCTAACGTTACCTCTGTTAGCTTCAGGGTTCATCCGTTACATCAAACTTGATTAGTTTCCCCTAAAGTATCGGGTTTCTTGTTTTTAAGTGTTGCAACAAACAGAGTTTACTTGTTGTTCACTGTTTTGGCTGGGTTCGTTTGACCTCATTATCAACAGTAATTCAGATTTGAGAGTGCTATCAGCTTTAGTGATTCATGTTAGCATGTTACCGCGCTGCTCACCCAGGACCTTATTGTGTTTTCATAGGTGAAACGTTTACTGTCAGCTGAGAGCGTCGGGTAAATACACTACAGTATTTTCTCACAACAAGACAATCACACTTCTGAATGAGCTAAAAATATATCCTATTTAAATCAAATAAGTTGCTCTTTTAAAATGTTTATTATGATTATTATTATTATGATTAATGTTGTGGTCAGAAGTGAAATTAGTTGGGAGATGACATATTTGACATCTTCAATCAAAAGACATGAATACAAATTTAAACCCCTCTGTTTTCCCAAAACGTCAATTATTTTTCTAATTTTCTAAAATACATATGAACTTTTCTTTCAATACAAAATGAATAAACACTGGATTGAAAGGGCGTATGGAGTTGAACTCTGGCTCGTCGCACGTCTTACCCTTGTAACTACTCAGGAGCTTATGTTCTGTGTTTACGAAGGAAGGATTATTTCCACTGAACATGCAGATGTGTTTACTTGGGTCACAGTCTTGAGAGGTTCACGGGAACAAATGCCTCAACATGTGTGTCAACATGTTATCTACATACCAAGACCCTGCCTAATGACGTTTTTACATTTGAAAGGGTTTTGTTTGGAATCATCGCTGTCTTTAATTGGAACGTTGATTCTCTGAGAACTAGCAGAAAAACGACTGAAGTGTTCCAGCTAGCCTGCAGCTACAGTTGTGTCACATTAATATGAATCTTTATTTGATAGCAGTCATAGACGTACAGACAGCAGATGGTATATTTATGACGGCTTGTATGGATGTCTCAAACTGTATGATACTAGATTGAATAGTTTGATATTTTGAATTGAACAAGTCATCTAAACATGTCAACTTTAAGGAATGTTCCCATTGATTCCAACATTCTATGGACCAAACAGTAAAAGGAGAACATGCTCTGATTCATGTTTAGAATCATGGCTCGTTGCTGCACTATGATCCCACTAGATACCATGACCCAGCCATAGACCTTGGATGAGACGGAGGATTAGAGATGTCCAATGTAGTCCTCTTGCTGTCGCTGTCACACACACACACACATAAGCTGCCCATCTGTGCTCTGCTCTGAGACCAGCAGCTGGTGGGTGGCAGGAGAATCCTGTGTGAACTTGACCTCTGACACCTTCCAACAAGAGAGTTCCTCCACTGCGTCTGACTGATGCGTGTGTGTGTGTGCTACAAGCAGTCTGCTTGACATACACGCACATGCACACGCACATGCACACACACACACGCACACGCACACACACACACACGCGCACACACACACACACACACGCACACACTGAAATCCTCCTTTGCCATTAGAATCATTAACTGGACACTGATTATATTAAGGCCAGACCTACAAGAATAATTTCACTAAGTGCAAAACGCTTGCGCTAAAGGCTGTTTGTGTGTTGGTGTGGGTCTGTACACACTGTATGGCTGCCTGTTCACTTATGTAATGTCATGTAAGTTGACAGCCACTCTCTTGGCCTCGTAGCTCGCCTGGCTCACAGTAACTTTTACCTATTTGACATGCTGTCTCTGCTGTCCCCTCAGCTCGAGTCCATTTCATGTTGGTCACAAAGTGGCATCTTAAGAGGTAAATGTAGTTGGGAGTGGATGAGTAGGCTGAGAGAACTGGAAAAATAGTTGTTTTTTTTAATCTATGTGTTACAATTCCAGTTTGCATAAATCTTTGCTTTGTTCTCCTGTGCTCACTTCCCGTCGGCTTTTCAAGCAGTGCCGTGTGTTTTCTGATTGTTTGTCTCTTCAGTCTTAATGTTGAATAACAGCAAACGACCTCGAGCTTTACTTCCACCTTTCTTCCTGGTACTGAACGTGTGTCCTTACTGTTCCCCCTCTCTCTGTTCTTTTCTCCTTTTAGATCACCAGAAACTCGAGCGGGAGGCGAGAATCTGTCGTCTGCTCAAACATCCAAACATAGGTGAGTCATCTTTGAGAGCCAGCAGACTAATGGATCAGTGGAACAGCGTCACTCATTCAGAACATCAGGGGGGAAGGATGTCAAGAGTAAACAAGTCACCACGAAGTTTGATCAAAAACAAATGTTTTCTGATGAGTGTCGCTCATCGTGTGCAGTCTTTTGTTGTTTATGGAACAAAGTCAAAAATGCAAAATACTTTTTTTTTTCCTCTGTGAAAAATGTATTGAATTCTCTTCTAACCGTACTTCTGATTTCAGAACTTAAAGAAATCGCACATTCAGAAGTTTTCTGTTCCTGTTTCAAAGTAACACTGTGATACCTTCCTAATTGCTTTCGCTGCAGGCACACAATGATACTCAATGAAGCAAATATAGACAAACGCAAAACTTGGCCTCTCTTATATCTGATGGACTTACATTGTTACTTCCCCCAGAAAAAACGAAAAAAAAAACATACAGAACTGTTTTGTTAAATCTTAATTTCATCACATTTTGAGACAGCAATTTTTCACACAACTTAGTCTTTGTGATAGTTGTGTGTGCCTTTTCAGACTGGAAGGAAATGGTCTCTCACACACACACACACACACACACACACACAGTATGCATCAAAAGAATAGTTTCATTGGTCTCTCGTTCTTCTTCATCCCATGTGATTCCTGCTCATCAGCAACCTTTTCGTCTTTTTTTTTCTTCTTCAGCTTTTCTTTTTTATTGGATGTGCATCTTCCCCATTCTCATGGGGAGAGCGTGTCAAGCATTCTTTGCTTTAAAAAGCAAATCATGTGAATGAAGTACAGTCTAATCTGTACAACCTTTCCAGTTTTAATTTAGACACTCTGGCACCTTCACCCACCTTGACTTGAGCAGGTTTTTAATCTACTTGTGAGCAGTCAGTTTAGTAGGCCAATCCATTTCTAAAGAAGAGCCACTGGCTTAAGTTGTCCATGTTGGCAATAACTCTGTCCACTGCCTGCTTTTGAGCATCCTGTTACAGAGACAAAAACTAAAAGGAATGATCAGTATCAAATTAATTATGAATGATTAAAATATGGCATCCATTCTGTCAACTTCATCATCCAAGAGCTACTTCTAGGTTGCCAAAGAGACAGGTGGCAGTCGGGCTTTGCAAACCAACAGTTGGGCCGTCGAGTGGATCATTTTAGAGAGGCAGGAAAAAAGCTCTGCTGCTGGAAACCTTGTGTTCTTAAAGGTCCCATATTCTGCCCTTTTTGGGGTTCATATCTATTTTTAAAGCGTCTGTTTTCATGTACTGTCGCTCCATGCAGACTCTCTCACCTGCCTGTGTTTCGAACGCTCAGAATCCCCCACGAAGGGACAAAAATAAGAAATAAATATGGAGTCCCCACGTGCGCCAAGTCTGATCTGATTATTCAGCCGATCTGCTCTTGTCATTGGTCATTGAAAACTACGATTCCACATTGTTCACAGATTAGCATTAGGAAGATAGGACTAAATATGCAGACAGTTAAAAGGTCATCTATAAAGATGGTCCTTTACATGTGTCATAATGTTGTATTGTTGTTCCCAGTTTAAATGGAATAATGTTTACATAATTTGGTATACAAATGTAAAGTAATCCCTGAAAGCTAAAACCTCTGTATATTTAGTTTACAACTTTTTCTTGGTAAATTTCTAATATAATCCAGGATTCAGACAACCAACCACTTAATGAGATACTATGAAGGCAAGTAGTCTCATCAGTCATCCAAATAAAGATCCATACATTTTTTTTCTTCATATCATTTCTTTGTCATTTGGCTTTTTTAGGGTTTGAAAGTGATAGCTGAGAAGAGACAGGACAGAGAGAGGAGAGAGCAGATGACATGAAGCAAAGGGACAGGTTTTGAAATGAACTCCAGCAGCTCGGATAACAACGTAGCCTTGATAATACCTTCTCTACCTGCTGGGATGAAGTGTGCCCCTTTTTAAATAATAAAAGAAAAGATTACCCATTGTTATATCATCAAACCACCATAGCTGTCTAATTTATATATTTAATCAAGTTGATGACTAAATGTACCAACCCTGGTGTTCTGACTGCAATAGATCGTTTACATTATCCGTGATGTTTGACATAAACGACTGATTTTCTTATTAAAGGTTTTCTCTGTTTCTTATTACTTCATTAGTTCGACTCCATGACAGCATCTCAGAGGAAGGCTTCCATTACCTTGTCTTTGACCTGTAAGTGAACCACATTACAGCCCATTACTGCATTTCTCCAGTACTGGACGCCTATTCCAACACCGTTATCTATATTTGAAGAACTCTTCAATGACAAAGATGTAAACAGATGAGAGGTTCAATATTTATTTTGTTCTGAAGAAAAATTGCTTTCGCAGACTTTTCCAAAAAAGAGACCTGGCTCTAAAACGTGTTCAAAGATCTTTTACATGCATCAAAAAGTCCAGTTGTATAAAAGTCTATAAGAAAATACTCCCTTAGTTTCCATAGTAAATGTTTGATAACATTTAACAGAACCACAATTTGTTGAGTAGATTTTAAAATGTGTAGTTCATAGAAGTAGTCCTCACTTGTCATTGTTTGAAGCTCCAAAGCTATCAAGTTTTTGTTGCTTTAATTTTTCTGACGCACAAATAAGTCAGACGGGCTAAATCAGCTTGTTCAATAAGCAACTGGTCAAGTGGCCTCTGAAAGCGACAGTTGTTAAGTTCTAAGTACACAGAGCTCCATATTTACACAAAACAAGGTGGAGCTACGAGGATCATGTTCTCAATAACGAGCCGGTCTTTAATGTGTCAATGTGTATGTCTGCAGTGTCACTGGAGGAGAGCTGTTTGAGGACATTGTTGCTCGAGAGTATTACAGCGAGGCAGATGCCAGGTACAGTATATCATCATGCTAACATGTGAACATGTTATGTGCAGCAGTTCTTTGAGTAACTTGTCAACTCTCCTGCGTAGAACATCTTTAAAGACCAAAATGAACCCTTACTTTGCCAGAAAGGACCAAGTGAATGCACTTGATTCTGTAGCAGCAGCAGCAGCAGTGCTTGTGGTTTCTCCCAGCCTGCTTACTGATGTTGTTTTCAGTGAGCATTTTATTTTTGAACATGTCACTTGGGGTTTTTAAATTTATTTTCATTAATAAATAATGGAAAAGCTGTTAAAAGTTTTTAAAGCTTATTTTTCCCTTTGTCAGTCGTAGCAGCTGCGTTTTTGCACTGCAGCACAAAACTTTTCTTGTCTGTGCAGATTAAATCAAACTTTGGGGAAACTCGTTAGAGTTGGTTACTTTTTGACTTAAACATTCAAAATAATGACGTTAACTACTTCTACATTACTAAAAAACAGATTACCCGGTTATCTGATATTGGTCTGTAAAATGGAACCTGCCCTGACAAATACATGGACAGGATAAGCTCAAGATTGGACACATGAAAGAGACTAAGCGATCAGCGAAAGGGTTCTCCGACGGGGCCTGAATAAGCTGCAGTAACAGGCAGTGTGAATGTGAAGTTCAGATTTAGCCTAATTTGGACAGAACACTCGCAGAGATTCTCTTACAAAGAGAGGACACTCTCTCAAAATGTGTGAGCACCCCTGCTGCTGACCCTGACTTCACTGAGTGTCGACCCTCAGCCTTGTTTAGGAGAAGAAGAAAAAAAAGTGATTTTAGCAGTGCATCAGACCAGCAAAATAGCTGATTTGTAACCAAGGACAAGCTTACATAACTTACATAACCTCACTGCCTCAACAACACACTCACCCTGGCTGCTCCACTTCCTTCCCCACGCTCATTCACACAAAAATCCACTGAGCCATTCCCCCCTCGTATACAACCATCCTCACAATAATGTCTGCACTATGGAGGAATTTTGCCTCTTACAAGGGTCTTGCGTACTCGTACATAAATATCCGAGAGGTTTTAGTTGTGTCAAATGTTGAGAGGGAAGGCTCGCATTGTTGCACATTGCACCCACTGTTGAAACATGTTACCACTAATTCTTCATTTAATCAGTTTGTAAACGCTTGTGGTTTAATTATCTGTATGTTTAAATGTAATACTCTACGCTTATAGAAAGACAGACCTGTAGCATGTTGGACATTGTTTAAACTTACCGCTGCAACAGAGAATTTCTCCAACCACACTTAGCTTCAAGGTCAGACGATGTTGTACCAGGAGAAACTTACCCACTTTTAATGCCCCTCTCTTCAACTCTTTCCATTTGTCATAGTTTTTTTTTTTTTTTTTGTCTCTATGCCATTCCTTTCCTTTCTTGTCTTGTTGTGCTTCCCAATTCTAAGTCCTCAGAGCTATTTTCAACATTGCTGGTGGTACTTCCTGTAAGAATACGTATTACGAGTTATTTTGTGGGCCTCTTGAGAGTTTTACATTACCTCTGACCTCGGATACCTCTCATCCTTTAAATCACCCTGAAAAATAATCGAATGAACACAAAGGATCAAAAGATGTGAAGACCCGGTGTTAAGTTTAACTTGATGTGTTTTCTTGTGTGTGGTCGAGTGTCCTCGGTTTTTGGACTGACAGATGTGTCTCTTCTCTGTGTCTCATCTTTCTCCGTCTCTTGCAGCCACTGCATCAATCAGATCCTGGAGAGCGTCAGTCATATCCACCAGCATGACATTGTGCACAGAGACCTGAAGGTGAGTTATTACACACCTGTGGTAAATATGAGTGGACCTCCTATACTATCTCGCAGCATAAACACTCAGACATGCATTATAGCACGATGTGGTGAATGCAGTTTGGAGGGTTTCATAACAGCCCTAAAACACACACACACACACACATGCAGATGCCAGGCTGTGATGTTCAGAACAACTTCAGTGTCATCCCTCTTTTCTCTTCACCTCTTTTCTCCCCTTTATTTGCAGTTTGCCTTATGACTCCACCCCTTTTGTCCTCTTCCCTCTCCTTCTTCCTTTTTGCCTTTCCCCCCTTCCCCTCCATCCTGCACCGCTGAGGAGTGACGAAAGCAAACCAGCTGCTATAAATAGCAGGTCTGGTGGTGCGATGACAGCCAGTGACGATTTTGCTGCAGCCCTCTGACCTGCTCAGCTGTTTTTGATTTGATTTTAACAGTATAGTGAATGAAGAGAGCAAAGTGAACTGAGATATAAGCACCACATTTGTATTACCTAGGGTTGAGTTCACGGGCCTCGTATACTTAACAATCTTGTCCATTACTTTTACGAGACCGAACAAAATCAGAGCATAAATCCGGAGGTGAGCGGTCTGTTTTGTGAGGGTGGTGCAAATGAATTTTACCTGCTTTTCATTGATGTTTTTTTTTTTTTTTTAATCTTGCAAATGGATCTCGATGTGTAATGAACTTTGAGCCAAAGAATTTTAGAGATGATGACGCTGTTGATGTGGACAGAGGGCAGAAATAACATGCATTCATTTCAATGTGCAACTTTCTCAGGGCCTCATCAGCTGCATCATTTCTTACAAACTCATTCAGCCAAAGAGCATTTACATCCACTGACATATATTTTGAAGTCTAGTAGTGTTTACAAAACACAAATTTGTCAGGTTGAATTCGGGGAAATGTGTCTCAAATGATGCTCAAGAAGCCTAAAATGAAGCCTTGGATCTGAATATTTATCCTGGTTTAACTTCTAATCCATTACATGATGTCACTCTCATTTGGCAGACAGCTTCTGTAAAGGGTTGGAATAAGCTGATTCAGAATTCAATATAGTGACTCAATTAGCTAACTTGAACTAAAAAGGCACCGACTATTTCACTATTTGGTGTCCAGCGATACACTATCAAATCAATGCTATGAGCTCCATATCTGCTGGCATTAGTGATTCGTGCATCTCTATTAAAGATGATCAATGCCTTGTTTACAGCTTGATTTGATTCCCTGTTCTTTGAAAACAAAGCTAAATCAGCTTCATGGGGTTAGTTTCTCTGGGAACCCTCCAGCTGTGAAGGAAGCTACATCTGATTTATGGTGTTGACCTTTTTCAAGAACGTCCAGGGAATTAAGCCGAATTGGAGGCATGAAAATACTAATGATGCCATGAAGAGTTGTGACCCCCCACATCTCATATGTTGGCCTCTCTGTCACCTTGGGAGGGCCTGCTGCTGAAAGCAAAACAGGAATTACAGAGAAAGAGTTGAGTGCTCTCGGCTGGTGGCAGACTGGTTGCCATGGTAACTGTGGGGGTGAGGTCACCCGGCTGCTGCAGCACCAGCAAAGGGACTCATTATGCCACCACCCATCTATCTGTCTCTATCTGTCTCCTTCTCCCTCTTTTTTTCTTCAGACGCCCTCAGTCCTGCTCTCTGTCCTTTTAGCATTTTCCTTTTTTTTTTTTTTTCCATCTCTCTCCAGTTGTTTCAGCTCAATAGAAACTGTGGTTGGAAGTAGGGATAGATAGATTGATGGATTACTAGATGGAGAAAGAGAAACATCCAGACTGTCAGATGAGAAGGAACAGGCTTTGTTTCAAGGCAGTTACAACTTACAAGTGTTGTCAGACTTGTTTACCTTGCCTGGTTTGAGAAACTTTCCCCCTCTACACAAACAGATTTAAAACAAAAAAATATACTGTTTTGGTTTTCTTCTTGTGAGGAGGCAGATGCTTTAAACACTATTAATTCTGCGGGAGCGCCTTTGCTTGCATGCATAAAGTCAAGTGCTACATTTGTGAATAAATTGGGGAAGAGTTTTTAAATCAGTGGTCTGTAACCAATTAATAACAAACACATTACAGTTTCCCAGGCCGACATTAATCATACTATAAGAAGGGAACTATTGCCAGTGGAGAAGGATGCTAGCACCAGCATGGCCACCGTAGGTCATGTGACTTTTCCTTTTATTGCACAGTATAGGCATTCTTTTGACCTATTTCCCCTCAATCTTCAGCTTTTTGAAAGGCAGCTTACTTGCAAAAGAACATTAGTTATGTGATCATTGAGCGTCTGTGTCACTGGACAGAGATCTCCAATCAAAGACTATTCAGTGGTTATATTCCATTACAATGCATTATGTATGCATTCACCAGCATTAACTGTTCTCTTTCATTTTTGTGTAATGTTTATGTGGATGGGTAGGGAAGTCCAAAAACAGAAACTCCTTCAAAAAAAACAAACATGTTAAAAACGACTGAAAGCTAAGATCGTAGAAAGCACTGTGCCCTCTCAGAAACTCTTCTTACAAGGACTTCACAATTCTCAAACAGCTATTTGAGCCTTCATGCAGGGGATCATGCATAAGATGTCGTTTAACGTCTCTGAAAAGTCCTGACTTTTTACAACAGGTTTGTGTATACGACAGCTCACGTCGAAGGTCTTTCCTTTGGGGGAGGCCGTTTAACCAAATCATGCCTCAATAAAACAGGATGAAACAGGACGCATGCGGAATTCTTCTTCCCCTAAATATAATACATGTAATTGTGTTTCCTCACGAGTATGCTCGAGGATACATCACAATGATTGATTATAACTTATTCTATCTTAAAGTGCTGATTAAAACACTTTAAATGAAAGATAGACACTATTACAGAGTAACTGTTTTTTTGCCTTCAAAACAAACTTGACTATAGTCCCAAGATGCAACCTGAATAAGAAATGTCTTTCTAAAAAGCTCTTTTCTCCTGTGTGTTGCAGCCAGAGAACCTTCTCCTGGCCAGTAAGATGAAGGGAGCAGCAGTGAAGCTGGCTGACTTTGGTCTAGCCATTGAGGTGCAGGGAGACCAACAGGCATGGTTTGGTAGGACATTTCTTCTCTTTCGTCGTCCCAAAGTTTCCTTCTGCAAGAAAACCAACAGCACTGATTGAGAAAGTATGAGTGAGACTGTTGAATAGATAAGTGAAGAATACGTTTGTGACATTTTGAACAACCATGTGGAGTTTTTCTTATATTGATTTTATTAATATAAGTACTCAATAAATTTGACACAACAAACAGTCTTTCTTGTGCACGTTTGAGCTTTTTGTTCCGCTGCTCAATGGCTGGATTTTATATTCCGAAAGAATATTCATTGTGTTTATTACTTTTCCATAAATAGGGCAGGTTTCACTGATTTGATGACAAATCTAAAATTTGTGCAACGATTTATTTGCAGGTTTTGCAGGAACTCCAGGGTATCTATCACCGGAGGTGTTGAGAAAGGACCCTTACGGCAAACCGGTGGACATATGGGCATGTGGTCAGTTTTTGAAAAATTCACTTTCCATCTTATTTGTTGTCATGCTACCTATGAATGATTAGAAAAAAAACATTTCACTGAAACTACATTGTCTATGCTTTTTATGTGTTATTTATATTCATGTGCCTACATGGGTTCTGTGTGTGTGGCAGGTGTGATACTGTACATCTTGTTGGTGGGCTACCCTCCCTTCTGGGATGAGGATCAACATAAGTTGTACCAACAAATTAAGGCTGGTGCTTACGACGTGAGTACTGACATCATCATCTTGTAGTCACCTTCCTCCTCATCTGTATGAGCTTCAAAACTTCAGAAGAAGAACACTCCCTGAGGTGTATCATGGCCCACACACTCAGCATTTAGTTTGCCTGCTTTTGTGTCACAGTATATTATGATTACAGGCTTCAGATGTAACCCCCCCCCCCCCAAAAAAAACCCAGGGAGCCTTGCTTAATGGGGAAAGTTTTGTTTAAGAATTTTTAAATTGGTAATTACGTACAAGAAAAGCTCTGTACCTCAGCTCCCAACAGGTGCTGAACAAACAACATTTTCAGATCATTAGGCTGTACAGCTGATATAAAACTCAAAACCTTGAGATAAGAGATTAGTGATGAACTATCAGAGAGCAGTGGGCTTATTTATCAGAGCTTGTCAAAGTCCTCTGGGAGAGAAGAATTTATCCCCCATAACATTATTCATAATAAGTAGCAACCACATCCAATGAATGGGCATATTATGAGAGTTGTTATGAAGTGACTGTGACAAGCACGAGTAAGAATCTGCATTTTTATCATAGTCATACAGATACCTTCAGTGTCTTTTTTTAACCCTTTATGTCAGTGATCCGCTGCTGTCTAATGTTTGAAGTACATCCTGCCAGCTTTGATCTTTAGCAAAAAACATTTCAGTGCTGCATCGATAAAATGTTTTCTGGTAAAGCAGCTTGTGGAATGCTTTTCTAGTCTTCTATTTACACACTGTAGCAGAGGCTGCTATGTAAAGTGTCCATCAGTATTAACCAATCTCATTCGTACCCATTCATATGTCACTGACGAAGCAGAGGGGAGCAACTTGGGTTTGATAGATGACTGACTCTACCGCTGAGCCACAGCCCTTAAGCCCCTGAGGATGGGGATAAAGGGGGGCAGAAATATTTGATTATACTCTCTTTTTTAACTTTCTTAACATTTCTTCCTCTTTATTTTCAGTTTCCTTCTCCAGAGTGGGACACAGTGACCCCTGAGGCCAAGAATCTGATCAATCAGATGTTAACCATTAACCCTGCCAAACGGATCACTGCCGACCAGGCCATCAAGCATCCCTGGGTCTGCGTACGTCACACTTGTCTTCTTCTGGTTTTCAAATCATTTTTTTTTTACCCCCAGCATTTAAAAAAAAAAGTTTAAATGCTGGCATCCCCACCCTCCTTCTCAAGACTACATATTCTAAACAACACAGAGAAATGTAGAAAAATATACAATACTCATGGAAATATGTAGTTCTGATTGGCCAGTAAATTAACAAAAACATTTCAGTCAACAGTCGAATCAGTACAGTAAACAAGAGAGCCTTAAGTAAATAAACAGGTCAGAGATATGACAGCGAGAAAGGTCATAGAGGGCCTTAAATGTAATCAGACAAACTTAAACTTAAACAAGGATCCAATTTTATTATAGTGATGTGATTATGTCAAAATGAAAAAAAAAACAGTATGATGCTTATAGTCTTTGACTTCAATTCCCGCCATGGCTGTATTATCAGGACTTTTCATCTTATTTGATCGAATAAGAGTTAAAGCAGTGCATTCAGGAATATTGTGATTTCCTCTCCTCTGCATACAGCAACGCTCCACTGTGGCCTCCATGATGCACCGTCAGGAGACTGTGGAGTGTCTGCGCAAGTTTAACGCCAGGAGGAAACTGAAAGTGAGTGTGGTCATGTACTTCTACACAAAAACACACACACACACACACACACATGCTATTGTTCTTGATTAGATATAGACTTGGCATAATCACAAATACCTCAACTGGAAATCATTACATGAATTTCTGACTCGGCACACACATCTCTGTGATGTTTTATTTATTTTGTCCCTCTAGGGAGCTATCCTCACAACGATGTTGGTGTCCAGGAACTTTTCAGGTGAGCTTTGCAGCTTTGCAAATCAAACAACATAGAAAACAATAACATTTGGCCCTTTAAGTCTAAACAAGGAGAGATACAACACAAAGAAACAGCTGGGTTCATAGAAACAAAATGTTTTTGTGTAAAAAAAAGTTCTCTTGTCATTTCATCAAATAAGAAAGACAGGCACACCTCTCCCTGGTCTGATCTCTCACACAGGTCAAGGAACAGATATTACTGATTGTCTTCTGCTTTACTTCCTGTCTGCGATCAATATGTCCTTCTGCCTGAATCTAATTTTCTTAACTGCAAAATTGTAGTCCTGTCCACATTTGCTCGTCAGCCTTCTTGGCTGTTGTGATTTTCCACCTTGTAAGTACTTCGATCACTGAAACACAGTGCACTTCAATTTGAACACCCAATTTGCAGGCAAGATGATTAATGGATATTTGCCCTGTGTTTATACTGCAGGCTTTAGTGGAAGCAAACAAGCTCCTGTGGTTAACAGCCATCCGCTTTCTAATGTTCAGGATGTGTCAAGACTAAAGATTCAAGACAGGTCAAAACTTTGTGCTTAACTATAGACCAGGAAGTGTTCTTTAAAATGAGATTTAAAAATCGAGATACAGGTTTTTGTGTGGCATAGAGGATTTCCCGTCGATTGCTTCACTTTATCCAAATAAAATGACCAGAGGTACAACATTGTCAGTTCATTAGATGGCACAGGATCAGTATGCCATCTTGAACCAAACACTTTTCAGAAACCCCATCGATGTCATTCTTGACATAAAGTTTATTGAAGGCTATCCAGCTTCAGTGAGGCTCTTGACCCACCTATGCCTCCATATTGAATCCCTCTCTGTCCAATAGTGGGACGGCAGCATACCAGCCCTGCCGCCACCACCAGCACGGCCACAATGGCACAGGAAGGTACGTGTGCTCGAGGGGGTGTTGTAGTCCGGCAATGCCAACTTCAAACTCAGGCGATTTGAACCTGCTGCTTGAAACCCTCCACCTCGTGCCTGCTGCTACTGCACAGTGATGAAACACTTTTGAATGGTTGTCATTGCACTGGGGCATCCTACACGCACACACACACACGCACACAGACAAATAAACATGTAAATAGTCACCACAAACAGTTCAGTTTTGAACCTTTCAGCACTGTCGCTGTTTTGACACTCTAATGAACCGAGCTCCTCTTCAGGACAGGCTGTTTAATTTCCTGTGTCGAACGCCACAGCTATTTAACTGACACTCAGCATGACCCTGTGACCTCCAAGTGCTGCAGCTGCTGCCTAGTAAGGCTCTGTTTACACACCTCTGCATTAACACAACAAGACCGCATAGTGTATCTCTTTCTTCTGCTGCGGAACAAGTTGAACCTTTTATACTACAAATGGAAATGGACACATCAACATTCAACCTCCCAACCTCCTTTTGAATTGGTTTGTACCCACAATATTGGGATGCCCAGTCGATGCCTGCCTGTGATCGCTTCAACCTTCCAACCGCATGGCTCTGGCACTAACGCCAGCCGAGCATGTGTAGCGCACAGCACAGTATGCCTAACTGCATGGGAAGCTGGATAAACAGAATGTAAAGTGCACTGTGTTATCTTTTCTGTCTCCTCTCTCCTGCCTGCTCCGTTGTTTTTGTGTGAACAAACAAAGCCACCGAAAACCTGGAAGTGTCACTATGCTTTAAACGAAGTGCTGGCATGATCGTCAAACAGCATCTCAAACCAACACTGAACTTAAGAGAGCTGACTCCAAGACCTTTTTTTTCTTAGATTTTCTGAAAGCTTCTATGGCAAGTACCAAAACCACATAAAGTCTTGTGCTTAAACGTCGTGATATTGAGACCAATGTCTTCATTTGGTTCATCATAATGCAGTACAACACATAAGAGATCCATAGTAGACAAGTATAACAAATGACATAAATGACAATCATATAAAACAGAAACCTGTCAGCCATGTGTATTCAAAGATAGTTGTGGGTAGTACAGTACATAGCTATTAGCTTTCAGGTTATAATTCCTGCACTTCAGGCTGCATGTTTGTGTGAAAGGTTCCTTTTATGTCGACCTACCCTACCTCATTTAGCAGAAGGCCTTTTGTACCTTTACTTGTGGGTAAAAGACGCATAGAAGGTTTTATTAAGAAGAAAGAGAGCCAACAATGACTTAACTTACAATCAAGTAGTATATTTAGAGATGTGTAAGTATCATTTTAACACAACTGAAGAGTAAAGAGAAAAAAGAAAATGTGATGTGCCTCAGCCTCATCATCCAATGTATTGCCATTAAGCCCTTATCATGTGTGAGTAATGATTCCTTTTGTTTTATAATGTTAATCATTCACTGACCTTATCACGACCTTGACCTTTATTTAACACTTTACATTAAAGGGAATCCTTATTCTCATGTTTACAATTTCCCACACATAGTCTTGAAATAGCCCATTTCAAACTAAAAACCAGACGAGCACAACGCCTTGCTGTCCAGCACATTGGTCTCAGTAATCCCTGTGAGTAGGATTTTTCATGCGTCGTTCCCTGTTTGACAGCTGGTGTTTGTCATACTGAGCTCTTTTAAGGTAAATGGCTGTCGTCGTGGCGAGCGAGCTGGTTGCTTAAAGACCGTTCTTCCAGGAGTTATGGTCGGATTGATTGATTGATTGGGATGGTGCAATAATAAGTTAAAGTGACGGATATCACTTTAAGCTTGTTTCTTGCCTTCACTGACGGTCATGATGATGAGCGTCAGTGAAGGGTATGGTTCTTAGGTGATAGGTTTCTGAACAGTCTCATAACTGTTGGTAATACACTCCTGGGATACTGCATGCCGAACATATTGATGAGCCACTTTCATTGCATGAACCCCCGCCACCTGTTTCAACTGATGAACAAATATCTCTCACATAATGTAAACCTGACAGGTGTTTGTGTCTTCAGTTGTTGTAGTCAGTTTTCAGTTAGGATGCAGATATTCAATACGACTGTTTTCTTGCCCTCCTTCTTACCTGATAAATGGAAGTAAGGAAGGTGACTGGAACATGACTAACACAAATCCGGGTGTTTCAATACTTGATAAATGACTATATGTTTTACATACAAGTCTTTGTTTGTGTGTGTGCATGCTTGTGGACATTTTCTTCAGTGCTCTGTTTTTAATTCCACTTTTTTGATGTGGTCAAGTTATGAATGCATGCAGATGACATGTGAACAAAGGAGAGAACACAAACATGTGTTATCACAGTAAACAGTTTTGTGTCATTATTTTCTGGTTGTCAGCCACAGTTGACAATGTTAGCTGTAGCACATAGAACAAACCGTATATTTTTTTTTTACTAAGACATTAACAACATTATTATTATTATTATTATTATTGCTGAATTCTAAGCATGTTTTGGTTTTCGTTGCTCAATTAGATTTTTATTTTTATTCATCCAGTCATATTTACCCCTGTGAGGCTTCACTAAAGGGAGGATGCTCACTGATCAATCAATTTAGATCAGTGTATTCTAATAACAAGCAAAGCTCGAATGTTTTTCATGTTTTGTTTGACTTTCTTTGAATGTTTGTTTTTGAATCTGTTCTTCCAAAGTTTAATGAATGGATGAATATGTTACTGATGAAAAAGTAAAATAATTTCAGATTAATGTGAAAAGTAAAACAATGTAATATAAATAAAATAATTTAAAACATAAGTATGGGAGATGCATTTCTAAGTTTGTGTACTTGATTATTCTTTTTTTATATTTGGTGGTTCGGCATCAGCTGAAAGCTGTAAAGGCTCAGCTCCTCAAAACGTTTATAATTATGTCAAACATAGGACTTGCTGTACATTTTAATGGATATATATTTATTTTGTTTTCTGTTTTTAATGTGTTTCCGGTTAAAATAGACTTCCTCACAATACACACACAAAAACATCCTGCAATAAAAACATAAAATTGTTCTTAATCTCTATCAAAGAAAAGAGGCATGTATTGTCTGTAGAAAATGAAGCTGAAGTTTCTAAAACACCATGAGCATGCAAAAGCAGCGTCTAAAACTGTGTCCTCACCATCTTTTCTCTCCTTCTTCCAGCATGCAAAACCTTACTAAACAAAAAGTCGGATGGAGTGAAGGTAAGCTCCCTGTCAAATGAGGGATTTATAACTGGACTGTTAAATTATTTCATGTTTATTGTGACTTATTAACTGTCTTACTCTCCTGTCTTCTACTGTCAGTCACCCCACGTCCTCTGTGTTTCTTTGATATGAGACGTGTATGAAAAGCACTAGGTTCAGTATATTTGCCGTTGAATAATCCATGTGTTTTAGTGCTAAGTAAACTAAGTAGCAGCTTACTCATGTTTAGCAGTTAATTGTGAGATGAGTGAAAAGTTAGATGAAGGGAAATAATAGGACCAAAAGCCTTTAAAAGCTTGTCTTCATTTTAACCACCAGGTTTCTCTCTCTTAGATTTGAGCTGCCATTATGCCTCGACGTTCACTTTTCTTTGGACAGTCCGTGTCAATGCATGCAGTGAAGCACCCTGATCAACAAGGGCCAAAAACACATACAGTAGCTTTATCAGTTAATAAATCCCTCCGAAACAAGACCAGAATATTATTGAAATACATCACTTAACCTGTTTTTCCCACAAAATGTCCAGTTATCCTGTAAAAAAAGAACTCCTTTGATTGTTTTTTTTCCCTGCCTCCTGATTCTTAATAATCCTCCTGAATCCCTTTTAGTATCCTTTTTTTCTTATCTTCCTTTCATCCCTATGCAGCTTTTTAGTTTTTCTCTCTTTTTGGGATCAACCTTACAGCTTCACTTCTCTGAAGTGTTTTCTGATTAGCCTTCTTGTTTCCCGATGAACCCTTATTTTTCCTCCTCCTTTCTGTTGCTGTCTGTCAGAAAAGGAAGTCCAGCTCAAGTGTTTGTTTGATGGTGAGATCTGTTCCGTCGTTTTTTGTTCTTTTATCATGTTTATCCTCTCTTCGTCTTTCTGAGTATATCCCCCTCAGTTCCTCCCCTCCCTCCTCTCTGTTTCTTTTTTTTTTTTTTTTTTTTTCCCCACCGGGACAGATATGCTTGAGGCGTCGACCATGACAGTTTCTGTCTTGTTCAATATATGTTGGATTTTCCAACTCCATCCAACATCTTTGCATCCCCTTCTGCCATAAGCGCCACCAAAACCATTTCAGCTCTCAACGAGAAACACATTCACAGTGAGACAAGTGGTCTGATGATGGGATCAGGGAGTAAGAAAATAAATAACCACCATAAACATCAAAACTAATCGTTCGTTCTTTTAATTATTTATTTATTGCGTCATCATTATTCCTATTGTCCTCTTTCCTGTATAGAAAACAGCTGTCCTGGTCATCTGCAGATAATTTATTTTGAACCACATACAGTCAAGACAGTTTCAGCTGGTGCTGATTTTGTGTTTGATGCCTAGTTATAAATAAAACACTTCTTTAAAGATTTCATTTCTTGTCAACAACTTTTTTTTTTTATATATAACTGTTGGGGAAACACTCTCTCACAGAGATCTTGTGTTAAAAAAAGGCCTGCAGTTTGGCACAAACTCTGAAAGACAAATATGTTTTTATATCTCTCTGAAGGAAAATATCTCTGTGAATGTGAAGAAAAAAAATAGATAGCTCTGAAATTATTGTAAATAGTTGCCATGTATGTATTGGTCACTTGTTAAGAAAATAAAATCTTGTGTCCATATTGTAAGGTAACGTGATTCCAAGATAGTACGAATAAATAACAAACACTTTGAGTTATTCTGATTCACACGTAAAAGACAGATTTTGTAAAACTTTGTATAATGTAAGTGAAATGTTGCTCTGTGCTCTCAGTGGTGCACATTAGTAATTCTGTCAGAAGATAATTTAGATTTGCCACAGAAGCTTCCAAAATACTTTCAAGCACTGTTGGAGATTTCCTTATTTTGAAGTTGCAGAAAAACAGCCAAAGAGCTCCCAGCACTTTGCTCCGAACCTTTTTGTTGATGCAATCAATCCGTTCACACCGCTTAACTTTCTTTATAGAGGACTGATTTGCATTCTCGAAGCCTCTCTTCCTTTTTTTCCCCCCCCTCCGGTCAGCTCGAGGCAGAGTCCAGTTCAAACTGTGTTTTCTTGTTCACATCATACACTCCATCTGTCATCATGCAGCTGAACCTCTACTCGAGTTTCTAACAAAACATGACAAAAGTGAATGTTGGGTTGAGCGAGCAATAATACTTAACCAGAACTCCAAGAGTGCTAGCACTACACTTCCATAAAGTCAAGCGACCTGCAGGAGGATATTTAGAGCAGCAGAGAGATGTGAACCTTTACACTCAAAAAAAAAAAAGGCTAGAAACCCTGCATTTCTCAAAAAGCAAGCAATATGTGATATTCTTGTGAGTCCACTGTTATATCTACAGTGTGATGGACAGAGGCTGTTATCAAACATGTTTCTTATTCTAAATAATTCCAAATGCTTTTTAAGTTTGTTTTGTAAAAGTTGTGTGGCTTTGCATAAGAAAATAAAAGAAATAAAAAACATACATTACACACACACACACACTTACTTGTCCTCAGTTACAGAAGAACTTGTCATCAAGGCCTTCCACTGCATGCACAGACCTGAACTGGAAACAATCATTAGATGAATGTCAGACTTGGTTACACATGCTTTAGCTACGTTGCTGCAAGGAATAGTCGACTTGTTTAAGATACAAACTTTGTGGTTTCTCTTTCTCTCCAGTCGATTTTCGTTCGTACTAAAATCCACTTTTGTATTATGTTTGTTGTTTTAAATTGTATTGCTTACTAACTTTTGTGTATTCCTTCTTTTTTACGGCCTACATCGTCTGCGGTAGTTTTAGACACAAAACACGGGCATAGCTCAGGATGTGAGACTTAAAGAGCCCTTCAACCCCCATTCAATGGACAGCTTTATACCAGAAATAAAGTATCTCCTGTCACTCAAACTGGTTACAGCGTCAGGTAGCTACACTAATAAGGATGGTGTTGCAGATTAGAGAGATCACTTTTAATCGAGGTCCATAGAAGGCAGTCAAAGACTGTAAACTGCACAGAGCGGAAAGGAGCAGATTATTGACACAGATGTTCCAATGAACATGTTAAGTATTGAAGTCCTCTCGCTGACTTCTCCTCCTTTTATATTGGCCTTGTATTAGTCATATGCCTGATCTCCACTTGGACTCACATAGGTTGGTTTATGGGAGCAGTGGGAGTCATTCTGTGTTGTTTTTTTTGTTTGTTTTTTTTGCCCCAGTCTCAGGGGAACAACAGTAATAACAGTGTAGTAAGCAGCAGCAGCACCAAAGACAGCAGCATGTCATCTACAGCACCAATGGTACCTCATCTCTATTTGTTTTCTCTCACTTTGCTTTTTATGGCATCATTTCATCTTTTTAGTGTTTAGTTCAGTCACCTCATCCTTTTGTCATATCCCATGTTTGGTGAAATCTTCTCAGCACTTCATCCTCTCTCTCTCTCTCTCTCTCTCTCTCTCTCTCTCTCTCTCTCTCTTTTGTTCTTCATTCTCTGCCTCTTTGCTTCTGTATTGAACACAAACTGTGATGTTGGCGGTGGATTTGACAACTCTGGAATTGAATTGCTGATTCGAGCCCTAGAGCGTCTCTCCTGGCTCGTGTTTTACCCAGACGTACTGCAGCCACATGTGTATTTATTTCCACACAGCGAGCGACACTGACGGGATGACAAATGACTTTCATTTTGAGATACAACAGCTGACACTTCTATCAAGTTCTGCTCAGCCGAGTCTTGACAACTCATTTGTACGTTTTAAATGTGTCACCTGAGATTTGTTTATGTGCCGTCTTTGAAAAGGAACAGCCGCTTCTCTAAGGCTGAGCAGGGAAACTCAACAACTTAACAATTGCTAAATCAATTATTAGCCATTAAAAAAAAGCTTTTTATTTGATTTGTTATGATAAGGACTTCTGGGTAAAACATTGAGCAGGAGTGGATTAGTAACACAGTAACACACCCATATAGTGAGGATGCAGCCCTTGTGTTAATACATGTAAAAGCACATCCAAAGTGCTTACAACCATTAGAGAAGAAGCAGCCTTCTCATGTTTCTTAATGAGAAAGTGAAACAGATTCCCATTACACCCACACACTTCATGTTACCAGTTGTAAATCATCAAACGCCAGTAAGCTAGATGAACTAGCAAGGATTGCTTTTCCCTAGAAGGGTCGAAAAAGAATTCTGTCTGCCACCCGGTATTTCAGTCATTTGGAAAGAAATCACGATTTCTTTTGCTATCTTCAATCCCTGTAGGCTAAAAATGTCAAACAGAATTATATCAAATCAAAACTCCCCATGAGCTAAAAAAAATCTTTGAAGGGGCTGCATTTTCTTCGGGTGTAGTTTGTGCACTGTAAGTCCACCATCTAAATTTGATTGGAACTTGAGCATGTGAGTGCTACTGTGGATTTGTTTTTCCAAACAATGCAGTACTTGGTGCTCTTGGATCGCTTTGTGCTGAATGTTTCTGGGAAGTGGTCAAAGTTGAGGAGGAGGTCAAGGGAGCCTTAATGTATCGCAACTGTAATCTACTTTGGAAACTTCTCTTTGTCGACATCAGCAATACATCTATTAACTGTCATTAAGCATAACTCTACATTATGCTAAAAGTATGTGCAGCGTCATCTTGCAACCATTGGGAGTGAGTACATGTTCAACAAAGGCAACTTTAAAGTGATGGAAAGGTTGCGTAACATCTGCATTAAGTACTAAGTTGTTCATACATTTTAAAGGCCGAACTGAAGCGAACGGTCCCTTACAGAACCTCCTCCTTAGTCTTGGCCCTGGTTGTTGAATGTGTGTACTAGCAGCTTCTAGTGTTCTCTGCTTTTTTCATTCTTTTGGAGACGTTTTTTAAGGCCCCATGCTGGTAAATGATCGAACAGAAGTACATTCATCCACATAATCACTATAAATGCTCCGCACTCTGTGCTGCTGGTTTGTTTTGGTGTGCACACATGCGTCTGTTTTGTGTATTTGTTGTCATGGAATATGTTGATATTCCCTGGCATCTTCCCTGGTGCCCCCTCCACCCACCCCATCTACTCATTCCCTCCCTGCATGGTAAAGTGTTTCCTACCTTCCCCCAGGAAGCCCAGACAACTGTTGTTCACAACCCAGCTGACGGCACCAAGGTAAGCCCCTCCTTCTCCCACCACAAGCCACCAGCCACTACTAACACTGGCAGGGAACTGGTGGAGGATTTGCTCTAAATTTACTCCATGTGAATCTCTGTCGAAAAATGATTGTAGCAACTCTTTACGCCTCATTGTGCACCTAATGTGAGCTGGCTTCTGTCAGCGTGTTCATTATTTCTCTTCCTGATTACTCGCAGCCAAATCAACACAGCTTCTGATTGTGGTGAAGGTCAACTGAAATAATTGTTGAATATCAGTGTTTTATTAGAATCAATTAATACATTAAATATACATTAGGTTAAGTTTCAAAAACAATTCTTGTATACATTCAACACAAAGTTTATGAGATTTTACTATTAATTAATTTGGCTTCCTTTTGTGTCTTTAAATGATAAATCCATGCGTCAGTCTGAAAAAAAGAAGAAGAAGCTGGAATTTCAACACAAAAGAACTGACCAATCAGAGCTCGTTACAGCTCCTCGCAGCATTTACACTAGTTATCCAGATATCAATGAATGCTGGCTTTTCATACCTTAAAATACTCCAACATCCTTAACAACATCCAACATTTTATAATTAAGACATATTAAAGGAGCAATATGTAACTCTAAGACATTCTGTTAAAGTTATTGCTGCAGGGGGCTGTCTGCCACTGCACCCTCCTCCCTAAAGTCAATGCTCATGCAAGTTGCCACATAGCGGACACTGAAGCTTCAGTGTTTAGCCAGCTGTGTATTAATAATTATTAAAACCTTTTTGCGTACTAAACTCTCCATTTTTAAAGCATCTGCATGTACCGTCTTTATCATTAACAACTATATCTTCAAATAGTTCTGTACGACTTTATTAAACCAGGAAGTAACTGTCATGTGCCTGTTACTCTAGTGTATTAGTTGACTTTATACTAGTCACTGATTTCCTTTACACTCACAAAGACTGCTGCTGTTCCACTAGAGGAGCACTTGCACACTTCTATAACACGCACTCAAACACTCCTTCAAGTTAAAATAAGTCAAAGGATTTGTAAATTTCCCTACACGCATGGGGCTTTCTGCGCTGCTGTCCTGGCTGGTTTGTGCTCCTGGGAGGGATTCATCCACCCATCCATTTGTCTGTCAGGTTGTCTGTGTCTTTGTATGAGGAAAGTGTCTAAAACTTCCCTGCCATGTCTCACTTACACATTAGCAAATGATTTATTTTGTTATTTCTGCTTTTTCTTTTTTTTTTTCTCCAAAACCTCTTTTCTCTCTCTCCATCTCTCTTTTCTGTGTGACAGGGCTCCACAGAGAGCTGCAATAACACTGAAGAGGAGGAGATGAAAGGTAGGAAAGGTACCTGTCCAACTTTCACCTACTCTGCATGCGTTTACGTTCACTTCTCTCGTTCAACTCCAGAATAGACTGAGAAATGTAAGACTAAATCCTGCTCTGCATTGATTCAATGTATATTAAAGGTAAATCACATCTACTGGCAACTGTTATCTCATAAAGATAAAGAGAGTCTGTCATGGTAATCCCAGCTCGGGTTCAGCAAGTTTGGCAGCTGAAAGACGACAGATGCCCTTAAGCGCCACAGAAAAGAGAAAACATTGTTAGCATGTGGATATGAACAAACTGTTCTTTTCTCTGAGCCTGTTTGTGTTCCACATTTACATCTCCTGTACAAAGTGACCACATGCTATTTAAGCTATAATTAGAAGAAACTTGTTACCAAACAGCTGCTTTTTTCTTCTTCAGTCTTTCACCTTAAATACGTGTTTATATGCGGTTCTGTTTGGTAGAGCTGATAGATGGTGTCACCCCGCTTTCTAAATCAGTTCACTCAGCTACTACTTGTTATAATCATTGAAGCTGTGCAAGGACCAACATACGAGCATAGTATATACTGAGTATATTAGTATAATGTATAGAGACGGCCACGGCAGTGTGTGTACTCCTCTGTGACAGACAGCAATCAAGTCGCAATAAAATATTATAATAATAGTCGCAATAAAAATTTTAGAATCAATGAAACACATTAAAGCTCTGCACATACTGTACAGTGGTAGCTTTAGTCAGAGCTATATAAGAAAGTGATTTCACATCATCTTCCTGAATAACTGTAAAGAGCACTTCTTCCTACAGTGTACGCTCGTGCCTTATTTCTGCGGTTCCTGTATGACCGTGTGAGCATGTTGGCTTCACACGGCACGTCTTCAGGTCAGCGATGACCCACAGTGTCTTTAGTTCAGTGAAGTAGGACAGAGCCTACCTGCAGATCTCCAGCGTGTAATTAATCCACTTACTGAGGGCAGCTTGAAGGTTTACCAGCGCTCGATCTTATAGCAGATCATCACTGACATGGGACAGAGAGGCAGTTGTTCCTCTTTTACAACTGGTAAAAAAACAAACAAACAAACAGGCAGGAAAATGACATCCCATTATTTTAGCAGGAGGCAGAATGAGCCGGTGGAAATACAAAGTATGACCTCTGAGGAAATCTGTTGATGGAACTTTGTCAACTCAAACTCTATTCATGTGTCACTAGTTGCTCGTTGGACTACAAACTATAAGCAGCACTGGGGATCCATAATGTGGATATCTGCTGTCTACAAATGAAGCTAAAAGGGGGCCATCACCCTCAGACACCTGTCAAAGCTTCAGAATGTTCAGTTTGTCTGTAATGACAAGTGAGTGAGATAACATCCTATACCTGTGCTGCTAGTCTCTTCTAACCACCCCGGTGTCAAAAACTTCAAAAACTTCTCATGGACGTGGAGGAAGATTTAAAGCTGTATATGATCAGTAAATTCAAACCTGCCCTAACATGTGTGAGGACGTTTGTTTGCACTTCCACTCTACTCTCGAGCTCAGATAACTTTGCGTTGAGTGAAGGCTGTTTGCAGCAGACTGCTGATCTCTGTCTCCCTTCACTCGTCCACTCTGGAGGACGAGTGACCCGAGGACGGGCTACATGTGTGGCTTGTTTCAATAATCAGTTGGGTTTTTTTTTACTCTGGTGTCTGAAGAAGCTGACAATACTCGTTTCGGATTGTCTTTTGTGTTTACTTGGTAAGTTTCCACCACGATGCTCTGTGTGCGAAACCACCTCCTGAAGTGTGTTTATCTAGGTGTGAGTTTCACAATACTAGAGTGAAAAACAATTAAATGAGCTGTGCGAGGATTGAACATTTTCATTATTTAAAAAAAACCAAAAAAAAGTATTAAGTTGATGCCATCACACGTTTTTTTTTTTTTGGCTTAAAGAACTTAAATGATACATTTCTAAAGAGATCCCAGCAGACGGTGGACACATCCTCTCAGGCTCTCTGTCAGTCTGTGTTTGTGTGTTTGTCTTGTGATAGCTGCAGTGGCTGCCTGTGAGTCCACTCGCACAGACAGTGCAGTGTTAAGCCTGTGCAGCACTGCTGAGGAGCGAACCCACACCTCGTCTCCGAGCTGCTCACCTCTCACCTGTAAGTCAGCAGCAGTTTACCCGACTCACCTCTCTGCTCTGACTGACGTGTGCTCCTCTCTTCTCTTTACACCCGGCGACAGTGTTTAGCAATAAATCCTCCCTAAAGGGTGGACAGGACATTTATGGTGTTAAAATTAAGTCTCACTTTTTTAACACAAGAAAACAAACAATCTGACCGCTTCTCTTCCACTTTTCACCAATTTACTGCACTTCTCTCCACTGCCGCCCTGTGCTGCCATCTACTGGCACCAAAGTCTAACTACACGCTGCTGTTCCTATTTTATATCTGAGTCTGGAGTGTGGAGTCTTAATTTCCTTTAACGTCTGCTTGATTTACTTTGTGCAGAATAAGCAACATTATTGCAGTGTGAATCGTTGCATACTTCCCAGTTTGCTATAAATAACTTTATTTTACCGGGATGACTGCCTGCAGCTCGTCCCCTGCAGGAGGCTGCTATCAGCCCCGCTGTCCCTCAGACTCGTCCAGCTCAGAGCTCCTGTCCGGAACCGCAGTCTGCTCTGTCGCCCCCTGCAAGCAGCAAACCACAGAAGAGTAAGTTGAAGGCAGGTCGAGCAGTGTGTTCCCACTCAGCTCACTCTGAAGACTTGAGAGAATGAAGTGATTCTATCAACACACAGATTCAGTCGGGTGTGGAGGATGTCATTGCTGGCTTTTTTGGGGGGGGTTTTTCGAGCTCAGCAGCAGCATGTTGAGATTTTAAACACTTTTAAAGTGTATGATGATGTTTTGTTATCTTCACAGTTGCACAGATGTGGAGTTTGTTGCATGCAGTTTGTCCTTCTCTGGAGTGATGTCTTATGAAATTTCTTCTTCTTTCGTGGTTCATTTTCAAAATTTGTTAAAAAAAGATTTTGTGAGAGAGCTGAGCATTTTGCATTCATGCTGCAGTGTTTTTTTTTTAAACTGTGTGCAACTGGAAATGAGACAGTTTTTTCTATATTTGTGTTTGAAGTGTTTGCTCATCTGTTTGTCAAATTATCTATTTTGAGCTGTGACATTTCTACAGCTCTTTAATTTACCTGGTTGATTCTCCATCTCCAGATGTTACCCTTTGGTTTCAGAAAATGACCTTGAAGCATGTGTCCTGTTTGTGGTGAAGTGTGTGGAGAATCACTAGTTTGTTTTGGAGTTTACTTGGATTGATGCAAATGAATTCCTTTAAAAAAAAAAAAAAAAGAAAATGTCTGAGTGTTGAATCCATTTACTGATTTGTAGTCTGGTCCTTTCAAGTAAAAAGGTGATTTTTAAAACTGACAGTTACTGTGAAAACATAATTGAAATGGTAAGTGCTGCATCATGAATCTGATGTCATTTAACAAATTTCATATTTGGTTTCATTTTTTGAAAATTTCATCTAAAATCCGGCGATTTGTCAGCCACACACCGTGTCATTTCTGTTCGACTTTTTTTATGCTGAAGGTTTTTTAACTTGTCGTTCTATCTTTAAATGAGAGGTGCAACAAAAACTGAACGTTTCCCTTTGAGGGATGCAGATTAGTGAAAGCGTCCTTTAATATTAAACTGCAACATGACATTAAATACGGTATTCACTGTGGAGGTTTGTGATTTAAATGAACCAAAAAGGCTTTTTGTCCAAAGACACCAGGAAGAAAGAGATGCTTTTTTTTTGCTTTCAGTGACGTTAAACACAGCTTCGCATGCTCCTGGTGCTGTGTTGAACACGGAGAGTATTCACAGTGTGTTTGATGTGTTTCATACAGAATGACATCAAACGTCCGCTTATTGCCAGAGGCTGTGTTCACATTCTGTCAAATGTCAGAGTTAAAGGAACATTCAGGGAAAACATTAAGTGTAGTCCTTCGAGCTCCAACCCTTTTCAAACAGCCTTTAACCTCTCCTGATTTTCCCCTAACTCTCTGCACCTCCTCATCTTCTTTGACTTTCAGCTCGTAAACAGGAGATCATAAAGATGACGGAGCAGCTGATTGAAGCTATAAACAATGGAGATTTCGAAGCTTACACGTAAGTTTAAAAATGCTGCTTAAACAATTAGAAGCTGTGTTTAAAAGTGTCTTTCGTTTTGTGAGACTCTCAAAAGCCTGAAAAGTTTTGACCCCCCTCATTTTAACCTCCATCATAAAGTACCTTGAGCTGAAGATGATACATGGCGGTGTTTTCCTCTGATAGGAGAATCTGTGACCCTGGACTGACTTCTTTTGAGCCAGAAGCTCTCGGAAACCTGGTGGAGGGCATGGACTTCCACAAGTTCTACTTTGAGAACTGTGAGTGGCTCCGTTTAGTTTTGAAGAAACCTTTCTTTAATAACACTGCTTTATTGACCTCTCTGACACCAGGGACAGTTATTTTTAAAAACAGTGTGTTGTTGCTTGATCATTGTTGCAGAAATATGTATCTCAGGTTTAAATCTAGGCTCTCTGACAGACATTTTTGTAAACGGCAAACAAACATAAAAAGTTTTTCATATTTAAATGTACTGATCACTTTAACTGTCTTCAAATCCCTTTAGAGTTAGACATGTGTCAGAACATTTGCACTTCATCCTCAGCTGTAGAAATAAAAACCTCCTCTGGCTGTTTTAAGCTGACAGCAAATGTTGAAAAGCTACAAAAATATTAAAATTCCATCTTCATTTTTTTTACTTAACTTCCACTGAGCCCTGACATGTCTACGGGCACGTTTTCCTCCCCGCAGTACTGAGTAAAAACAGTAAGCCGGTGCACACCACCATCCTCAACCCCCACGTCCATCTGATTGGAGAGGAGGCCGCCTGCATCGCTTACATCCGCCTGACACAGTACATCGACAGCCAGGGCCGGCCGCGCTCCTGCCAGTCGGAGGAGACGCGCGTGTGGCACCGCCGCGAGGCCAAATGGCTCAATGTGCACTTCCACTGCTCTGGAGCGCCGGCTGCACCTCTGAACTGAAGACCAGGCCCAGGTAAGATAACGCATCACTGTTCTGAGAGTCTGATGCTAACGTTAGCTCTCTTTAATTCACGTCATCTGAAGCTCTTTACTCGGCAACATTTTCTTCTAAAGCTACAAAGTGAAGAGTCCTTCTTCAGGACGAGAATCATGAAAGTTTATGGACCAATTTAACAGAAATAATTACTAGAGGTGGAATAGACATTTCCCAAATACATGAAATACATATTTAACAAATGTTTTCTGCATGCAGGCAGTTTTGCTTTAAGCTATCTACAGGAGATTTCTCCCATCTCCCGACCCCGAGAAGGCTAAAAAGAAAAAGAATATGTAACAAGGCTTCCAGTTTGCACACTAACCAGTGTCTGCTCTCTTCTTCCAGCTTTGCCTGAACCCTAAAGCTGTTTGGAGCATTTATTGTCTGGCTCGGGTTGGTGTCTGGATCCTGGCCAGGAAGAGGCTCCTTGGAACCTTCTAAAAACACAAAAGTGGGGAAAAATCTATATTAAAAAAAAATTAACAGAGAAAGAAAAACAGACTTTAAAAAAAAAAAAAAAAAGCATAATACAAAGTTTGACCGAGTGACAGACCACAGCGACCGACACCAATCCAGTCTAAACCCTGGCGTATGAGGGTGAGGCCTGGCTGATGTCAGCCACTTTCTTGCAGATGGTGCATGTTTCCGTGGCAACATGGGTTGATGCTGTCCTGGTCCTCGTCTCCCATGGCCTTTACTTCCCTGTCTTTGTTTTTGTCTGCTGTCTGGAAAAGTATTACCATGTTAAAATATACAGTATATATTTATCTATATATATAGATGTATGTATATATATATCTATATATATATAACAGAAAACACTTTCACAGAGAATGGAGCGGCAAGTCATATAAGTATGTGGTGATTTTTGTTTTCAGAGAGCAGAAGAAGGCCGACTTGTTTAGAGATATTTGTTTGTTTTACAGTTTACAGGTGTTTGTGTGTGGGAAGGATCAGCACAACTGAAATATCAACATGTCATCTTTGTGTCTGCTTTGAGCATATGCAGGGTTTAGACGTTCAACGTTACTGAAGGGACCTTTATTTTGATTTGGTCTTTTTGTATGATGTGTTATTCAGCAGTTTGTTTGTATCTCTTGAATTATGTATTTTAAATAACTGTGTTGATCATTTTTAATCTATGGGGGACTTTATTTAATACAATCGTGTACACATCGGTATTTATAGAAGGGGAAAGGGTGGTACTTTGAGGGTGTAGGGAGTTCAGCATGAATTTGGGGTTTTTGTTCCGTTTTGTTGTCCTGAGGTGTAAATACACACACAGACTCGAGGCCCGTGTGCTCCAGCCTCTCTTTAGGGATGAGCCACCTCTGAGCTTTAGACACAGCACGAGGCCAGCTCACCTTGAAGTTGCAGAAGGCCTCCCTCTGTCTGCCCCGCAGTGTTTAAAATCAAACACCAGGGGGCGCCATTAGTGAAAAGCTCCTCACATCTTTGACTTCCTAATGAAAGCTCAGATCCGATCCCATGCCAACATTTTACAATTTCTTTGACCTGTTGTTGTGTTTTTTGAGGTGAAGCATGGATTATCTGATCTTCTCATGGCCTGTACTGTTTCTGCACTGACACTTACGACTCAATGCTGTTGTGTTCACTCTTCTGACGGGAGTAAACCTTTCTGCAACTTCAGGTTACGCTCGCCTGAATCCTTCCCTTCCTCCCTACCTCTGTCCCTTTACTTGCGTCATTCCTGCCTCCTACTTACTGTCTTCATCGCAGCCGTGTGATGATGTCACCCTTATGCCTGTCTCTTGTTCTGGTCGTGTTCTTAAAGTTTTTATGGGGTCTGTCTTGGCTTGCCGTGTGACGTTGTTGCACTATAAAAAATAAATAAAAAAAAGCATGTTAAAAAGGGAATGCAGCTGAAGGGTCAGACTAAAACAAGGCATGATGGGTAGAGGGCTTGGCCTGATAAAGGGCTGTGGGACCATAGCTGATGGCAATCAAAGGATTTTGTCAGAGTTTCTGTTGTAAACAGCGTAGCTGTGCGTGATTTGATGTTAATATTTTTATCAGTTGTTCTAGTCAGAACTGTAAAAAAATGATTGGCTGAAATGAAAGTAGGTGGAGACTGCAACAACACTTTCATACTGCCCCTCCTTTGTCCCCACACACACTGAATGCAAAATATAGGAACAAAAAAAACATTTAACACACTCCTTTGGCTGATTTGATTGAATTCACAGCACCGTAAAAGCACATTAGTATGAAGACTGTCCCTTTAAAGAGGACAAACGTGTGTGTCACTGTGTCGTTTAAAACTGTGTGTGTGACTTTGTACCAGCGGAAGTGGGGAGGCTTGCTGTCATGTCCTTTGTGCTGTGCTGCTCCGTACTATCTCGTGCTTGCAGGCTGAGGCTTCAAATCATCACCTATGTTCATACGTACCCTGGTGCAGTTGATGCACATTTTTGGAAATCGTTGTGAATCATCTGAGACCAGCCCTCCTGTATCAGCCACCAGTACTTCCATTCTGTATCAGTCACCTGTACTTCCGTGAAATATCTGAAATGCCAACAAACTGGACCCCCCCCCCACGCCCACCCCATGATGAAAACTAGAACTGAAACTATGTGATGTTTTTTGATGACTTAATGGTTGTTTGTGCGATTTGTTGACGTATGTTTCTTTCATTGTGTGCCACACAGTCTTGGGGGTGTTTGAATTCGATTCCCTTTAAACCGTACAAACTCCTGAAAGAAGGAAACAGTTCAAGTTTTGTTACTGTAACATTTCTAGTTGATCAATGTGAAGGCAGAATAGACAGGCAACATGGTGTAATTGTAACTGATAATACATCTATGATGCATTATCAGTAACTATTCCTAAAACATTGACCAAGAATATTTTTTTCTCAGTCTCTTAAAATGTTCTGAAATTCTCCTACAGTATAAATCAGATTTTTTTAAAGAAAATTTGGACATAAAATCAAAACAATCTGCATAGCTGGCTTGGCTGGAGGTGAGTGAGAACATGTTGGATGAACTGACTCTTTAAAAGGCTCACTTCATGGTCTGTCCTGAACAGAACCTGTGGAATCAGACATGGTATCAACAAGCACGTATGACTTAATATCTTCAATCTGGGTTAACATGTGGACGCTGAAGGCCTGTTTAGTCCATCTACAGTTAAAGGAGGCAAAGAAAGCTCAAAGTGATTCCATTATCGTTTCATTAATTTCAGAGTGCTCAATATTTCTTCAATATGACTGCATTGAAATATTCTACTGGGTTTTTATTTTGTCATTAAACATTTTGCTTCTTAATGTCAATGAAACAAGATTCCAGTGGACGGTTGTTAGATGATTTAAATGCAATGAAAGGATCTTTTTATTTCATGAACATGAAGCAGTGGTTCTGATCTCTTAGGTGTTTAAAGTAGATGAGCTTTCTTTGCCTTCACAGCTGTGTTACAGAATAACCTCCCTGCTTCAGTGGAAGATCTTTAAGATCTTTTTTTTTTTTTCATTAATTGTATTGTAATAAGACAGGGTATGGACTTCTGAGTCTAAAACTGTATATAGGAAACGTGACCAAATGTAAACCTTACAAAGGTTAACCCTGGGCTAAATGCACCAACTACCTAAGAGGTATGATTTCACAGTAGGTAGAGCATGTAGCCGTCTGTTTAATTTATATAAAACATTAGTTTTAAAAATGAAAAACAAATACAGAATTGATTAGACACTTTACAAAACGTCTAAGAAATATTTGATAAGGCAAAAGCACCAGAATAAACTGAGGGGAGGAAAAGATCCTTGAAGTACTACAATCTTAAACAGCGGCACTATATATGCAGTTTTACAAATGGTAGAAATATGCATGTCTACTTTCTGGTAATTTTTCACTGTTACTTAAAAAAAAAATGGAAATCTGTGTTACTTGCATCCTCCAGGTTATAAAATGGCTTTGAGATGACAGTCAGCCAATGTTATCTCACATTAAAGAGCATAAAAGGTTCACAGAAGCCGAGCTTGTATGTAAGTGAAGTTATTGCATTTTAACCTTGTACTACAAAGGGGCTACATACGTCTATACTGTTTGAGTTTCACTTGGATGCTGGACTTTTTGCATGACCATACAGTTAATAAACATCCTACATTTAAAACAGTCTGTCGTTTGTTTTTTAAACCAGTTATTCATAGTTTTATTATTCACTAAAGCATTTTATATACCGTGAATTACTTTTCATGATTTGTTTCTCATGTTGCAGCTTAAAATCCACCTCAACACGATGTGGATACAGTTTAGTGGACCGATTACTCATGAAATACTCAATGTCCTGTTCACAAATAAGAATGCCTTAGCTCATCAAAGTCTAGAAGGACATATTTTACACGTTTTTAATCATATCAAAATGTGTTGCATTTATGTTGTACTGACAGTCACCTCTGGGAGGCGTTAAAGACCAAACAAGTCAACCTACAGCTGAGCCCTGGACTAACAGTGCAAACAATATGTGATTTCAAAACTCATCAGAACTTTAATTCACTTTTTGGTTTCTTGTTTGAAAGACATCGCCTTAAATAGTCTCCTTAAAGTTAGCATTACATAATAAACAAGGTCGTCCTTAAGTTTATAATCATTTAAGCTAGCATTTTAAAATTTAGTTCATCTTTCCTTTGCAAGCCTAAAAGATTAATTCAAACCTTAACAGCAGTAATCTATTACTGCAGTGCAGTGAAAGCTCACTATTCACAGCCTTTTCAGGTAATAGGTGTTAAATAACCCACCCCTGCTGTAACTGCTCAACTTAAGCTCTTAGCTACTCTGCATTCAAGTTGTGTAGTCGATCATGTGGATGTATGTGGTTAAAATTGACGGCAATGATTGACCCATTACAGTTTAGTAGTTGAACTGTTTGATACATTGCAGTTCTGGGTTCTATCATACTTTTTCAAATAAAACATCAGCTGCTCAGTTCAGTGCAAAACTGAAAGGTAACCAGTGAAATGTCTCCCACCTAACGCCTGTTTTAAGAAAAGAAATGCCTCCCTGCGTTTCTGAAAATAACATCAATATTTGGATCTGTAGCTTTCGGCAATGGACAAAAAAAACAAAGAAGAGCACACGTTATTCTTGATGAATTTAATGACATCAAATGGGTTTATGTAAAAAGTGAAAAAGGAGGAAAACATCGGGTCTCATCTTCAGCATCATGTTCAACACAAATCTGCACACATTCTGTATGCACTGGACAGGTCACCTATAGTTGAGTCAGATTTATACACAATACATCCTCAGAAAGCAGATACACAACACTGTAATAGATAATGAACTGTAAAGTGAGTGTGTTTTCCTTTTGTTTAGTTTCAGAGCAGGATGAGTAGCGGTGCGTGAAGATGTACGGTCAGAAAAGTACGACAAATGGTTCAAGCTATGATGATCAGAACAGGCGTCAGTCTGTGGAGGCCAACTTTCATATAGGTGACCTGGAACACTCCCATGATTCAACTCTCGCTTTCAAATCACACAACCTTCACTCATGATTGGCAGGCAACAGATGCCTTTATCGAACAGCTGTTATGGCTTCCTGTCCACTTGGCATCCTGGCAAATAAAATCCCCACAAAACACTGTCCCCTTTTCTGATTGGATACAGGAATTGTGGTGATTGGCTGATTGCTCCATGCAGATTGTGATTGCAGAGTCTGATAAGCAGGTTGAAATGTTTTGTGCTGACATGCTTTGATTATGTTTCATATGAAGCTGAATAAAAGCTGTTTCTTGTTCATGCTGTCCAGTTTAAAAAAAAAAAAAGTTTTTATGATGATGTAAAGCAAGAGAAGGTCCGGCTGTAGTCAAGATCCAAGATGAATTCATCAGTCTGGTTTAAGATTGCCCTTTAGGCGGTTGTGCGAGCGTTGGCACTTTAATCATTAGTCTGAAGAGACTAGTGCACATGTAGCAGTCCATCACTCTGAAGGACACGTGGCAGTGCAATCTTCAACATTTGACTCTTCATAGAAAAACAAAGAGGTCACTGCAACATTGTCGAGATCTTTTCTGTTGTTTCCTTGATTCAAGGAAGAAAAACCAAACAGAGAAGGAAGCCACTTTTCTCTACTCAAGTGTCCTGTGGCAAAAAGAAAAAGGGAAGGAAAAAGGGGAAATCTGGGAAGTACAATCTTTTCTCACTGTAGAACGTCTCATCAGATTCACTCTATCTAGGCTTCAGACACACAGCTCCAAGGCCACCTTTCTCTTTGAGTCCCAGGCGAGCAAAGAGGGGTGAAAAGAACGGAGATGGGAGAAAAAGAAGAAATCAAAGTAAAGAGGCAAAGTTGAAAGACAGGAGAGAAAAACAGAGAAAAAGGAAACACAGTTAAAAGTCAGAAACAGTATCAGAAGACAGTGACATAGGGAAGCCGCCTGGCTCGACATGCATTGTCAAGGAAACAGGAAGGGGGAAGGATTTAAGCGCTACACCAAAGCCATGCAGCCTGAACACAGCAAATGGTCGATTTCTTTCCTGAAGGAAACACAGCAGTCAACTTAACCGATGACACAAGAAGCAGCACAGAGGAGGGAAACGGTGAGCTGCGGAGAACTCGTGTGGGGGATTTTTGCAACACAAGCAGGCAAAGCGTTTATCCAGCGAGATGGTGAAACAGCCCATGCACCAAACAGACCAGGGTCCCATCCGGCCCTGAATAGACGTTTGGCACCACAGGGACAGCAGGACTACAAACAGAACAGCGAGTAGGGGGAGTAGTAATGTGGGCTGAGACAAGCACGGGAGGCAGGCTGGACGACATCTGTTACACCATGTTTTAGGTTCCCATGGAGACAAGACCGAGCTCCCCCCCCCCCCCCCCCCCCCCCCCCCCTCCCTCCCCAGTCCATATCCCGTCCTCGAGCAGCGCTCACTCACCACGCGCTCACTGCATGGTAGCAGGCAGACGAGGGTGGGGGGGGTGTAGGGGGGTTAGCAGCTTTGCTGCGGCTCCCCACTCCTGCTTTTAGACTTTCTGCCCTCCACATCTGTAGGATAAAGGCAAGGTTTATGTTACATCTGGAGACAGTGAAGAAAATGTTCTTTACTATAAACCTGCATAAAGTGGGGATGAAGATAAATACAATAAAGCAACATTAAAACAGCATGTTCAGAGTAAAAAAAACAAAAAAACCCAGAAATAAATAAAGAACTTTAGGCAGAAAGTACGTCTAGTGTTGGCACATATAGCAGTGCTCGTCATTGATATTAACTTAAAGATTACTACAATCTGTACACCATCTTATCAGTGTAAACAACATGATCAATGTCCATTCTTAAATATTTCCCATTTCCACTGTAGCAAATCAGGATGAGTTCAGAGAAAAGGATGTTTGCTTCATTCTCAAAACAATCAGAGAAATGCTCACAACTTACTTTACTGACCCTTTGTTCAAATACCTCCATCGAGCTCTCACAATCATTCTGCTCACACTTTTACTCTGCACTACCTTCATCGTCAACGTTCACTTCTCCCACTACACCTGCTCTGACATCGTTCTGAGAATGAAGCGTCATCATTTAGTCACCAGACAAAGAGACCCGACAGAGCACAAACAAAACCCACCATCATTACATGAAAAAAAAGAAAGAAAAAAAAAAACAAACAGAAAAAGTACAACCCCAAACAAGTCACACCATTAAAGAAAAAAAAAAAGATCAACGTGAAGATCATTTTGATCACAGAAATCAAAATGACATTTCAGGTCAGACAGAAAAAAGCCGTGCAACTTAGCAAATGATGCAACTGAGTTCAAGCAGTGATGCATCGTAACATCAGGACAAACACAAAGTGTGGAGTGAATCTATTATCTGGCTAATTCAACTATTCTGATTTGAATTTGTCATAATCCGTCCCATAATGCTTTGCTGCCTGTCAGCTGTTTCTGACAAACATCTTAAGTGTTTAACTGAACCTCCAATACTTCACATCAGTTAGCATTGACGCTATTAGCGTACACACTAAGCTTAAACCAGGATATTTGTACCCAAAGCTGCAGATAATAGTATAGTGTTAGAAGCAACAGTGAATAAAATGAAGAAATAATAATATGGTCAAGGCTATCAGACGGAAGAACATTCATTAAAGTCCCAGCTCAAAGAAAAAAAAAAAAGGACTGAGCACCATGACCAAACAAAAACACCACACAAAGATAGACAGTGCTCTCAGAGATACATGCAGAGGAGGAGGATCTGTCATTTCTTCATCATGTCATTCTCTCCACCAGAAAAGGAGCCAGCACCTCCCTGTCATTCACACACAGCCATACTCGTACCACAGGGACTGGTTATCCTCTGGGCTCAGTGGCTGCTCTGCATCAATCACTTGATCTGGCTTGACTCCCTCATTAAACTCTTTCAGATTGTCTGGACTGGATATCATCTGGCCGTTTGGTTGGTTGTGAGGTGGTTGGTTTCGTGTGGGAATGCATTGTGGGTTAGGAGGAGGAGGAGGAGGAGGGTGGCTTTTATTTGTAACAGGAGGCCCGCTGATGTTGCTGACTAGGTTGGGGTTTAGAGAGAGGAAGGGGAGGTTTTTGCCCGCCGACTCACTAAAGATGGAGTCCATAAATACAGACTCCACAGTGAAGGACGGACCCAGGAAAGACTCAAGGGTGGAGAGGTCGGGATCCTCCAGGCTATGGCAGGGTAAGCTGAGGGACTTGGGCAGAGGGTGGGGGTTGGTTGAGGTGGCAAAGAGTCCCTTTACATTGGTGCTATCGGGGTGGTACTCACTGGGTGGAGGCTGGGAGCGGACCCCAGCCTTGGCCGGAGGAAAGGGATCGACAGAGACAGGCTGCCGGTGGTCCTTTGAGAGCAGGTCGTGGATGCTGGTACGCCGCGTGGTGCCCTCAGCGGTGGAGATGACGCTGCTCGCCCTGGGCAGCGTGGAGGAGGCAGAGTCCAGACGCTCCGAGACAGATGTGGCTTTACTCTGCGAGGACAGGCTGGAGCGGACCGGGGCAGAGCCTCTTACACGGGTGCTCTCCGCCTTACGCAGGGTGGGGCGTCCCGGTTGTCCGGACGATTTCGGCGGGCGATCAGAGCTGACCGGCGCTGCTCTTCCACTGGAGGAGCGTAATATGCCCCGCCCCTTTGTGGAAGTGCGTTCTTTCTGCACGTGCTCAGAAGAAGTGGAGAGACGAGGAGAGTCCACTGTGAGGTTCTCCTGACTGCCAGACTGAAGAGCACAGAACAAAAAAACAATATCAAGTATTATACCCTTTAATAACCCGTTTGTACTGCAGCCATTTTATCCTAGGTTGACACATTATCCACTATAAGATGTACAAAAAAAAAAAAAAAGTATATTCCAGCCTCTATGAGGATTTGTTGCTTTAAAACAAAAGTTTGTGTTTTGGAATGTTGGTCAGATAAACAGTAATTGGGCGAGGTTGTGTGGCTCTGAAAACAAAGTCGCCGTGTAAAACGGAGTTCGAGGTCTCACCTCTGCAGGATCAATCCCCTCATCCAGAAACTGCTGCAGGGAAAGCACCTCTTTCTCTGGGGGCTTAGTCTGAGTCGGACCGGAGGTTCCTGCCGCAGTGGACGGGTCGAGGGATCTGCGCAGCTGAAGGGGGCTCTGATGGGAGGAGCGGGAAGAGGTGGGCTGCTGGACGGGGCTGCTGCCGCTGCTGGACCACACGTCCTGGTCCAAGCTCAGGCTAAACTCTCCGCTGCTCTCACTGTGAGGCCTGCTGAGGTTGCCATTCAGCGTGCCTGTGGTAGAGAGGTCAACTTGTGAGTTCACGGGACAGGAATAGGTTTCGTTTACCACGACTACAAATCAATACACCATCAATCTCCTTGACTGCATCAGGATGGGACAGGACGATCATGATGAAGCAAAAATAGACTGCTGGGATTTATCAGGATTAACCTGAATATTCAACTGAGTGACTTGAAGAAGTCTTGCTGGTTTCAATATTGATTTATTAGAAAGGAGAAAAACATAGATCTGAATGAGAACTGAATATTAAATATATTTATATAATCTTTTAACCATGGCTCAGTTCAAGTCGATCAATTACCGATTGGACTTGCTGAAGTTTTTCAACAAATGAAAAACAAAGAAATGAAATGAAAAATGGGAAGATAAGAGCGGTTAGCTGAGAGGAGGAGGTGGAGAGAGGGAGGGTGAGGGGAAGGAGGAGCATACCTTTGCCCTCCAGAGGAGAAGTGAGGTGGGAGTTATTGTTACTATTACTACTGGTGGTCCTGTTGCTATGGAGACTTGTGGGTCTGCAGGCTGAGTAAGGGACAAGAGGGAAGACACACAAACAAGCACACATACACAATTAGGATATTTTCAACACTTACCATGAATCTACACAAACGTGCACCAACAACAAAGAGTAACACCTATGTGCACCAACAGTGAGACAGAAGGCCTCCTGCTGGGGCAGCAGATGGCACATGCCAGGCAGAGGGACAGTTAGGGGGCAGTGCCAGGCTGCAGCCACAATACGTCCAACTGAAAAACAAAAGCCACTCCTGACAGAGAGGGCAGGGATGCCAAAATCCAAGGACTAACCCGAGTTAAAGGAAAGGAGAAGTGATAAGACAATATTGAGTACCGGTGGTCAAAAGACTTAACTTCACCTCCATTTAGTTCCTAATTAGTTATGTGTTAAAATTAGGGAGGGAATTGGAAAAAGAAAGGGAAAAGGGAGGGGGAGGGGGGGTGACCTTGCTCTTGACTGTTAGTAGGGACAAGCTCATCTGGAAACCAGGAACCATGAAATCATTTCACACTGGTTGTCAGAACACAGCTGACACCAAATTAGAATTTAAAATAAACCTAAAAATGTAGTAAAGCAGCTGGTAGGAGCCGGTGCAGAGCAGCACTACAGATTTCAGAGATGCATATTCGACACCCAGCTCAACAGAAGAAGAAGACGGAGCACTGCTATTCATCTGCAGGCCTGCTATAACACGGGAAACATTATGGAAGCCATAAAACCTTTCAGAGAAAATCGATAACTTCTGTGGACCTGCAGGCTGGTACATTACAGCGTCCATTTCCTCCAGACATTACAGACACACAGAGAGATGGATCCTCACAACAATGTTGGTGACTTTAGGAACTCATAATGTAGACTTCATGTATGGCACTAATGGAGGTGCCGTGACCTGTAGTATTAGTGAGCATGGTTTATTAACAGTGATTTATTCAAAGTATATCAAGTGTATTATAACAAACACATATTATAGTTCAGCAGACTTAAAGACCAGAACATGATGCTAATAGGGTGTAAACCTCAATTAGGTGCTGGGACTGTGTGCTAGTCCTGATGGATGGATGTTTAACAACTGGGTCATCTGCATCAGAGCCAAACAGAACTGATGAATAGTCCCCTTTCTGCAGATTAACGGCCCTGGATAACATCCTAAAGTCTGAATTAAAGCCAATCCTCCTTTCAATGGAAGCTCATCTCTCCTCTTTTGCGCTCCAGTAAAATTGCTTTTTCAGCAGTAGATGAGACTTAATCTAAGAGCAGGAAGGATGCCCAAAGATTAGCAGTGGGACTGATGAAGAAATGACCTTTTTTCAGGGGGCTATCTTTTCTTTTCTCCCCCTTGAACCATCTTGTTCTTGTATTTTTGAAGGGTCCACAATTTGATTACCTTGACTCTTTGGTTCATCTATGGAGCCAACCACATCCTCACAGGAAACATTTTCTGTTGAGATACAGAAGTTAGCAGGGTATGTATGTATGTATGTATGTATGCATGCATACTACAAAAAAAGAGAACACCATCCTAACCTTTAACCTGCAGGCGAGGCTTGACCCTGGTGTGCCGTGCACTGGGAAGTGTGAGGGTGGCACAGTCGATGGCGTTTGTGGAAAAAGCGAGCTCCTTCATGCGCTGCCCGCTGCGCCTGCTGCCCCCAGTCATGCTATCATCTCCTGGCTCAGCGCCATCAAGGTTCTCGATGCTTCCTGCTACCGCCATTGTCTGCAGGAGGTCATTCATGGCTGAATGGCCAGAGGAGAAAAAGGTAGTTATCAGGATGGGATCGTTTTGGTAAATGATAACTATTACTGCATGTTCTTAATTGGCTCGCAGAACCCTTTTAATCTTGAAAATATAACTATTTTCTTCCATTTCATAAAAACAGAGAAAAACATTTTAGGTAAATAAAAGTAAATTAAACCTTTCTTATCAGCTGGTTTCAAACTGTTAAACTGGCTCAATGTATTACTCACAATAAATAATGAATACATTCAACTTAAAGAACAACAACTAAATTAAGTCTTTCATTGTCAAATCTAGCCTTTGAAAACTTAATGGTACATGCAGGAGTACCGTTAATGGAACGGTCAACAAATATAAAGTTTATAAAGATGGCAGTCTCCACGTAGCTTAACCTTGGTGTATGATTATCTCTGCAGGATACTTTTTGAGGCAGGTTATACCCCGTCAGAGGTTGCCGTCTTTATGCACTTTGTTACTGAGCTGTATGCAACGGCAGAGAGGCATGAAAGCATGCAGAGCTGCGTGGAGCAGCAGAGGAAGTGCTGTACACAAAAGATCGGAGCGAGGCGAGGACCATGTCAGCAGAATAAGATCTGAAATGCAGCACACTGACAGAACGAGTGAGAGACAGAGAGACAGAGAGAGAGAGAGAGAGAGAGAGAGAGAGAGAGAGAGAGAGAGAGAGAGAGAGAGAGAGAGAGAGAGAGACTAAAAGGGAGTTAACGGCTCCATTTCAAGTCCTCCATGGTGAGTGAGTGTCAGTGATCAGGCGGTTGTTTTTTTTTCTTAAGTCATGCTGCAATCAAAGACAGGAGCAAAAACACCCCAGGCGCATGAAAGGCAGATCCACAGTTTCTTCCATCCTTTCATATGAAAACACTTTTACACACATCCCAGCCTTTCATTCAAGATGCACAGACAAAATGATACCACAAAGCACATGACAAAGCTGCCCAACAAGTTGCCTGATGCATAGTGATTACTAAGCAGAAGAAAAAAAAAAAAAACATTGGTAGATGCAAAGGCAGAATTACCACTGCCAATGGTCTCTGCATTAGCCCTTTTCTGAGGTCAACCCTTTATTTTTCTGTTTTACTTGGTGAAGTCTGTGTTAATTGTTCAGCAGATAATAAGACCAAAAGATAACTACACTGTGAAAGTTAAGAGTAAACACTCTACAGGAGAGAGATGAGGAGGCACACAGGGCGCAACTGGTGAAGGATGGTGAGCGTAATGAGGAAAAAGCTAAGAAAAGGACAGGTCACTGATGTCACTAGACGCAGCATGGCGGTAAGGTAGCTGATCAATCTTCATAAACGACAAGAAAAATCTTGCACATAATTTTTACTCCCTAAAATTTGGAAAACATCCCAGATTGATGAAGTGTTGGTCTGAGTGGGTTTAAGAGCTCCGACTAAAACCTGAAAGTGACACACTGCTGCCACCCTGACATCAGCGACTGTTCCTTCTTTGTTTCTCCCAGTGTGACAGAAAGGGAGGAGGGAGGGCGGAGGACGGCTAGCGTGGCGGCTAACAGAGGTCTTACACATGGAGCGCCGGTAGATAGCCTTGGCCTTGTCTTTGTCCTTGGATCTGTTCCTCATGAAAGGCAACCTTTTTAACGCTGCAGAGAGCAGCCAGACGGACAGAGAGAAAGAGACGGGCAGATAGACAGGCAGGGGAGAAAGAGCAACAAGCCCAAGGGAAGTGTAAGAAAAGATAAAAAGAAAAAAAGAAAAAAAGAGGGCAGAACAGAGGGATGTGGTTAACGATCTTACAGAGAGCCAGGGGAGGGACGCAGAGAGAGCCGAGCCCCTGGACACTCAAGTGGACAACAGACAAAAATGCAATAGACAAAACAACGACAAAATATTGCTTAGATGGGGAGGAGGGTGTCATGATAACAAAGCCCCGGGGATTGTTACAAGCATTATTAGAAAATAAAAACATGTGAAATGACTTTAAGTTTCTTATTCTACATTCAAATAACTGCCGTGCGAGGACTCAAATACCTCCCAGTAGAGGTTGGATATTATTTTTAAGGGCAGACTTCTGTACACTGATGCAGAATACAAACAAGTACAAAAATGTAAAACACATTACGCAAATGCACCCACAAACACTCCCACACGTTGATACCCTCAGAGCACTCGGGCGCTCTTATGTTAATGACATGATTGTGTTTTTTTAAAGTAATACATTCTGCACACCACAGCACAACTGCACTCACATAATTACACCTACATAACACACAGAGGATGAAGAATATTAAAGGGTGCAATTAGGAGGGTGAAAAGTTTAAAGTGGGGGCTCACAGCATCAATGTGTAAAAGACAAAATAGACTTTATAACACCATGAACTGCACTTAACTTCTTAAGGTAGAAAATGTCTGTATTTCTAGATTTAGTTATTTACATATGCATGTGACCTTATGGTAACTTAAGGCCTTTTTCTATTTTCTTGTGTTTACTTCAAAACATGAATTGAAGACAGAAAAAGAAACCTTCATATCTTGAATGTGTCAGCCTGTCATTTCTATGGCCTTTGGTAGTGTGAAAGAATACACTTATTTTTTATTACATATGTTAAAATGAAGATGATGAAACAACTTCAGGAGTTGTAAAACAACCACTTGTTTGAGGAAAGTTCACATCTATCCATCTCCCAGCATCATTCTCTTTTCCTTATTTGCTACGAATCCAAACTGGGATTTGAAACATCTTGCACAGACTGGAGGTGAACCAGAATGCATTGCACCTTTTAATAGCTTTGACGCTACAGTCGAGGGAGTTTCTCGGTTATTTAGAGGTGAACTGCACAGATCAGCAGGTTGACATGAATGAACCGAGGGCTAAAAAAAAAAGGACCAAGGGGGACCTGTCACAAAATATTCCTGAAGTGTTTGAAACAAATGAGAGGCACTTTTGTGGCTAATTAAATAATGACAGCTTGAACATACCAAGCGCTCCCACTTGTTCTAACACAGAACAAATTTATGTTTTGTATCAGGTTCCAGGTTCAGAGTTAACCTCCCAGTGCTGTGCAGCTCAACCATACTGTTTGAACAGCTGAGTGACATAGACAATGGACTCACGAAAACATGCCCTGAGAGACGTGAAAGTCGGATCCCAAACCCTGCCCACCCTCCCCATCCGCATCATACCATTGGTGGACCCCTGCCCTTGGGCATGTGACTGCTGCCCTCTCTTCCCTTCACAGAGAGAGAGATAAAGAAGCAAAGGAGCAGTTAAGGAAGGACCCATTCAACCAGTACTCAATACACAGACACGGACACACAGACACACACACACACACACACAGCAGAAGTGTGCTTCACGTGTCTCTTGTCATGTACGTGTATGAATAACTGTCAGTGAAAGCATATCAGATGTGTATGATTATTGTCGTATTGTTTTTTACTCTGCTGCTTTGTCTGAGCAACGCTTGGTTAGCTAAGTAAAACGTCTGTGCAGGAAGTTTGCTCCATCATTCATCCCCAGCAGATGTTCCTTAATTGAAGCTGAAAGTATGACTAAACTTCCGAGCGTGTAAAGGTGAATTGTATGTACTCACTGCTGCTCCTCTTTTGTGTAAGTGTGTCATCGAGCGAGTTGGAGCCAGAGCCGATGGAGGAGCTATCCTGGCTGTCCTGAGGGAAGCTGAGGAAACCATCACCGCACTCTGAACGAGAAGGAGTCAAGGTGAGAGAGCGCATTCTCTCCCTGCTCCTTGGCTTGATCAGCTTCTTCATCTTCGAAGTTATCCAGTTGCCACGCCTCGATAAGGGGAAAAGAGAGAGTGAGACAGAAAGACCAAGAAGAGGTAACGCATAGAATATACTAAGTGCATACTAAAAGGATGTACAAGGTGAATGGACTACAATTCAGTTTGTGTACTTTTAATCTTTATCACATTAATGATACTAAAGACAAACAGTGCTGCAGTATAACGCGGTTTAAACTCTACAGGTCATAAATATTTGATGCATCACTTCCTGAAGCTGCAGTTTCAGTGTGTTTCTGCAATTCCCTCAACTTAGAGATACAAGTAAACAAGCGAACAGATTTAAAACATCAGAACTGACTATGATACACTGACTCGTTTGTGACATTTTTATTCAGATGTTCTAATAACACTGATGTTACTTCCGCCCTGGTGAGGTCCCTTACACTTGATTACTTCTCTGTTGTTCCTACTAAATAATGGATTTCTTACCTGCGTGGGGGAGAGGGGTCATAGAACTTGTACTGGTCCATGATTTTCTCCTCAAGCTTCTCTTTCTGTCTCCTCAGCTCATTAAGCTTGTCTCTGATTAGTGAAGAAACAAGAGGTCATCCAATTAGACGAACAAGAGTGAGAAGGAATACAACCTAAATATAACTCGCATCCCATTGCCAACAGCAACTAATTCAAAAAAGGGTATTTGCTTTCTGTTTCGAAGAACAATCATCATCAAGTTTTTACATGTATTGTCTTTGTTCCACGTGGAACAGGTCCTTGCTCTCCATGGTCTGCTCTAGCAGAGTGCGGTTCTGTAGCATCAGAGTTTGGATCTGGTCCAACAGGTGACGATTCTCCTCCTCCAGGTTTCCTTTCAGCTGGCTCAACAGCTAAAGCACACACACAAAGATGAATCAAGCACTTAGCTGGACAGCTGGAAAACATTTGGGGTTGGCTTTTTAACGTCGTTCAATTTTTGATGGCTTTGACCGTGGCACCCAAATACATTTTGAAACTCTATAAAGAAGAGAAGAGCCACAAAAGCAATCTTACTTCACACTGGTTAGTGAGCTTTGTTGAGGTGATGTCCAGCTGCTGGTACTGCTCCTTCAGTTTAGAGAATTCAGCCTCAAGCTTCGTCTGCTCCAGTTTGGCGCTGTTCAGCTGGCTCTTAACGTTCTTATGGTCATGCTGGAGATTTTCATTGTCCCTCAACAGCTGGCGATAAGTGGAATTTAGTCTAAGGAAAGAGCAGATGAGCTCAATGTAAACATAGATTTCCCAATAAGAGGGTTAAGTTTCACAGTTCCAAGTATTTCAGATCCAGATACAGGCTGCTGGGCGTACCGGTCGTTCTCCTCTTTGAGCAGCTTGCACTGGTCAGCTGTAGCTTGGTTTGTTTGATTTTCTAGCACCATCTTTTCCTGCTGTGCCTTCAGGTTTTTATCCAGCTCTTCAAGCTCTCCCTTCTTATGCAGGAGCTGCTTGTACCTTAATGCATAAAATCACAAGCGTTACAGTCAATGAATAAAAATCCATCATCCTATGTTGTCTACAGTTTCCTCTCTACTCGTGCTGACATCTCTTGTAATTGATTGAATATTTCCATCATCAAATAACCTTATCAGACTGGTATAGAAAGTAACAAATGACAGATGAACTGTTCATTATAAGCCCCATCTCACTTGTCGTCCAGCTCCCTGTGCTGTTGCTCCAGGCTCTTGTGTGAGCTCTTCAGGCCTCCGTGCTTCCCGATCAGGGCTTCGTATTCAGCCGCCTGCCTCTCGTGGAGTGCTGCCAGCTTCTCGTGATCACGGAGAAGCAGCTCATAGGTGGACCTCAGCTCCTCTTTGTCCTTCAGAGCTCCTTCTCTTTCACCCTCCACACTGGTCTGCTGGGTCTGCAGCGTGGCATTCTGGGCCATGAGGGCAGCACTCTGTGAGCTGAGGGTAGAGTTCTCAACCTACAGAATAATAGAAGAGTGGAGATAAATTAAATAATGGGTGTGAACGTATACACTGGCCTATCATCAATTAATATATAGTGAGAAAAGAAGGACAAGTCTCATGGGAAACTTCAGTGAAGAGGTTGAGGTGAACAAGGACAGCGGAAAAAGAGATATTTAGTGGGAGGAGAAACTGATCTGCAGATTCCAACTGAAACATTTTGAATCAATTTAAATCTATTAAAAGCTCTTCTTACTGTTTTATGTGAAGAGATCTGAGCTCTTCCATTCGAAAATGAAAGGAGACATAGGTTAAGGTGTTTGCTTGTGTGTCTATAGGGGGTGCTGTGTCTCAATTTTCTCCATTTACAAAGCATCAAAAGGAAAACTGTTTCTCTTCCTGTTTCTTTTGTGGTCAGAGTAGTTTCAGAGTCTACATTTCTCCTCAATCAAGACTAGTGGTGTGTATTAACACAACAGACTGTGTAACTTGAAAAGAAACCTCAAATTTCCTTTAGCAAACCACTAACGTGATTTTACATGTTTTAGCAAAAACATAACCAATTCACATCACACACATACACACACACAGCTAGAATCTACTGTATGGTCAGTGCAAATCCTGTCACCCATAAGCAGGGTTTGAATTACTGCCAAACATGGAGTAAGTCTAAATCCAGGGAGCTAAGCAACTGTACCACCACACCAAAGCTGGAAGAGGATAAGACACTCTGGCATGTTTTATATGTTGAAATCTATGAGATGTATTATTCAAAACATCACAAACCATTTCAGGAAGCATTTTATGACACTATGGGTTCCTTTAATATTTCTTATATTCTTGTCATTTGCACAAATATAAGTAAATATTACATCCTTCTTGGCTGTATCAGAACATATGTTAGAATAAGAAGGGACAACCAAAATAAGATTAATGATTATTAAATGTCCAAAATACCTAAATCCTCATTGAGGCATTTAGAGCAGATCACACCATGATATGCTCTCACTGCAGATGATCCAAGTTGTAAAACAGGAATGTAATAAATTAAAATAGTATCAATCAGACTCAACCAAAGCTGCTTGAATTTGTTAAGATTTTAAAGGAGCACAACTTAAATCGATACATTTGTTGTATTAGTCTGTGTGATAAGTGTTTCTCACCATTCCTAGGTGAGAGCACAGAGATTAAATTTCTCCTGGAAATTGTTTTATGTAGGATGTGTGGTGCATTACCTGCAGCTTGGCGTTCTGCGTCTGCAGTGAGGTATTGTTCTCCTGTAAAGAAGCTGTTTGTCTCTGCACGGCCACTATCTGAGCCTGCAGATTGGAGCTCTGCGTTTCCAGCTGTTTGAGCTGGCTCCTCAGGGCTGCTTTCTCAGCCTGCAGAGTGGCATTCTGGGAAAAGCACATTCAGAATATAAAGATACCGGGCATATTAGAATAAATTCAAAGAAAAGAGCACAAACCAAACGTTTGTGTTATGGAAACATCACACAAGAAATCCTTGTGTTGTGCTGACTTACATTCCTTTCGACCTCAATAAGTCTGTCTTTCACTTTTAGCAGCTCTCTGGTGGCTTCATGGCTCTCTTTCTCCCATTTACTGAAACCCTGAGGGTCCTCCCCTCCTTTAGGGGGCGAGCTCTGCACCATCCTCTCCTCTTCCTCCCTCTGACGCAGAGCCTCATAGTTTTTCTTCACCTTGATAGAAACACAGAAACTTAGTAGGTTTGGTTTTTCCCACTTACATTAATTGTCAAATATAAATATTTAAAGTGTGTGGGAATGAAGCAGTGCCCTAGGCTTGTAACAATATGAAACAACTAAAGGAGAACAAACACAGATTATGACATGAGCCATAAAAAAGTAACGAAGTGGCAGACAGCATCAACTGCAGAATTACAGCTGAGCACTGTTCAGTCACACAGGGTTTTCCTCTGAACCCTTCACTTTAGGATCTGATCTGTGTTGGCAAGTTCAGAACACAAACACTTCCCCAAAGAAAAGCAGACATCCTCCACTTCTCTCCACCTCTTCCTACTGCCTCATAAATAGATAAACTGGTGATAGAAGTGGAAGAGTGAATGAATTAATAATGCATCAGCCTTGAGATGCCCTTAGTGTTTTCAGTGCTTTCGAGTGTTTTCGATTGCTGGAGAAAGATTTGGGGATATGTTGTTCGTAAGTGGACAGGAAGCGAGACTGATATTTTGTTTTGTTGGGGGGTTGAATGTGTCTTTAATATGGGGCTGTATGTATTTGAGTTCAGCTACGAATAGGTCTGCAACACAATCAAAATACTGCATGCATGTGCACGTGTTTTTATCATTTCAATCATGATTAGTATTAGTTATATGTTACTGACTGTTTTAAGCTCCTGGCGAAGTTGTTGGTTGAGGTTTGAAGACTCCTGCAGCCTGGCCTCTAGGGCGGCGATCTTTTCCTCTTTTATCTCCAAAGATGATTTCAGAGTGGACTCCAGTTTGGTTTCCAGGAGCTTAAACCTGGAAATAAATAATCAAGTTAGTGGTGTGTGTTTGAATGTCAGCGAGTACAGTTAGAAACAAGCCAGGCACCAAATGACTCTTTGGCAGGAGTTTAAAGAAGGAGGCATGGTGATGTTGGCTCTGTAAGTTTCCCCACAGGATGCTAGCACAGAACAGCAAAACATTTTGGCTAGTGCGTTCCAGTTTGTGAGATAATACCTGTCATCAGAGCTCTCATCATGCAGCAGTCTTTCCTTGGTTATCCCAATCTTTTCAAGTTCATGGGTCAATTTCTCCAGATCATTATTCATCTGCTGAGTCCGCAGCTTCTCACTCACAAGCTCCTTAACACACAAAACCACACAATGAGAAAGACTGAGCTTTGCTCAAACCTTCAAATTACTCATACACATTTTAAAAAAGCATTATTTGCAGGCTTCTGACACTGTCAGGGCTCCTCTTACCTCCCTAAGAGTGATAAGGGTCTTCTTATCAATGCTGGACTGTTTGACCAGCTCTTTGTTCTCCCTCTCCAGGTCTTTCACTCTCGTGCAGGAGTCCCTAAAGAAGATCATCTCCTTGCCCATGGTCCTATTCTCTTTCTCCAAGGAAGATATCCGCTGGTTGTCGTCATCGAGCTTCGCGTCCCGGATCTCGGCCTGCTGCCTCAGTCGCTTGTTTTCTTTCTCCAGAAGCTTCTTGTCTTTCTCAAGCTGGGAGCTTTCCTGTTCCAGAGTCTTGTTCTAGTGGAGATGTAATTGAGAGCATTTACGTCACCTAAAGTCGAAGTACCTTGTTTATGTTGGGCTCGAGAATAAATCAAAGGAGGCAAAAATCAATTCAGAGAAGAAAAAAAAAAAAATCTGGATAATCCAAGTTGTGCTTGTAAACAATTACAAAAGTCATCAGATTTAACTGTAGTGAGCCAAATAACATTATTAGGTTTTATTTGTTTAACATGCAAAAGCCTTTAGACTGCTGTAACACAACCCACAACTCCTGAGTTGGCCTGGACTGCTGTTTTTAGACCAAATGATTGACCTGATTCTGCCAGTTGGAATCAGTCCATCCCCCCGAAAAAGATGAAGTAGCTGTGTCACTAAACCACCGACAGCTATCCTACTTGATTTTTTTATCTGTTGCACTCCAGGAAACATTCAAAAAGTAACTCAACTTTCTCAGACAGGCCTCACTATTTAGTTCAAACCACTATAACCAAAATGTCTCTACATTTTTCTTCTTAATAAGGCGAATATGAAAAAGTTTTCGACATACCTCCTGCTCAAGCTGCTCCAGGCGTTTACTGGAGATTTTGAGCTCCTCGAGGCTGCGTTGTAGGCTTTGATTCTCGGTCTCCACCTCTTGCAGCTCTGCCTCCAACTGCTGGATCTTCTTACTGCTGTTCTCTAAAGCCTTCTGTAAGCGCTGATTCTCCGTATCTAGGCCCTGATAGCTCACCTGGGAGAAGGAAAGACAGACTGGGATATTAAAAGTATCCATGAACTAGTTGCCCTGCTCCCAGATGCCATTATAAGCCAGATCCCCTGTAACTTACCTGTTAAAATAAAGATTTGAGATAATTATAAAAATCTGTAGGCTGTCCTGTGCAACCTCATGTGAAGACACATGCTGTCTTTGTAAAGGACCAGGTAACTTGTGCTTGTGAAAATTGGTAGTAGTCTGTCTGTTATTCCTTAAAAAAAAGCTTCTTGCTACACATGATTGCCTTTTTTTCATACTACTGATCTCCTGCTCTTTAGCCACAGAAGTGCTTATAGTACAACCTGCAGTAATGAGTTCTCACCTCTAATCTCTCAGTTTTCTTTGACGAAGCTTTAAGCAGTTCCAGGCTGCGCTTCAGCTGGCTCTTCTCGCTCTCCAGCTCCCTGTTCTCTGCTTCGAGCTGAGCTGCTTTGGCCCCCGCCAACCGGAGAGTCTCAGCTGAGCGTCGGAGCTGCAGGTTCTCTTGCTCTATCTGAGAGTTCTCTTTTTCCACAGCCTCCAGCTGGTAGGCCATGTTCTTCAGAGCATCCAGCTTCTTTTTCATACGACGGCCCTCTGCCTCCAGCTCAGAGTTCTCCTTCTCCAAAGAAGACACCTACAGACGCACACATTAATGGAAGTCAGATTAAGTAGAGAAAAAGCAGAGCGGTTTTTTTTCCCCCTGACACAGCACTAAATGTTGTTGTTGATAATACTTTGCATTGTTTAAAATGGTAGAAAGAAACACTGCGATTTAAAAGTATGGACCAGGCAAAAGATAAAATATAACCTTTTCACATGTGATTCCAAGGCTGGCAACTTTCTTCTGCAGGCTCTCGTTGTCCCTTTCCAGCTTCTGCATCTGAATCTCCAACTCATCTGCTCTTTCCCCTTTCTCCTTCATCACCTCAAGCTCCTTACCTGGATTTAAAAAAAAAAAAAAACACTTTCAATGTAATTCCTGGTTAAAAAAAAAACGGATGGAAAATAAAATGAACTGTATGACAGAGTCCTTAAAGATCAAAAGGGACAGAAAAAACATTTATTTTAACAAACAATCCTTTAAACATGACACTCACGGAGTTGTTTCCTTTCAAACTCCATTTTATTGAGTTTGGCGGTGGTCTCACAGATGGATTCATGGAGAACTCGATTCTCTTTCTCCACGTCTTTCACCCGGGCCTCAGCACCGACCTGGCAGCGCTGACGCAGAGACGACACAGTCTGGCCCAGGTGCTTGTTCTCCTGCTCCAGACCCTTCAGCTACAGAGCAGACATCAGAGTTTTAAGGACACCATGGAGTTATATTTAACAGAGTATTAGGCACGCGTCTCCCACATGTCGATTGTGTTAAAGACAAATGCTTTTAGATCTTACAGTAAGGAGAAACTGGTAATAAAGTTAAATGCTTAATGAAAGGAATGAATTGTCAGCTTCAGAGTTGCACTGAATTTAAGGGTAAAATAAAAAAAACAACATCAATAAATCGAACAGGCTCCACCAAAGAGCTTTCTGAACCAAATACAAATCTAATGCACACAGATTGTTTTCAGGAGAACTTATAATAGACTTCACCAATAACAAAGGCTACACTTGATATTTTCTTGGAATTTCCTGAAACAAGAATCAATTATGCTTTTGCAGCCCGAGTAGTATGTATTATCCACAGATTCAAACCTCCGTCTGTCCTAACTGTTGGTGCGTCTGACCACCATGATAGCATAAAAGAACACAACGTCGGAATATTATTTGAAGTGGTTTAAAAGATGCAGTCTAATTTTGGAAGTCTCCACAGAGAAAAGAAATGTTGAAAACTGTCTTCCTATTTGACGATTTCTACTGTGCAGTTTCTGTGCAACTGGGCTGTCAGTTTGCGCTCGTACTAGCCACAGTACGGTAGTACTCAGTCTACGGGGAAAGTTGTGAAGTACAGACCCACAGCCCTCGAGTCGTGCTGCCCACTCGTTGACATTTATTGAAGAATCTTTCAATCAAACCAGCACTCCAAAACGCATGATGTACAATACTGTTTACCACAGTTTGCTTGAATTGAACCACTCAGATGGCAAATAAGCGGCGCTGCAAGCCTCGTCTGTATCGCTTTGTTTCCGAGCACAGTTTAAAATAAGAAATAAATGGGAGTGTATTTTCAACAGTGTCAGGTCGCGTGCAGTGTGATGGTGAGGGCTGCAACGTTATATAAGTAAAAAAGAACTATACACCAGGCTTTATATAGTGCATCTTTGAAAGCACATGATGGCCACATGATGAAAGGGCTGCATTAAATAATAAAGTAACTCAGAGAAGGACACAGTATCAGTTATTACCCACAGCATATAGTAAACCTTTAAAAGTTTCAACTGATGTTAATAAAACAGCAAGTATACCTGTCGCTCAGAGTTTTCTCTGAGTGTTTCCAGAGTCTTCTCAAGTAAAGCCTTCTCTTTCATCAGGTCAGTACTGAGTGACTCAGAGCTGCGCAGCGAATCTCTGTCTGCCGTCAGTTCATTCTCCAGCTGCTCCAACTGAAAGCAAAAAATGAAAAATTTAGCCCCTCTTGATAAGGTTTTTATGTTTTGGTTGATGTTAATACTGATAGCCGATGGCGGTTATGTAAATGTTACTATAATGTACTATGTATATTGATGATATTATTGTTGTGAATAACTTAACAATATGATGATTACCACTCTAAAAGCAGTTGATGCAATCACTAGTCAATGATGAAAAAAAAACATTAACTTGTTCTTTCACAACTCTGCCGAGAAACACACACACACACACACACACACACACACACACACACACACACACACACACACACACACACACACACACACACACACACACACACACACACACACACACACACACACACACACACACACACACACACACACACACACACACACACACACACACACACACACACACACACACACACACACACACACACACACACACACACACACTCTGTGTTTTAAATCTACCAGCATTCAAAAGCTAAGCTGTGTTTCAGCTTTAGGCCTCATATATTTTCCTCTCTGGGTTTTCTCTTTGTGACAAAAAAAACACAATTTGAAGGTTTTCATTCAGACGGCAGAGAGAGAAGCTTATGTTTCTGAGAAGAGCTGAGAGATTTCTCTTGGTGAGGGGCGTTTGAGTGTCAGAGTCTGGAAAGCAAAGGCAATGGAGGGCTGCCTGATTTACAGCTTTGCTTTCATCCCCCTAGTCACCCCTCTCTAGGCTTTCTCTCCTGCTTTCTCTTATTTATTTCTGAAAAGACCTAAAGTCAAGTCTCAGGAAGATATATAGAGGGAGTGTTGATGCAATATGCAAATCTTAGTGGGTAATGCATATTAGAGTATGGCTCTTAACAGTGTTGCTCTGTAAAGCAGTGGCTGAAGTGTAGCATGCATTTGTTGAGATGACGTTTGTTCCTAGTCAGATAATGCTAGCTGAATTGAGACACATGCAGCGTTCTCTCTCATGCAACAGAGTTATTTTCTTTAAACTAATCACAATGTGGCATACTGTCCTCCCAATCCAAAAATGATCATTGTATGTGAAGGGGGTAATTTTGCCATTAAATATTTCTCATGTCTCCTGAAGTGAAAGCAGGAAACTAAAAGTGTTTCAACTCAAGTCAACCCCAACCCTACCACAGATGGCAACACATCATACAGCTCATGGCTTACTTTCAGATTCAGTCTCTGGTTTTCCTGGCTGAGTTTTGAGAGTTTTGACATGGTTTCCTGACCAGCTTCTCCTTTAAGATCCTCCACAGTCTTCAGCAGGGCCTGGTTGTCTTTCTCCAGCTTCAACAGGCGACTCGAGGTCAGCTCATTCACCTCCTCACCCAGAGACTTCTGAGGGACTGAGTAAAAAAAAAAAGAATTATTCTTCACATTCTGACCATAAGACTTTTTTTTTTTTTTTTTTAAGACCAGAGAAAAGTAAGAGGCAAAACTTACTCCAGATAAACGTTAAACTTCTGAGCTAACCATAAATCATATCAGAAATGTATGACTAAAAAGCCCCAGGGTTCAATCAGTAGGTGTTGAAGCTTTTAAAGTGCTGTTTAATAAACAACACCCTACCCACACACGCACATAAACAAAGTCTCATTAATTCAACCTTAGCCAAGTGGAATGAAAACCCCATTGAGACTGGTATATGCTATGGGTAAGATGCCAGGTTTTTTTTGGCCCTTTGCAGACTATACTGTGGCCAATGTAGCTGCAAGGTATTCCAAACCCTATCCCCTTCACTTTCCTTAACAATTGGTTTTCTTGCCGCAGTAGGCAGTCAACAAAAAGACACTTTCACTTATTCTCTGGTTGTGTAAAGATCCCTGGCTCCACAATCTTCTTACCTTCTGTCAGTTCTGGTGTCTTGGATAGTTGCTCCAGCTCCCAGCCCAGATGCAGAGACTCATCCATGCTCTGTTTCTGGGCCATCTCAAGCACAAGGTTCTCCTCCAGCAACTCCTCCATGCGCTTACGGTCCATGTCTCTCTCCTGAAGATAACAGAGACATAAACAGTTTGTAAAATAAAACAAAAGCCAAGCAGATGACAGCGCAAATGGCTGTCCTTGTCCTGTTTTTTTTTTTTTTTATTATTATAATTTTTCTACCCTCTACTATTCAAAGGCAGCTCCACTTACTCTAACCCTCATCACAAACTGTAAAAACAAATCTTAGAACTCAATGCTGGAAAAACAGACTTTATTCATCCTCTCACCATCTCCAGGTCATGAATCTTGGATTTGAGTTGCAGATTTTCTTTCTCCAGGAGGTGCAGTTTGTCTGACCGGGTCCGGTTAGCATCCAGCTGTTCCTCCAACATGGCCTTAGTCTCCAACATTACCTGGTTGTCCTCCTTCAGCTCCTACAGAAACCACAACATCAGAAGAGAATTTTACATTGGACCCCAAAACACACAAAAGATAGCACAAACGTTCAAGCAACACATCCTAAATCAAACATTTAAGTATATCTTGTTTTATCTACATTTGGTCAGAACAATGTGACTGCGTTTTCCTCCACAGTCTGGATTGTTCACCATGTGCACATTTGTACATGGTTGGTACCAGATACAATAAGCTTTAATCAAAAAATACAATTTGTTGAACTTGGATAAGGAATTTCATAAATTTGCAAAGTGATGTTAAACGTTATTAATATTTCAGCAATTTAAAACACAAAAACCGTCTCCTTGTGTTTATGTATTGATTTAACTAAAAAAGCTGTTCTATAGCACTCTACTTGCCTGCTGTTTATGACTACATGAGAGTCTGACCTAATATAAATTAGGTCTATTAGTTAGTTCCTTTTTCAACTGCATGATGCTCAAGTAATCCCGGGTGCCACTTCTTCCCACACATACTAATGTGTTTACATGCAGTGTAACTCTTTATGTACATTTGTGTACCTCCACTCTGGCTTTGTAAAACTCAATATCGTGAAGTCGCTCCTTGTATCGGCTCAGTTCGCTCTCAAGTTTGTCAACGCGGATTGCCTTCTCTCTGAGTGCATCAAGCTCGTCACGGTAGGCCCGAGCTGAGCGAGCGTCCGACATCAGCTGGAAGCTCTGCAGGAGGTGAGAGAGAAATACAGAGCATGATTACAAGGGAACATATTTTCCTGTTCTGAAAAATTTATTTAAAACCAGCCTTTCTCCAAATAACAAATTTAACTAATAAACAATACTCAATTATGAACCAACACTGAAACCAACATGTTTTTTTTTCCAAGTCAGTGGGTTCATTGATAGTTATCTTGTATGACTAGAAGATTATCTGCTAGCAACTTACAGCCTAAGAGTTTCCTGTTACGTAAGGGATAAGAAAAAGAACAAACCCTTCACAGCCTTAATTATCACAAACACGCATCTGCTCACACTCACATGCACAAACTCACACTCACAAAGTCCACCATGCCCTGCACTTATCCACCTTGTTTACAGCATTCAGTCTGTCAGCCAGCCAAGCAGTGTACCGCCTCATCCAAATCAAAAGCCATGTGCCGGACTAAAGATAGCTCTAATAGCTCCTAATAAGCTAAGTCACTAGCTGGGTGATTAAAGCATGGCAGCACTGCAGAAACAAAGTACTTAGAAAGAGGATGACAGTTCAGGTGAAGGGAAAATTAAATCATATCAATGACTGTGCACTGTTCATGTGTACACTGTTCATGTATTGCGTGTGGTGTGAGTGTGTGTGTGTGTGTGTGTGTGTGTGTGTGTGTGTGTGTGTGTGTGTGTGTGTGTGTGTGTGTGTGTGTGTGTGTGTGTGTGTGGGTGTGTGTGTGTGTGTGTGGGGTATTACCTCTTGCTGAAGCTTTCTAAGCTCCACTTCCATGTTCTCAAGCTCTTGCCTGGTGTCCAAGAGCTGCTCACTCTTCTCCTCTCTGAAAAAAAGAGATAGAAGGGAGGGATGTTGGAAAATTAAAAAAGTTGGAGAATGCGACATACAGAAGTGCAAAACAGATAGCATTTCTCAGAAGCCAAAAAGGCGGCATCCGCTTATGCTTTTATATTTTGTATCTCACTTGATTGATTTGTCCAAAGCCACATATCATAAATGATGTGGCGAGTTGTTTTTTAAGGGTGCTTGCATGAGTGTGTTTCAGTCAGTGAAGTGTATTAAGGGCATTCCTGTCGGGCTGTTTCCATTTTAGAGCGAGAGAGAAATCATTTAATGGTAGCACACTATTGACATGGTAACAAAGAAAAGCTGCACATAACATAGTCGACTGACAAATTTTACTTTGGTATATTAGTTTATGTACCTTGGCATGTTGTAGATTAACACTGATTTGAAGCACAATATTGAATAAAATTATATCATTAGACAGGAGGCTGAACTGAAGAGTCAGCTCTCTTCATGATTTTTGTTAAAAGTTTCTTCATTGAAAAACTCGATTATACATTAAAAGATGAATCTGAGACATCTATCATTCAACTAAACAGTTGAAAACAACCTGTGATGTGTTCATCTGTGGGGGTCATATAAACAACCTCCTTTAGATGGAGATCAGATTTAAAATAACAATGACAAACATTAAGGGGGAGATAGCATCGAAACAGCTAAAACTGACATGCAAATCTGACCTTAACGGCTTAAAGCCATGCTGTTGATTTATTCTGAAACAAAAGATGTGTAACTTTGCATGCTTTGTATGTGTGCATTGCCTGAAACTGCTCCACTGAACATCTGATGGCCTCTTCGATACAGCTCGAAGTGCATCTCAGTAAGGAAAAAGCATTCCTCTGCTCTTGCTTACCCATTTATCTATTCATCACGTTTCCCACAGCTAACATTATTGGGAAAGTTGGAGTCCACATGCAGGCAGGATGTTCCTTTACTGATTGCTGAGTCGGTTTCATCAGATAGCTTCCCTCCCCTTCACTTCCCCTACCCCAGATCACAAACACCTGTCAACTCCAGCATAGCAGATTAGCTTTGGGCTCATATTATGGATGCAGCTGGCTCTGCTGCTTATGTTAATGGTTTAGCACACAATGCATCTGCACAAGCACTGACACAAACACTTGTACACACTGCTACATTTGAAAACACAAGGAAAAAAAGGGAACGGGTTGTCCTTGTTTTATTTAAGTTTGAATGATGATAGAGTCAGAGCATCTGTGTGAAACGTGCAGAGAATAACATTTTTACTTTTTATTTCATAGGTTAGAATATTAAGGAACAGGGGAATTAGCCTGCATCATAAATGAGAATACTCCTCAACTTGGAAACAGGAATCAACATAGCTTGACTGACATAAACATGCATGTTATTATAATTGATAACATTATATTCCATCCCATTATAAATAATGTGTGAGCAGTTTCTCACCAGTGGAGAGCAAAATGTGCACGTGGCATGTGGTTGTAACTTATTCAAACTAGAAGAGCATTCCTGCCTTCCGTCTCAGGGTATTTTTAACATTTGTAAATTATCTGCTCCTGAAGCCGTTATGGCCATTTGACCCCAAAGCGTAGACAGTCCAGAGAGTAAATGGTTGATAATTTGCCACTGCTTCAGTCCTGAACTTTCCAGTTCAACCATGCATTAAATGCGACCCCACATAAGGTTTTGATATCTTCTGATGTGCCGTTGAACCACACTGCACACCAGAGAGTTGTTCATGTCATTTCACTTTTCCTAGGTGATATATAGAGTGGGAACATTGAAGTCAGAAGCGATATACTGCAATACAATTTAACAGCATCAAAAGCATATCTTCAAAATCTCCATAATGAACTTTCTTCAGTTTAAATAACAACAACAAACAGTAGCCTTTCTTAAGTACTGTATGAGTCTGCATTAGTTGTAGCCTGTGGGCAATATTCTGAAAAAAACCCTGACGTATGTTACATGATTTTTTCCCCTCCCCTAACACCATCTATTTTTAATACCAACAAGACTCACACTGTGTATGTCTGGATTTGGACAGTTGGAGAAAAAAACATCAGGGAAGCAGCAGCTTAAACAGAAACATTAACAAACAGAATACTGTGGGAACACTGAACCGTACCCCCAGGCTCTGACCTGGTCTCCATCACACACACACAAACACACACTTGACCTAACTGCAGACAGTTCTTAATTTGTATGCACAGACAGAATAGCAGTGAATGTATCTGTGCCTGTGCGTGCACAACAACACACTCCTCTTCTGCCTCAGAGCAAAAACGTAAGCCATGTGACCAAATACTTCATTCTTTGTTCCTCATCTGTGATGGACAGACATTTTCATGTGATGGCCGACATCAAGCTAACAAAACCATAGGAACCAACAAACAAAATAACTCACTGGCTGGTGGGAGGTTGCTCTGTAGCTCTATTTAGATCTGCTAACGATATGTTCATGAGAGATGTCTACAATGATGAACGCCAGATCTTTTCACTAAGAGCCACAAAGACCGAGTTTAGGCCCTCTCAAGGCGAGGTGCTTTTCACTCTTTATGCGGCTAATCACAGGGTGACATGCACTCCATCACTGAGTACAGCCAATTGTTTAAGAACGGTAGTTCTTGTTTGCATTTAGCCCTCACACACGGCCCCGTCTTTCTGACAAAAGGACACAAAATAGTATGTGCCACAAATACAGGGCTCAATTATCAGCTTTTAAATACAATCTCAGGCTATTTTTTAAGGTTCGAGGCCATTTGTTTTTCACAGACTTTAGTCGTTCAAACAGAAATCTAACCGAGTTAGTGAAACTATCCAGAGGCTGCTTTTGTTTTAATGCTGTTGAGGTGATGGAGTGGAATCTACATGTATGGCTGGACACACAACATGGAAGTATAAATTGAAGAATCTTTTCAGTGTGGACTTAATCTGAAACATTTTCTAAAACTATGTAAAATCCACGGGAACTATCAAGTATTTAACACCACCATGATGACGCCAGACGGTCTGAAACATGAGATGTTATTGCTGTGCAACATTTATATACTTCCCCTCCTCAGAAGCTGCACCTTATTTTCTAGCTGTTCTATGTGGACCATTAAGCCTTTGTCTGTCAAGGGATTATAGCACTTAAAAAAGGCAGCTCTATTATTCATTATAGATTTTAAAAGGCCTCACCAAGGGTTGATACTGGTGTCTTTTTGTGCAGTGTGACATCACAGCAGGGGTTGACATGAGGACTACAGATGTATGGTGGGAATGGATGGCAGCTCTCCATAAGCGTTCCTTATGCATTGTCATCATTGTTTTTCACCTCTAGGCTCTATCCTTCAGACTTACAGTTACCCGAGGGCTGACAACTAAGAACATAAAGTCAGCAAACAACTAAGTTCCCAGTTCAAAATGAAACTCATGACAAAGAGAGAAGCTAAAATGAGAACTACAGTGGCAAACATTGTCTATATTCATAATCTAATTCCAGGAAATGATGTTTTTGTATGCATTTGTTTCTGTTTTTTTTTTATATCTTGGTTCTGTTTAATTATTTACTTATCTAGCTGGTAAAGCTATGGTACTCACAGTTCCTGTCGAAGGCGTCTGATTTTGGCCTTGGCATCTGCCAACTCCACAGAGAGGTGCTGTCGGCTCTCGGTCCTTCTCATACTGGGGGAGTCCCCGGGAGACTGGGTTGGACAGGGAGCCAGTGGGGACAGCTGCACACAGTCTCTCTCCTGAGTTAACTCCACTATAGTCTGAATGGAAAGAGGAAAATGATGTGAAGTGGGATGAGTTCAAGAGGCCATTAACAGAAGTCAGGTTGTGCAAGTTCACATTGGACTCCTCAATCAGGAAAAAAACATGAACACACTAGAAGAAGAGCAGAAGTCATTTTGTTTATGTCATTTAAATTGGCAGAACCATTCTTGCTATTAATTCAAATGGTTTAAACAAGTCAAGTAACATTTACAAGTGGCATGGAGGAAAGCAGTGATCCAGAGCATCCCCGCTACCCAAAACAAGAACACACACGACAGGGCATAGACTACATCCACAGTCCCACACAGCCTGGTCTTATACAGGGACCGTGACAGGAAATGGGATTTTAATTGAGAGCGGCTGGACAGCACAGTGATAATCTGGAGGCTATTAGAACCCCTGACACACAAAAAAACAACACGCACACACACACACACACAGACATATCAGCTACATCAGTGGTGGGCATCTGCATCATATGGGTTGGAAACGTATTTAATGACGCATAAACTCAGCAGAACACACACAGACACACACAGACAACCTCCATCCAGGAGACAGTTAACAGTTGCAACCCTTCCTTCCTAAAGGCTGCTCTCTTGTGGTTTAAGCATAAAAAGGGGAAAAGTTTCCACATTAGCTGAAAAGAAGTTCCTTGTTTCATCAGCAAAATGTGTTGGTAGAACTGAAACAGACATCTACAGAAAACCTGCCTTCAAATGAAGAGAATGTATATAAACCTTCCTTGTTGTGCTTTCTTAGCTCTTAAAAGCACCTACTTCTTGTGTTGTTGACCTTTGTGCATCCAGGACATTTCAAAACAGCTCAAAGATCTTTAATCAAACGTACACATACAACCACTGTATGCATGTTTGTCCTTACTTCCAGTTGTGTGTCCCTCTCATCCACTAGGCGTTTGAGGTGGAAAGCGAGGTTCCTGGAGAGGCTGTCCGTGTCTTCAGGAGGTACCTCCCCACTTTCCAACCACTGCAGGTCCACTACGTTCTCCTGATTGTGAGTTACCTAAAATATTCAATATTATATGTTACAAATGAGGGACATAACTTTTGTTGTCCCTGAATGGAGAGGAAAGATTGCTTTACAAATGTGCATTTATAAACACATTTTTAGAAATGTATCCAAAATTAGAACTCAACGATGAGATTATTCAACTACTGGGATGCATAACATTAGGTGCAGACTGATACTGTGGCTGAAACACTTATATCTCTTAATCTCTAGATTCGATCATTATTGAGGAAGAATACCTCCTGAATGTGAGATGCGATGGCAGCTTTGGTGTCAAAGTCCAGAGTCTGGATACGGTCAATGTACTCCTCCTTCCTCTCACACTGTAAACAGAGAAGGGAGAGGGTGGAGGAAAGGAGAAAGATAGTACATGTTTGATATTCTTACGACTTGCGTGGAGGTCGACTGGAGGTTAGTAGACCAAACACAAGCTGGCCCCCCCTGAACATGCTCTGAGATAGAGACATTTTAGGAAGCAGCAATTATATTTTGGAAAGTAGTCAAAACTTAAAAAAAAGTTTATCGCCTAGATCAGACAAAGATTGTTTCACTTCCTTGCTGATTCAAGATGAATTTAGAACAAGACTGCACGACAGGTTGAGCCCTTTAAATGTGCTCATCACTCAGTAGGTTTCTCACATATATGCAACTATAACTTTTCAATTAAAAAAAATTAAATCAAGCTAGTGAAAACAATACTCTTGTTAAAATAAAGCAAAAGCTGAATGGGAACGCGTCACCAGAAAATGAAAAGGTCTACGATACCATTTATTACTTCACATTTATAATCTTTGTTTTTGCAGTTGACCTACTAAAAGATGTCCGATCAGAAGAACAGTGCTTCAGTTTGAGAGCTTCACAACAAAAGAGACATCAGGTTGCAATGGTATTGATGTTTTGTCTCAATGTTGGAGTGCGTCAGTGTTGAAGAGGACAAAAGTGTGCTCTTACCTGAACAGCACAGCCTAGTAGCAGCAGCAACAGTTTTTTCATCTCCTCCAGACCTTGCTCTAAAGAAGAGAAAAAAAAAAACAACATTTTGAGTACTGTCAACCCACTCAAAGTACGTCTACATTCAATATGAGATTTTAAATCAAGAGCAAAGACGAAACCATTTGAGAGGAGTCTGTGTGTGCCTCGTTTCTCTTTTGTCTTTTCAATCACAAATTAGCGGTTTAAGGAAAAGGAGTAAAATAATGAGTTTAATAAATACATTTTATGGATGCTGAGCTGATATTGGGGATTTCCTTTAGCATTTAGCAGCCAAGGAGAGTGGTGATTGATGACTGTTAACAACGGAGCGTCGTCTAACCCATTTAAATATATTTCCTACAATCAAGATTTTGTAGATCATGACTGAGACACATTTGACTTATTTGAGGCAGGATACATCTCATCAGTCCCTCCAACATCTAAAATTCCCATTCAATTTAATTCTTTGGTCTTAATGATTTTCCCTGGTAAACCCCCCTGCCCGAGTTACAGTAAACCAATGTTTTCCACAGTGTCATGAGCTGGCAGGAGGAGCTTCCAGTACTTTTACACATGTCAGGACATATTGTCAGACACTGCCGAATCAGACTAACAGCTGCTAGTGTGCCCAACAAGCCTGAGCTCATCGGTCGGATTTGGATTGAACAGTAAACCAGGTGGTGTAGGTGCGTGTTACAGTGACTCAACTGAAATCGTATGCCATATACACGTTGTGAGCATCTGTGTCTGTTTCTATACTGGGACAGAGTGTGTGTGAGAGAGAGAGAGAGAAATCGGCCAGCTCATCATGTGGCCCAGGAGGTAGTGAATGCTACCACTGTCTGGCTCTATTCATAATAATTCCCGATTAAATGCAGCATGTTCGTTGGTAGGGTGGTCTATTTGACTCATTACAACAGGCACAGCCTAAAAGCAGCCATACAGAACGACTACGATTATCTCTGATTCAAGCCATATAAAAATCAGATCAATAAAACTGCTACTCAACATCAACCCAACATTTTTAGAAGAACAAGAAGCTAGGCTGTCTGTGTGGAGCATCAGGGCAGTTCCACTGGGAAGCTCCATGAGCCGAAACAGAGTCCCATTGATATCCATCCATCCATCCATCAAATGTACAGAAACCTCCACACAATCAATCAGCCTCCCTTCTTTCATTTCTCTTCAATCGATGAAGTTAAACAAGTCAATATGTTGAGCACAGAGGCGTCCATGTGATTATTGGCAATTGAACAGTTGTACCACAGCTCAGTGTGGTCAGGTATAGTAGCAGTAGTGATAATAACATTCTGGTATACTACAACAAAAAGGTTGCTTCTTAAACTCCACTGCCCAAAGAACATCTTTAAGATGAGTATTACAATGTAGTAAACTGAGACTGGCAATCCAACAATCATTTCTTTCAGGCAGTGCGGAGTACGCGAGTAAACTAAGCTACAATTACCTTCATTAAAAAGTAAAATAGAGAGAGAATGACTTCAGTTTCTTGCAGGAAACTCACTTATTATGGTTTCATAATTACATTTAAAGGCAGGGTTGGTAATTTTCAAAAACTATGATTTTGAAAGTAGCATCCTCTCCGTTCTCCGTATTCTGTGCTCCCTCAAAAGCCACGCCCCTCACTTACATGCACTAGTGCCATTTGTCCAGGAGCGGATTTCAGCTCATGCATTCGAGTGTGGGCTCGTGCATGCTCGGTGTAGAGAGGCTCGATTGACATGGTTGAAGTTTTTAGGCGTCGACACCTGCTACAGATGACGGATTTGTTTGGTTTCTTTTTCAGAACACATGAATTATTAATTACTGTCAGCAGATAAATCCAATTTCAACCAAAATCTTAAAAAGTGTATGTGGAGAAAATTACCTACCCTGCCTTGAACATTTGTATACAAAGTAGTTCAGCACAAAAAAATCCATCATGGCAGACAATTTATGTCATTGATTAAAAAAATGTATAGATCTTCAATTAGTCAATCTGAAATTAAAAACATTGATGTTCATGAGATGCATCGGCATTCATGATTCTGTTGTAGGAGAAAATCATGCATACAAAGAGATGATGAGAAAATTCTGACTTAAAAAGGATGAAGGCAGATAAAACTTAATTCTCACAGCTGCAGGGCTTAAAAGTAGTCAATTAAAGCCACGGGAACCTGTTTCTGTCAGGAAACGGATTTATGCAGCTCTGCATACCTCCTGGAGCAACGGAGGGAAGATAAGGGAGCTCATGCAGTAAAATCATTTCTACAGCAAGAGAGGTAGAAAAAGAGGGAAAACCTGCAAGGAAAAGAAGACAGAAAGAGAGAGAGAGAGCAACACAGAAAACTCACACTGACACAGAGGAAGCAGAGAGATAAAGAAAAATAATAAAGAGAGTTGAAGGACAAAAAATGTAAAAATAGAAAAGAGTAATCTCCCTCTAGCAAAAACAGCAAGGAGACTTCTAGGAGGGGCTACCCGTCTCTTCCTCAGATCCTCTACTCTCCCTCATCCCTCCCTTTCGACACACATTTGCTTTATTCATCCATTTATTCTCTGCAACACCCATCCTTCCTTGCTTCCTTCCTTCCTTCCTTCAACATACTGTAGTTACAAATCATGTGAGTCTCTTCCCTCTCTGCTTTATCCTGCTGCAGGAAACAAGAGGTCAGAGGGACAGTGACTAACCCTTCTTCCCGCAATGCTATTGTTAATCTGTGTGAGGATGTGAGTTTAGTGTACATGAAAAAAGAAACGTGTGTTTTGGTGTATGTGGTATTACTGGCTACTACACTGTCTTCTGTTGTGATTAATGGACGAATTCAGGACTCCATGACTTGACAGTTGGGAAATTGGAACAAGCAATCTCACATTACTTTGACGGCATGCCAGAGAGCGTTCGGCCCATCTTACTGTGGTTTTCTTTTTTTACATTATTTTATGATATTTTTGCTCATGCTGATGCTGGAACAGGACTCCTTTACATTGTTTTCATGTTTTTTTTGGTGATATTCCCTTGAAATAAATCGAATATTTTACTGTGAAAACAGGCCCCAACTCTGTCTGGTGAATTATTTTACAAAACACTTTTTGTGAACAATTTGTAACAAATTGGCAGCCTAGCATGAACTAACTAGACGCCGTATTGTCAAAATAGACTGACACAACAGACACTCGCCTACAGACATGGAACACTGTTTGAATTGTGCTAAAATAGCATGCCAGACTGTTTCTGATCTACTCTATTCACACTCGTACACAAATAAATACACCACTGTCAGACACTCCAGAGCTTGCTGCTATCTTTGTTTTCTCCTTATTGACGCTTTAATTGTTAAGCTTCTTTTTTCTAGCAAGCAGGAAATCTGAAGTTTTTATATTCGGAAGAGATTTAAAAAAAATCTACACTCATTTCAACAGCGTTGCAGTATTTTTTCTTGTGCAAACTGAATTTAAATAATAAAAAATACACTTTAGTCTCTTTTAGTTAATAGTTTTGGAGTAGTAAGTTTATGATAAAAGAGTAACACAGACGCTCAAAAGTTCAGACCAGATCTCTGCTAAATATCCACCAGCTTAAAGACTAAACAGCAGTGTGCGTCTGTGTACATCACAATGCATACAAGGCAGACTTAGGTAAACCAGAGCCTGGGGGTACGACAGTGATTCCCACTGTTCACTGTTTTAAAGACACCCCTCCCCCATCCACCAACTAAAACGCACACACGTGCATGCACTCACACACACGCAGAGTGGTCCCCTGCCCCCTAATGAGAGCATAATAAAAGCCACATGGCCAATGACTTTCAGCTGGCGGCTGCTGAGCCAGATTCTACAGCCACCGCTGGTCTGACTGACTTAATGATTATCTGACCAGCTCGAGGGCAGGGGGTAAGAGAAACCCTGAGGAATGCAGACTAATGCGTTCTGCCTGCATTTGCCACTAACTCTAAACTGCACTCTTGTCATTTTGTGTGCATTGTGTCTACTGTAGTCTACTTATATAACTGTGGGCAAGGCTGTAGATTGTCAAGATTTTCAAGGCAATGCATCAAGTGGAAGAAATAAACTCCTGAAAACTTGGCTGTAACACAATTAAAACAGCAGATGGTATTTTTGCCTGAAAAACAAACCATCAAACATTCAATGGTGCATACATATTGGTGTACAATGTACAGTATGTGTGCACAATGCAGCCTCTCATTGCTCATGTATTAACCCTTTATGCTTTTGAGGGCGTGTGGCATTGTAAAGAGTTATCATGGACAACCATTGAAAAGTGTTGAAAACCACAAAATAACAGCAATTGCCACGTTGAAAAGGTGACAAAAGCAGCTCAGGAGAACAGAGAGTTTTGAAGCCATTTCACCTGCTTGAAAAGGAAACATATCCGTCACCGAGCTCTGCCAGCTGTGTGGGAGGACAATTGTCTTTGTAAAGCCGATATTAACTTTGCACAAACAGAAGTGTGTGCTATGAAGCTTCATCAGAAGACCATTTCTCAAGTAAAACAACCAATCACTGGCAAGGGTTTAGCAAACTGTCAATTGGGTCATTGTTTGAGAAGTTGCTCTGCATCAACATAGAAACAAACATCTTTTATCCCTTTTATCACTCCTTTAATCCATAAAAGAGCGTTCAGTTTCACAGCCAGGACTCAGTTATCTGGAACTAGTCAGTGGCTTCATCAAGGTCATGCGGGGATATCAAGAGGCACTCAGGGCTGCAGAGGTCAAGCTGTGTCAAAATGTGTTTTTTTATGAAATGCAAACACTTGACACTGCACCACTGTTGCTAGGATGCTGCTGCTGCCCAGACATATCAAATGACATGGCGGGGTTAAGCAGGTCAATGCTCTGCTGAACAAAGGGATAAGGATGTTAATACTCTAGGTAGTAGATGTGAAGAGATTTTGCCTGCCGTGGTCCATACTGGTAACATCTGAAGCTGGGTTAGGGTCAGGGTTAAAACTGTCTGGATGATTACAGTTATAGAGAAATTCATTTCAAACATCAAAACAGTGGAAAGGCAAATGTGTATTAGTATTTATTTATTTATTTATTTTATAAATACTTTATTAATCCAAGAGGGGGGAAATTCTGGTTCGCACTCGTTCGTTATTATAGTGACATGCTTCTCACACACACAGGCCTGAATCACCCACATGTACAAACAGGACCTGTGGAGACGTATTGATGGAGAGATTTCAGAATGATGAGGCAGCCGGAGACCCTCCGTTTCCCGACGCAAGTCTACTACGGACTGAGCTACTGCCGCCCAGCTGAATTCTTATAGAGTGCCAACAAATATTGTACGTGTATACTTGCTGTCCTGATTTAAGCAGACGCATGTGTCGGAGCAGGGATGAATCATCCTGTGCTTGGTGATGCATGAACCTGGATGTGATGTTGTTCAGTGCATTGACACTTACCAGACAAAGGGTTCCTTCCCAGTACCAGCACATTTGGTAAAGGCATCATCACCAGCTGCTGGAGAGTCTCCTATAAGAAAAAGAAGTACAAAGCCTTGATGAAGCAAACAGGAATAGAATGAGAGCTGAAGTTTGACCCGAGCAGTGTGTTTGATATAATGTCAAAGATTCAGACACTGAAGGTATCGTTAACAGTCAACTTTTGAAATAATGGCTTTTAGACATCTTTGTCCACGGCTACTTTTTTCTCCAAATATAACATCGAGGAAGCAGAGGGGTTTCAGTTCACACGATGCTTCACATCTTTCAGTATTAACATAAAAACTATCTCAAGACATTTGCAGTGTAAAAGAGCACAGGTAAACTTAAATGCCATTTCCAAATCAGAAGAAAGCCAAAGACCAAGTTTTAACAGAGTTTCAGCAAAGGCACGGTTAAGACTGAAGATTATCAATAATACAGCCAACGGACACATCTATGATGTGTTTGTTCAGGACTTACCAACACAGACACACAGCTGGTAAACAGGGGCAGAACTTGATTAATGTGGATGTTTGGAGTGAAGTGAAATCATCCAATCGCTCAAATCAGGCGATCTATAAATGTTTGACTTTTATAACACAAATTCAACATGAATCCACCAAAACAACGTATTATCTTCCTCGTGCATGTAGTTACATACATATTGCATTAACAACCATGATGCTAAGGAAAGTCACGAAACCTTAACCAGGACTGTATTTGTTTATTTAATGCATTATACATGACTTTTAGAGGCCATGGCTCGAGAAATGCTCATCAAGAGACAAGCATATACAATCCCAACCTTTAGAGAAGTATACACAAAGCAGAGTGGTTGTGAAAAAGAGGACGCGTTTCGGTGAGCAGAGAAGACTTGAAGGTCACAGAACTTGAATACTTGATGTTTACCTGACGGAAGTGAGTCGAGTAAACCCATCTGACCTGACATTGTGCCATGGTTGCACAGGGCTCTGCTGATGTCATGAAAAAGAGGCTTATATAAGAAAGGGGGTTTCGAGACACACACGCCCCCCCCCTCCTCCTCCTGTAACCATCTGCCCTATACATATTGTATTACCTCATCGTGGAGGGGAAAGGGGGGGTGAGGGGCAGGAAATCCGACATCATTTGGTCATTTTGTTGTTTTATTTAGTTCGAACTATAACAGTCTGTGTCGCTTTCAATTATTCCTAAAATAATCTTCCCCCCAAAGAAGGGATCTTTAAAAACGTTCAGTACATTTGTATTCCCTCTTCCAATAAGTTTTTGACATCATGATTCAGTTATTTTCTTCCATCGACCTTTCTGTACACGCTTTACATGTCGTTTGAAGTACCAACACATGATTTTCTTTTACTTTTAATTTAAAACATTAACACAAGTTAGCTCTATCCTACTTGTGCAAACTGATAGTAGCATCAAGTCTGACTGACAAACAATGATAAAAACCACAAGATAGATAGATAGATACTTTATTGATCCCGAGGGAAATTCAGGGCATCCAGTAGCAGTATACAGACAGGCAGGACACAAGAGACACAAGAGTCCAAGTCCTTTTTTTAGGTGCCGACTAAATCTATTGAAGAGGTGTGGACCTCATGAGGAGCACGCCGATGCTCAGAGCTACACAAACACACAAAAAAAAGAGATGAAGGTCAAAGTGTAGGTCAAACCACAGGTCAGGAGCATGGCTGTAACTATACTTCATTCAGTGGTAATGAATGAACTGACCCCAACTCTCCCGTCTTACAGACAGACAGACACACACACAGAGAGAGAACGTTTCAGGATTCTTTTATTGATTTAAAAAAACAGCCGTAATTTAATCAACCATAATGAAAAGAATTAATTACGTTATTGGGGCGGAGCGATCTGACCTCAAATTAATATGATCAATTGAACATTTTACCTCAATTCCAGTGAATGAACGATTATTTCATTCAGTGAATATCTAACTATTTGTTTATTTGTTGAATATTTTGAACTGAAATCAAAGCATCGCTTGAAACTAAAACAACAGTTTAGTTTTTTTAAGTGAAATTAATTTGAAACAGTATAAAATAAATAACTTGGACCTCTTGCCAACAGTTTGTTCCCTAAGGAGACGATGTGTCCAAATGACAGATGTTGCTTTAAGTGTTTCGGATTGGACGTGTTGTCATGTGACTCTGCCTTGAAAATAACTGAATTAATTGACATGGGCAAGAGTCAATCGATTAATTGTTCTGAATGTTGATTTTGATTAATTGCCCTGCCCTAATGACTTTCCAGATAAACTATTAAGATCTGCCATTAAGGGTGGATTACTCATGAAAAGACTTTACTCTTGTTTGTTCGTCCAGCTTTGGATGTCAGCAGATAAAACTTATATATGTGTGTATGTTATGTGGTAACACTACTACAGAGAATGATAAAAAGATGGTTCATTCAGACATAACCAAACAACCTTAGTGTCTGAAGACAGATTGATTTCACTAGCATCAGACTGAATGATCAGCGTGGCTCAGACAGTCACAGTTGGTTTCTCACAGAGATATTTTATGTGGCCAACAGCCTCCACTCTGTTAAACTCCAGACAGTCCTTTTTGACACAAACAGAAAAGGCTGTAAAGGGCAAAGCAACCAAAATCGGGATCATCAGCGGCATCGTTTGAGTTTTAAGATATCTTCTTGTTTGCACTCTTCTTCTTAAAATGAAACTGACCAGTGAAAATGTTTGTTGTTAAATCAAACTACATTTCACAGCATGCTTGGCTTTGATTACAAAACACTAATTTAAAATATCTCTCAGGCCTGCAGAAAATGCTACTTGCGCTTTAAGCTTCAAGAGAAGAAAGCCAAACTAAATCTTAGGTATAGTAGCAAAGCATTGCACACGTGTTTGTCTTGTGAACAACCACCTGTCATTCTTCTGACCACTCCAACAAGCACACACTCACACCTGTCCCCTTCAACAGCGGCATGCGTTTGCTGTGCAAGCACTACATTCAGGTGGTGATTTCAGTCAAACTCTTCAATCAAACAATCAAAAGTAAAGGAAAGGAACTCCAGGAACTCAAGTACCAATATTTATCTTTAACCAAACATGGACAATTTAAAGCCAAAGTGTAGATTTGTACACAAAATAATGTTTGTGATTTTGGCATTAAATGGTCCAACGCAAAATGATTATTCAACCGTTTTCCATCTCCTTAATTAAAGCGTGCGCAAAGAAAAAATCTTTAATGTGCAAAGTCATCATCTTAGGTCAGCACAATGCCTAAGCAGCATCACGTTTCCTTTGTTTCCTTCCCTTCTCAAGGATCCATTGAAGTGCTGGTTAATGTGTTCCTCTGGGTGTTCTCTTTGAGCTTTCTGACAGAACACAGTGAGCCTCTGTTACGTTTAGTTATTTAAGAGTTTGATATGTTGATATGTTCCCAGAAGTAAGACCACAGTGTCACGGTTTAACAGCGTCCTCACAGTAGTATGTACACAATCCATACCAAATGATATGTATTAAATCTCCAATTCCACTTATAGGGGTCTAACTACTGAAGGGGCTGAAGATTCACCAGTAAAACCAAAATCATAGGGTTGACCCCAAAGCGTAATATTCTATGATTTGTTCGAGAGCCTCAGCTGAATGCCATCTCACAGTCAAACACATGTTAATGATATATTATGGGCAGAGTACAGTCAATCTTTAAATGGTAAATTAGTAGACACCAACAACAAAAAAATCTGCAAGATTAAAAGTAATTCCAAGACAGGAAGACAAATAGTTAGATGATATGGTTAATCTCTTAGTTTGTTGCGTGTCTATTAATGTACATACATAAATGACGTACAGTCCATGATAAGGGCGAAGTTCTGCTTCGAGGATTAGCTGCAGGTTTATAATCCAAAACACAGCAGAGACCAGTATGCCTGTTGGATTAGCTTGGGAGGCTAAACATACATAAAACATGATGGACACTGCAGGAGGGGGACCAGCGTCGACGCCAATCATGTTGTGGTAATGTATTAAGAACACTGAAGGGCATGCACGAGCACACGCAATACACAGAGCTTTCACATTTGAGAGCTTTCACTCCTTCCCTGTCGGTTTGACACCAGACATGTCCTCGGCTTAGCATCTACCTCATAATGTCTCGTATATGCATTATATATTCACACATAGATCCAGCTCAACAACTCGTGGCGTATAAAATCTAAAAACCTGTGAGGTGTCTGCATTCTGCTCCAGTATCTTCAGCTAAATAAAGGCTCAATGTTTATATGCTAACAGTAGTGGTAATATTTTAGAGATTTAACAGAAGCTGCTTTGAGGATTCTCAAGCATACACGCTGCAAATGCAAAAAAAAAAATGCAAGGGTAATAAAGTGTGCACGTTTCAGTGGTGTCAGAGGAAAGGTTATAGGACTGCTGTGTTTCTGCCTCACAGGAGTCCTGTCTGTTAAACTAGGCCTCCCCATGCACACACACCTCCTTACAACTCCTCCCCATCTTTCCACCCGAGCACAAGTTCCGCTACCAACACAGCTTAAACAGGGGACTAATTGTGTGCGTGTGTGTGTGTCTGTGTGTCTGTGTGTGTTTGCATGTGTGTCTAAATCCTGCCTGAACCCTGAAAGCCTGATTCACACCCATTCTGCAGACATGGAGTGTTACCATAGAAACGAGGAGATGGGTATATTTCCCCCCATGCTTGCCTGCCACACATAGTACAGAGCATGTTCAAACACACATGCGCATACACAAACATAAGCCCTCTCCTGGGCTTGGCACTGCGGACTTCTCTCCTGCTGAAAAACCGCAGAGATTATGAACTTGAAAAGGTTATTAGCGCCAACAATAGGAAGGAGCGTGCTTCCTCTTCCTTCCACATTGAACACACACACACACACACACACACACACACACACACACACACACACACACACACACACACACACACACACACACACACACACACACACACACACACACACACACACACACACACACACACACACACACACACACACACACACACACACACACACACACACACACACACACACACACACACACACACACACACACACACACACACACACACACACACACACACACACACACACACACACACACACACACACACACACACACACACACACACACACACACACACACACACACACACACACACACACACAGAGAGAGAGAGAAACTACTTAACACCATCTCAACACATCCGCATGAATCAGATCAATGCAGAGAAAGCCCTCCCCACTGTTCAACTCCTTAACAGACGCATGAGAACACAAAAGAGGGGAATGCGCACTGCAGTTCAAGGAGCGAAGCAGCATCCCTCCAGCCGCTGATCGGAAGGATGGCATCCATCTCCTTTCTTCCTCGTTACATCAGACATATCATTGACTGGAACTTCTGAAAAAAGTGACAATTTGTAGGGTGTAGCTGACCACAAGCAGGCATATTTTTCAAATATAAAAACAGTGTGGAAACTGTACATGCAAGCAAGATAACATTGAAAAGAAAAAAAAAATCCTGCACACTACTCTTGCTATGCGTCAATCCTCTTGAAAGCAAGATAAAAATGATAACCCCCTGAGGATGTTAAATTAACTCTTCATAACAGGTAGAGCCACGTGGAACACATATGTGTCAAACAAATATTACTTACTTATAACTTAAACAAAGTGCAATTACTGTCCTTCTTCTCCTAATTATGACAACATTTCTGGTCATGTAAAAATGTCACTATGAAAGTTAAGTACACAGTAAACAGAAGTATTAACTGATGAGATCTGCTCCGACACTGTTGCTCTCCACAGTAAAAGGTACTGAGGGCCAGATGGACAGATCATCCCTTTACGTGAAGGGGAGGAGAGAACGAGCCATTAGTAGTTTCTTTTGTTCTCTGGTGTTATCTGTCAGCTGGAGCGTGTTTTACAACAGAGCCCTGAGGATAGACGAGCGGTTGGGCTCATCCCACTGCTAGTATGAAAAGGTGGAGGCAGGTGGGCTAGTGAGGCATTATTTCCACAAAAAAAAGGCCCCAATGATAACACCAGGGCTATTTTAAACTGGGTTGGAAAACTTGACACCGTCACTAAAGGATGTTCTATTCACTCAAACTGGATATTTGAATTTAACACGCACAGGATAGGGAAAGGAATCATTTTCTAGCACAACACAGTGACTCCTGCATCCATAATTCACATTCTCTACTTCAGTGATTGAAAACAAAAACTCAGCTTCAAGCTTCCCTCAATAGTGTCACTTTGCTAGTGCTTCAAAATAGCTCCCTTTAAGCATATGGAAACATATACTCCACACAGGCCCCAAATTCCACTTCACACTTAGTGTTTTGCACTAAAAGGCAAAACATGTCCAGCCGCCACTTGGGGGTGTCATCATAGGAAGTGAACAACACCTAACATGAAGAAGATCTTTGAATCTCCAAAACAGTGGGGATGTCTTTGTGCAAAGATGTCCAAGTATAAGTGGTACCATAAAGAGAGTGACTACAAGGCTGATGGAAAAATCAATCAGCTTCCACGTGTTGATTGTGAACAGAACAGACAGATCAGAGACAGGATTCTGTATATTTTACATTTAGTTTTGAAATAATACACTCATATCAGTTTTTTTCCCAGGCCATAGCAAGTACATAGCACTTGTTCAAACCACCTTATGTAACCTTTTAGTCCCGCTGTATATTAAGTAGAGACGGGGATAATCCACAGTTGGCATTGAAGCTAGCCCAATGCAATGCATTTACTACAGCTTTGTGTAGACTCACACCTTATACAAACAACAATAACACTCTTAGTTATAGTAATACAAATATCTGCATCAGTATCAGTGCATATGTATCAGAATGGGATCGGAGCTGAAAGAAGTGGATCAGTGAATCTCTAACAGTTAGCATCAGGCTCGGAAGGTAAGGGGAAAAAGGGGCATTGGTTGTGTTTTCCTGTAGTTCTTGTTTTGATGACAAACAAAGCACAGGAATCATTTAGGAAACAACAAGAAAGCCACAAGTTTGCTTTATGCCTGGGGTTTGAGTCTGCGATATCAACCTAATCTGCTTCTTAATGAAATGCATGCTAACACGGCTTCATTAAGAGATGTCTGAGGGCCTACTGCACACGTGACTGTTCGCATCCACGCTAGTTAGCGAGATGCGACCGAGTGTTAACAGAACATTCAGATGTGAGTGTGTAGCATGTGACGCACATTTCGCCTGCAGCTTGAAGCACATGCCCTAATAAACAGATTTGCTCATGACTGATGCTGAGAGAAGCAACAAGACAAAGAGTCATTGCAGAACTCCAGAGTTAGAGACAAAAGAATATTTGTACATTTTGACAAAATTAAGAGTTGAAAGCAAACGAACAAAGGGCCAACTCGAGACAAAAACTGCAACAATAAGGACAGAAAATCTCTTATGAGGCTAAAAAAAATCCCCCAACAAAAACCTATTGAAGCATTGCGTTGCAGCAGATTATGTGTATACATGTAAGTGAGGGTGACAGTGCGACAGTCTGTGATTTGGCTTCGATCTGGCCGAGTAACAGAGCATCTTTGTGCAGCTTTAGGTAAACGAAGGGGAGAAACAGCTCTCCATGTCCAGGAAAACTGGAGTTTGTTGACATATTCACATCTTGGGACTGGGAAGAATGTTTGGAGACAAACAGGTATAACACACTTACAAATATTTCATATCAATAATCAAACAAACTTAAAGCTTGACAGAAAGTCTTAGGTAGTGAGACAGCTTTTTCATCTCTCATGTTTATGGCTTAATACTACCATGGGTGCTATAGACTGATTTGCAAATGATACAAATAAAGTTTGGATTTTAAATTGAAAAATTAAAAGCTTCTTAAATTTAAAAAAAAACAAAAAAACAAGCCAAAGTGGAAAGAGACGAAATGTATTATTCACAGGTGAGCGAAAAAAAAAACATTTAGAGTTAAGCTCATGACCGATCCTGTATCTCCTATTTCCAGAGTCCAGTTATGGAAAGACTTTGGGCCAGACCTGCCTGACATCAATGGTGGTCTCTGTTAGCCTTTAAGCATTCAAAACAGAGCTCCCAGCCTTAACACCACACCCTGAAGCAAAGCGGCAAAGAGAGGACAGAAGTGTCTTTATTTTCAGAGGGGCGTTGAAATGGAAGGAAAAGTTTCATTTAAGCTTAAAGCAACGCACAACATTCATTGACATTAACTGGAGTATTTGTTTTTAAGACGGTTAAAGTATTCTTTTCTGTAATCCTAAAAACAGATCACACAGTGTAGTGTAGTGTAAAACAGTGTAAATGAAGGAATTCTTAAACCCAATGGCACCAGATGCTTTCTGAGACTGATTTTCATAATCCAGAGAAAACCCACAAAGAGGGACAACCAATTTATTTCATCTGACCAAGAGTCCATGTTTCACGCGGCTTGAGAATGCCAAACCAAAAATAATTCATTAAAAAGAGGCCAGTCAGTCTATTGGACTGACTGCCTTAGAATTAAAACCCTCTGTGGTTGATATCCTCCTCGAAAAACATCAATGTAAAAATTGATAGCGTGACATGAACCCCCACTGACAGTAGAGAACAACGACTGCAATCATCATGTTTGCTTTCTTGTAACACACACACACACGCACGCACGCGCGTTTTGTCTCGCAAAAGTTCTCTGTGGACAAGTGTTGAGAAAAAGTGCGTTAAAACACTCAAACAATGCATCTGGTTAATGCGATGGATTAAACCATGTAAAATAAAAATACTGTACATCTATCAGAAAATAACAGCTGTCTAACCCGAGTCTGTTCTGCAGATAGTGAAGTCTGAAATGTGTCTAGACATTGACCTCCTCCTACACAATCTGCTGCACCAGAACAATAACAGATACTTTGAACACAGACATGAGCGCTTACACACTCCTTCAATCAGCTCAGCCCAAGAGACCTATGAAATGAAAACCATTAGTATTGAATTTCCTCTGTTGCAACAACTGACATTTCACAAGTTCCACACTAATTCAATCTGCTCACTTTTCCCATGTGAAAAAACACGCGTGCAAACATTCTGCTAGGGTTACATCTTATGGAGATGAGAAGGGAAGCAGAGGGTAAGAAGTGACAGAACGGATGGTGGAGGAGAAAGATCCTCCGCTGACAGCACCCAAAAGTTCAGAAAGATTAATGAATTAGTCATCTATCACTACCAGAGGATTCTTGGCGAGTCAGCCAGAGCTCCAATGCAATAAAGTCTTCCCTTACTTCCTTCTCCCAGGCACCAGTGCATTACAGGGTTTGTTAAAAGCATTATAATTTAATCTGGTTTGTGTTAATTCAGTTTTTTATCGCGATACTAATGGGCTTTACCCCCCCACAAAAAAAAAAAAAAAACTTTGACCACTGACATATGGTGAAATCCTTACCATGACGGCAGTTCTAAACCAATACAGATAAAAGATGTCTGGTTGAATTTTATTTGAAGACTCTTAAGAGAGATCAATTTATTGAATCACAGGAAGCAACAGACCATACAAGGCTTCCTCTTGAGCAGAGTCCTCCTACAAAGTGCTGAGTGGTACAGTAAATTGAAAACCTGCTAAGTGCATTAGCCTATGACCTGAACACTTCCGTCTTATCCGTATGGCTCTGGAAATGTGAAACCTGTAGGCGACTAAACAACCAAAGGAAAGGGAGAACACCACTGGAGCAAAAAAAAAGTACAAAGCCAGTCTTAATCCTGAATTAACCCAATAACTATTGGCTGCTTTTCACATTCAAACACAAAGTGTGAACGAGTCAGTACCGAGCCATACAGAAGGAGCCTCGCTTCAGTAAGTTGTTCTCTTTGGTGATATGGCAGGAGCTAATCATCTCAAAGTCTCATCAGTGAGTGTATCACCAGTAAATAAGATTGTAGAGGATTAAAGAGAGATGCATAAAAGAACTGAGATCATTCTCAGCACAAACAATCAACACAGTCTGAACCAATCAATTGGATTTTTTTACCATCCAACTCAAATGGTCTTGGATTTTTAAATGTAGCTAAAACAACACTGATGACCTCTGGCTTTAATTTAGACCTGCACTATGACGGTCTCATGACATGCTCTGTTCAGCCGGTGGGAGTGAGTGGCTGAACAACTGACTGACCAGCAGGCCAACTGAGCAATGCAGGAACAAACCAAAGATTAACCAAAACAGTCAGGCTCACCTTCTACAGCGAATACAGTCCTTCAGTGGCCTAATGAATATAAAAGGCTTTAACTGTATTGTACAAGATATATAAGTGGACAACATTATCATGTTGATTGAAGATTGAATTATCTTCCCAAAGCGACAACAAAAAAGAAGTGAGAAAATGTACCGTCAGTTTATGGCCATGTATTAAACACTCAAACTACATGGACTAATGCTGACTCCACTATAACACAAACAAACGGTCATTTCTGTACTTTATGAATACATGTTGAAATAATACTGATCAGAAATAGCTTTCACTTCCTTCCAAAGGCACTTATTTAAAAGTAAACATTATAAAGTTTACTTATTCTTTCAAAAGGTTATGTATTTGGTATTTTTGTGTGTTACTTTTTATTAGAAAAAGGTTCAGTTTGTGAAATTGAACAAATTGTCTGCAGTGTGGTAAAGCTGCAGAGTATGTATTTTCACTTAGCAGCCATCAAGAAGCTCAGAGTTAACGTCCTTAACTCATCTCATCATTTACTGACTATACTGGTCATGACCTAACCTTAGCGGTCACTGACCCAACAACTGACTCTGACACAGATTATGCTAGTAGCCATTTGAGGCAGCCTAGTGGAGCTTTTGTGGGCTTATAACATCAAAGTCTGCACAATAGGCTGACTGTTTAAATAAGATGATCCGGGAGGGATTAACAGGATGTTTAGAATCGAGGCAAACCACATCTAACAGAGCAATTAACTAATCAGTGGAGCTCTTTACTTGATTTCTGGGGCAAAATTAAAGATTAAACTACATACATAGAATGACATTGATTCAGTTATTATTATTATTATAAAATCTAAAAATAAAAAACTTTTAAATTGGTCCGTCTTTTTCCCAGTTAAAGAGAAAATGTAATAAGATACTGTAAAAGTAGACCTTACTTTTCCCTTTCAGTCATTATTACATGATGAATAACAGCATCTAAATAGTCATGTAGAGCCACAGCCCATGAGGAATTGGGCCAAAAATTCTAAACCTGAAGTGTGAGAAATCAGTGTATCCATCTGTACGACTGCCTAGCACTGATAATATTCCTCAACCGACAGCTTGCTAGGTCATGCTCAATTCCTTAAAGTAACCCAGCTGAGACACTGTTGAAGCATAGTGAATCATTTTCTTGCTAGACTTTTCTAATTTTCCTTGGCACAACGATTTCTGAGAGTTAAGATTTGAAATTGTGCTTTCAAGCAATACAGACTAAAGTGGAAATCTTTCACACTTCATGTAAAGTCAAAGAACTGTACTGATTTCTATTATAATCACATTGTTGAGTGGAATCCAGCAGAAACCAAAACACTCTCTGTCTTAACATCAGATGTGTCATTATCACTCAACAATTATAACAGATGCGTGACATAGTGTGGTATGAAAATGTGAGACAGTGTCCCCTTTTTCAAGAGTACATTGATTTAAACATGGCAGATGAAGAAGGGCTATGTGCTAACTCAGCTTGCCAGACTCTGGATTAACCCACGGTCTGAGAATGTGCGAGGGTGATTGGAGCAGAACTCTAGGCAGGGTCGGATTGGGGACAATATTTATTTGTATACCCATCTTTGCTCTGGGGGAAGAAGGAAAAAAAAAAAAAAAAAAAAAAAAAGAACATTCAAAGGGCAGAGTTGGCGACAGGAACACAAGCCAAGAAAGCCTCGCCCCCCCCCCAAAAAAACAAGCTATTCATAAATGTACCTGTATCTCAATATCACATGGATTTACAACACAACAACATCCAACTAAACCTAACAAAGAAAGAGATAACCAGCCCGAGCTCATGTAAAGACCTTGTGTTTATGGTCATTGTATTTAGATCCAGTTGGAGGTCGATTAGAGCTTTGCATCCTCTCACATTCACAGTATTTTGCCTCTAAAAACTAGTGGGTTGGATTATAGATTGGGATTACATGGACTTTTGGCATCTAGCCTCTGATATAGACTGCAAACCCTTGTTCATGTGGTTTGACAGAAGTAAATCTACCATGTGGCATGCAACATGCCCAAACTGATGAGTGGTCAAGAGATGGTCCAAGACTGAGTGCACTAGTATAATATTTGCTTACTGCAAGAATGCATCATTTTCAACTGCTACAACTTTCCACAAATACTCTGATCGCTACACATGCTCTAAAGCGCTCCTTTTTTTGTGAGAGGCTCACACTTTGAATCTTGTTCTTAGCCTCTCTTTCATAGTTTCTACTTCCTCACACTTCATGTTTCCTTAAAGCTCGTCAGATTCAGAGGAAGTCTGTGTTGTTTCCTTTGGCTTGAAGTTATGATAAACCAGACGAGTTTGTAAACTGCTGTGACGAACTCATGCCAACTGCAAAGCAGTAAACAGACTGAACCGGAGAGAAGACTTCACCACATGTGACTTGGCTCTATTTCCCTTCACAGCTCTCTGACTAAAGCTTCCAAATCTTGCTTGTAGGCATTAAAGCAATGCTGTAAGCTGCTTTGTGTAAGGTTGTTCTCTGGGGACACTTTAGTTGAACTGAGGCTGATATGCAACATCAACATTGTGGAGATAAAAAGGTCAAGGTAAATAAAATGAATTATTCATCAGATTCCGAATAAGAGAGATATTTGGCTTTCTGATCACTTTGTTCATGTCTCGTGCATATTTACAGAACCCGCTCTGCTCTCTGACCACGTCACAGGCAGCCGCACATGGATATCATGGATATACATCCAGCTTGGTTTAAACAGTCTCCAATTCTTCATATGCTTGTGTGGAAACATTGAATTATTTGAGTGTTTGCGTGAAAGCAATTTTTCCTTGTAACATTCAGGGTGACAGCCACAACGCAGACCACAGCAACTCAGCACAAGGTCGCAAAAAGGGAAAAGTATTCCTCCTAGCATGATCTCAGTCTGAACAACACAAGAGTGTGTTCATCATGACTTGATCGATATCAGTAGATCAGTAAGAGATAACCTTACTGACTGAGCAACCTTGTAAGTTGTAGCAAGTGATTTTGAACTTTCCAGCTCCTCCAGCGGTGAGTAATCGTACCTGATAGTAGTCTTTGATCTGCCTGATGAGTATAGAGAGGTTCTGTATGCGCAGTGTGGGGTCGTTGTTGACTTTCTTGTTGGTCCTCTGCACAGTGGCTTTGGGATTTCTGTGGGGGAGAAGAATATTGTTGTTACATCTCATTCGCAGGGAAGTCACAATTCATTTGAAGCAACACTTCATGACACACAGGCTGTTTCCCGCTTTCAGTTTGACACCGTTTCGCATCAGTGTGAAGGAACGCGTGTTTGGCCAAAGACATTCACAGTATAGTGACGATGGACCGCGGTTAATGTAGGGCCAGTCCCATGAGCATGTTAAAGAAAACATGCATTAACAGACTGCAAATAAGGAATGTCCGCCTTCCAGCTGAAGGCACCACTGTTTCAGACGGTAAAAATTCAATTCAAACTTCTTCATTGTACTTAAAGGCTAAACTGTTTCAGACATTTTGTAAGAGCATTCACACTGAAAAATCACATTATCAGCAAGAGGAGCTATACGTGTGAACGTCAAAAGCCCAATTTTTCCCTTGGACTTTTTCCACAGTTTTTCCTGCCACACCCCTAATATTTTTCCGGAGAAAGTCAGATCGAGGCGATGTGAGAATGCAGCAGGATATGGCCCAGAGAGTTCACCTCTAAGCTAGTGGGAGGGGGAGGGGATGTTTATATCTTGTGATCGGTGACTGGTGCGTAGACTGAATGCACGAAACCCCTCCGATCTTCAGGAAGCAATATGATGGCTGCATTATGGGTTCTGTTTTCCGGTATTTTCTTCCGCACACGTCTGTTGATAAAGTGATTCTGTGAGTTACATGTAGAAGTGATATGAAGGCAAATACTCGAATTATAGCATCGTATAACAGACACTGTTGCTTCATCCAATCACTTCAGCCTCCTTCTTTTTACATCTCACCTACTGTCTGACAGGGATAGTCCCCCACTGTGAGCAGCCAGGTCAGGAGCAGTCTTCCTGAAGCTATCGAGCTATTTTCAGAAATGCATATTTGAAAACGGCTCATAAGAGGCCCTCTTTCATTTAATCCACACAAGGAGATCTTTTTTTAATCGTCGACAGTAGAGTGAACAGTTCTCTTATCTTCAATATGAGATGAGAGTATTGAAACAACTCCCTGTCCTCTAACTGTAGCAACCACATCTTTTTCATCACTCTCACTATCAAAGAGTAGTGTCTTAATGTTCATGCAGAATAGAGAGCCTGTGTTGTTATCTGGCTGTGTGTTGCCCAAAGAGCATGAAAAGCAGCCAGCACAACAAACTGATGTTATCACGGGTGTCAACATGTTTAAGTGAGGCTTATAGACATTCCACAAACTCACACAGTACCACCTCCCCAGCCGGCGTTATCTACACAGCCTCCATGTGCATTAGGGATGGCAATTCACTCATCTCTGTACTTGATAAATCAAATTACTTAAATGAAGGAGTTCTTGAGTAACCGCTTTTTTTTTTTTTTTTTTTTTTAAATCGTAAAAAAAAAAAAAGCTTGCGTCGGACACGGACCTCCAGGACCAGAAGTGTAAACTTCATGCCTGTAAAACGACATAAAGATTCAATATTTAAAGATAAACATAATCAAATAGCCAACAACAGAAAGTCATCGTCATGTCACGGCAGCAGCATATGGACTTTGTACTGTGTTTCTTAACACTCTCAAAGAACAGCGTTGTAGCTGTTGTTCTCCGGTATTGTAGCTTGTACTACGACTCGACAAACGCCCTCAGTTCTCTGAAGACTTTTCCTTCCATAAAACTTAATGAGAGCATATCTGCAGTTACCGTTTTGGTAAGTAGCAGGCTAACGACGTGTGCTAACAGGGCTAGCAAATGGCGTGATGCGAGACTGCCTGTTTACTGTCTCAGTTGTTTTCCAATTATGTTCTAAGCGCATGTGGTTAAGCACTAATATTTCTCGCTCAAGACTCAAAAAAGAAAAAAAAGGAAAAAAAGGGGACAAACAGTCCACATCCGCATATCGAAGACCACCACAATAAGAACAACGGCAACTTTAATTACTGTGGCTTATTTTGCATCATTTTTGTCAGATGGAAGGCGGTCCAGTGTCCACATTTTCGAGCCCGTGCTAATGTTCGTGCATGGACTGTACCGTGCTGAAATACACCTCCTCCAACCGTGCCAGGGCCAATGAAGTCATAGAATGGAACACTCACAAATGAACTGGACTGAGTATGGAGCGTGTCTGGGCACGATACAGACAGCCTAGAGTGAGTGTCCCTGTGAGTCTAACCTCCCAGTAGATCCCCCTAACAAGCACCTGGTATCATAGTACGTGCCTCTATTACTGAGTCTGACAGCAACCCGTCAAAAAAAACATTACACGATAACAGCCCTGTTTTCCCTTACAATTGGGTAAATTAATTAAAGAACGGAAAAAGTAAGTATTATATGTTCATAAGGACTTTACAAAATGCATTGATACAATAATTTGAAAGTACATTTGCTTTGGTGAATTGCAGGGAGAATGTTTTGACAGTTTCAGCTTTCGTCTGCCATGAGCCCAAGAGAGAGAAATAGTAAAAACCCACTCAGCCTCTTCCTAAAAATTTTTTTTTTTAAAAATACTCCTGTCAATAATTAATTAGCCCTGGGATTGTCTGGGAAAACACGACTCATGTACTTGAGATTTTAGACTATTACATCAACTCCATTTAAGAGCAGTATTGTCTCCATAACATAAAACTCTGACTTCAAAGCATGTATACTAGCATGACCTACATATGAGGGTCAACATGCTTTGAGTTTGGGGGAGGAGGAGAGTCCTGGCTGCTTATGAATGTATGCATGCATGCATGTAGTGTGCGACACACGTGTAGTCATGCATGTGTCTGCATCTGTGCTCTTAAAGGCACAGGCCTGTCTGTGTCTGTGTGGTCCAAGAGGATTCATCTTGAATCAAAGACTGCAAATAATAAAGATTGTTGTTTAAAAATCTGAATTTAAATATTAAGATTTTTTTTTAGGACTTGATACTTCTGGTCTAAGGGGACTTCTGGTTAAATAACATCTTCCTTATCACACTACGCTGCTCTGTTTCTTCTTCAAAATTATTATTGATTATTTTAAAACCTCACATTTTAACAAAGGAAATTACTTGCTATCTTACACAGAGAAAGGGGCAGAATGCTTGTCTCTTAATTAACCAGCTGAAGTGTGGACGTTGCAATTAGTCTTTTGATCAGCTTAGCCCTGACACACACACACACATACACACAATCATGCTAATCAGAAGGACAGAGGATTCTTTTAATATGGGTCTAAATGAACAGTCATGTGACATTCCGGCAAACCCCCACCCCCCTCTGCACACATTTAGCCTCTTTAGAGGTCCATAGTAGGGGGTCTATTTAACCCATTAATTAAAAAGCACAGATGAGGCTGTAATCCTGTCAGGGCAAGGACGGTTGATACAGTGAATGAGGGGTGTGTGTGACGGCGAGAAGGAGGCTGAAAGAGAGAAAATGCAAAGAAGGGGTTCATCCCATTCACGCATTCCATCACCCGCCACTCGGCCAAGAACATGGCAGCCAAAACAGCACGACCACAACAACCCCATACCGTCCACCCCTAGTTTCTCTGGCTGTGACTTTGAGTTCAAGCACACGACGGGCCGACTCCCCCGTGGATCAGTGGGTGAAAAAAAATACAGCGACTTAAAACGACAACCTGGGTCAAAAATCCTACTTATTGACTCCCTCCCAGTTCCTGCTGACATGGTAAACCTAAGACTTTAAACAAATAGATTAGGGATGAACATGCAGACTGATGGGGAGAGCAAGCTCGCGAGACAGCCAGTCAATAAGCCGGTCTGTTGGTGCAGTCGATGGCCGCTGCAGCCTTATATAGCGCCTGGGGGCATTGGGCTTTCTCCTCTCTTCTCCTGGCTTTGATTGGCTGGGTAACTTGGAGAGCAGTGTTAACCTATATATGACATGCTTCATTACAGTCAGCATGGGCAGCCAGGCAGGCAGGCACATGCTCCTACACACACACACACACGAAATAGACTACATTGCAAACACACCAAAACAAACCAAAAAAAAAAGGGGGGGGCTCCATTTGGCCACGTGTTGGGCATAGAGCTTGTGAGCTGCACCGTCAAAACACAGCCGGGGAGTGTGTGTTGTTTGTGAAACACACTGGAAGCCAAACAGCTAACAGTAATACAAATCTGGGGAGATGAGCACTTATTAGCGGCCTTGCTAAGGTTAACAGTTCAGTTCAGGATATGTTTGTGGGTCACTGTCTGAAACCTTCTCATTATCAAGTAAAGTCTGCACGCCGTCAGCTTATCAAAACCCATGCAGCGGTGGTGAAGTTAGTCAAAATACCAGCAACTCATTTTTGCTCTGTGAATCGAATAAAGAGATTTATTGAGTCAAGCCTTAAAAAACAAGCCAGACAACTTTGTTTAAATGTTTGTCTGACAGTTGCAATACTTGGAGCTCTGCCTGATCTCATTATCATTCAATCTTGTTATAGTAAATTACATTTTAACACACTGACCGCGTTCTGGAATGCTAGCTTGTGAGTGCATTCTATATTAGCATAGCATAAAACAGTGGACAGTTTACTGGGATATTATGACACGTCAGTGTTGCAGGTATTTCAATTTGCCATCATGCAGAGCTAAGGCTCAGGATGACTGCCTCCCCATTCCTCCCCTTCATACCTTCACCACCCAGGGGAACTTTAGTTTACAAGTAGACCAATACAATTCTGACCATGGGCATGTGGGTATCGCAGCTTTTCATGGACTTGTTTCTCTCTTGTCTTTGTCTCTTTCTTCCCCATTCCTCTCCTCTGCCACTGTATCTATGGGGACTGTAGTTAAACTCGTTCCTGCTGAAGAACTACATGGAATCAGATGCGTTACCTTACTATTGTAGACTGAGAGACCATAATAACAAACTTGAATGCTATTCAATATAATTCCTTCATTTGGAAAACTAAGCCATCCAACACTTTGAGATGTTTTTTTCATTGATGCTTATCAAACTCTTTGTGCTGATGTTTCAGGGCACATGTTTTGCAGAAAGAAGAGTTTGTGTCCCCTGACTGGTCTGTAACATTAAAATGGAATGAGGAAGTTGTGTTTTTTTTTTCAGTTTGCATTTGCATCAGTGAGTAACAGCAAACTGCCATAACATCTGATCAGACACATAGCTATTCAAGGTTTTAACTATAGTCATCCCTTTGAATGCTGACCACCTCAAAGACAAATTGATTTTGAAAAGCCAGAGCAGAAAAAAAAAAAACTGACACGCATTTGAAAATCGTCCAACGGTCCCGGTGGGGGTTAACATGCTGCTGGTTGTGGGATTTGGAGAGCTTCACATTAACACAGCCCTGTTAAAGTTTTGTCCTCTCAAGGTCACAGCTGCTGTTTCCTGTCTGACTCGATACACGTCCTCCTCGACAGACAGAGAGAGCGTGGCGTGGCATGAAGAAGGCTGTGAGAGGTGCCAGATTCATTCCGCACTTTGATGTGGAAGGGTTGGGACACTGAGGTCCAGGCAGCAGCAGCGGTAGGCCCCAAACAGGCTGACAACCCAGCAGCAGCAGCAGCAGCAGCAGCAGCTCTGCTTTATTCTTTCTCTGGTGCAGCTGGAATCTAAACTATGTCTACTGTAACGAGCCCCAGAGAAAATCAACAAAGGCTCCAACATGCCGCTCAAAGAAAACAGAGGAGGGTGAGAGGGGTTAGGCATGGACAGGAAAGAGAACACCTAGATAAAGATTTTTTAAAAGTGGAACAAGGAAAGAGAGAAAGAGGTTAAAAGAGAAAGGAGCAGAAGCAGGCAGTAGGTGATTAAACCTGATGAAACAGAGCGATGACAGAATGAAGGATATAAACAAGTTAACAGAAGGATGTGGGGGAAAAGATGAAGGTATGGACAAGAAGTAAAGAGGACAAGAAATGTCACTTAATCTCTGGATTTGCCCTTACATTTCTTGGTCTGAACAGCAGACCAGAAGATATCTAAATAAAATGGCAAAGAAAAGAAACAAGATTCTTACATTTTAAAGGCTGGAATCCGATTTATTTATTTTTTTACATGACAAATGAAGGTGGAAGGATTTTCCTTTGGCTATCCAAACCCCTACATCTGTGATAAAGGGAATGCTGACTTGTCAAAAAACTTCCTTAGCCTACACTTAAGAGCTTAATAAATATTTGTAGGTTTCATGTGTTCAATGATACCATTTGGTAGCTTGGATCTGGATTTAATGCATGCGAACATCAAAAGCCTCCTGGAATCTTAAACGTTTCAAAAAGAAGTAAAGAAATGTATAACAGTGAGATCAAAATAGAGAAACAAAAAGGAAGAGCTGACTACACTGTATGTTGCCATTTCTAGAAATCACCTTTAATGAAAAACTGTTGAAAGAAGTTGTCAACCTCTACTGAATCATGAAGATACAGCATGAGCATAGAAAAGCCTCCGTATGTTTAGAGAATCTAACAATGGATCTGATAGCCTCAAACAAAAGGAAACCATATTAACAAAACACCAACTGAGTCCAGGGCTTAAACTAACACGACCCATTCAACCCACTGACGTCCTCTTAATCAAACCTCTCTTAAAAGCTATTGGTTGAATTCTAAGGGGCTGTGGGTATACACTGTACTGTATGTGGTGGGTTGAAAAGCCAATTCTAGCAGTAAAGGAAGTGATGACAGGTAGTGAGGACTACGTCCTGTGTGTATGAGCCCACACTGTCAATGTACTGTAATGTAGCTGTGTGAGGATTTCTTTCTCAAAAGTTCAACAACTATTCAATGCAACAATTTTTTTTTTTTTTTTAAAGTGCAAACTAAGTCATCAATATAAAACAACATAGGACCCCGATTACCATGATAAATGTGTAAAAGTTAATGAGACGTTAAATCCCAGCTTCTTGGAAGGGACAGACTGACCGGTTTAAAACACAGGCCAGCCAGTCAGCATGGGGCTGTAAGATTGGCAGCAAAATCGACGATTGGACTGTACAGTTGTCACCCTGACAGAAATTTAATTGGCTCCTTCTTTCTGAGCGGGAAAACTAATTGGTTTGACAGTGCGGAGGAGGGCAATCTAATTGGCTTGGTAATGTCAGTCACAAGAGGGCAGAGGAGGGAGGTGATGTGGTGCCATCTGGGTGTCAGCAAACCGTTAGATAATCCCAGGTTCTCTCTCCTTCGTTCTCCCGTGGTGTCCTGGTGACAACTGCTGCCAGCCTGTCTGCCATGTGTACAATGAGGCCATACAGAGACGTTCACGCAAGAAACATCACAGCTTAAAGTACAACAGCTGACATCCCCAGTTAAAGCTCCAGTTTCTTCAGAGAGTACTGTAAACGGAAGTTTGCCTGCTTTAAATCTACTGATGTGCAGGGGTTGTTTTTGATTTAGCATTTTCTGCATTGTCATTGTTTAAATTTTTTTTTTTAAAAACAGGTCTTTGTGTAAAGTGAGCTACATTTTGCTAGTGGCCAACATTAACAGACCTTTTAGTGCGTCTGGATCAATCGCAAGCTGAGCAATGACAACAAGCAGTCACTGATTTATTACGAGCAGTCTGAACAAAAAGAGTGGGAGATGTAAAGTTACAGATTGAAAAGGAATGACTAAACCTCAACAGGGAGTAGCTTGTTTCAGATAAAATGTCCTTAGTTTAATACTGAATCAAGTCACATTAACAACCAAAATGCCCCATTCCCTGCAACAGCTTCAAATTTCGGATGAATTATGAGCTGTGACATGCATTTAAGCTGATGATAGTCTATTTTAGTTTGGTTAAGCTTAGAGAGGCAGACACAGAGCAGTCTCACCAACACAACATCTGACCAACACTGTAGGCCTTCTGTGTGGGAGGGTGGCTGGGCAAGACAACTACCAACAGCTGCCTCGGTCTAAAACAAAATGCACAGAAGAAAACACCCCAGATACACATACTCCCACACAGACACAGAAGCCCTCAAGAAAAGTACACACACGCATAGACACACACACACAGTGTTGGCTGTGACTGGCAATCCCCAGCATCCTGTGTCAAGCGATCGCTAAGCCAGTTCATTTCAGCTTAACACTAACTCTTCTCTGCAGAGGGACACGACCGACCACAGAAAATTCCTATCCAGTAGTTCATTCCATTTATTTCCAGACTGAATTTTTACTTAGAGTCAAACATCTCGTTCTCTGCACAGCCAGGCTTGACCTCGAGTTGTGTGTTCAATCCTCTGGCTCATTCTTCCACATCTTCCCCGTCATGTTTAAGGATTTGGCAAATCATTTTCTGCCTTGCTCGCTCCTATAACCCCTCCCCCTCTTATCCTTCTGGTTGCTTTCCAGTATTCAATGTCCCATAGGGAATGATGCTCTAAAAATACTGTCGGATTGTTCATGATTTTGCAGGGACTGTGTGAGGAGAAGAAAAGACACCCAAGCTGTCCAAACCTGCACTGACCTCCCTAAATGGCTCTTTTTTTTTTTTTTTTAAAGGAATCCTCTGAGAATTGGGATGCCGCCTGGAGGAGTAGGAAGAAAAACAAGCATGGAAACAGAGGTGGAAGTGGTAGCTGAAACGTGAAGGTAGTCAGCTTAGTATGGTGATGCACCAAAGCAGTATGAGGTCAGAGTCTGAGGAAGAGGACAACAAAACCAAGACAGGAAACAGAAAATCAGGATTAATCAGCTCCTCATGCAGCACAGAAGCAGATTAACCCTTTTTCTTTTCTTTTAAATAAGTAACATAAAGAAACCGCACAGATAGAAAAGCAGAGATAGCCTTGTGCAGAAGACAAACCTCACCTTATTCCTCCTACTGACAGATCCAACCACAGAACGAAAGAGCTATTTAAATAGCTTCATGAAAATGCAACACATAATCCTCAGTTAAGCACTGCTTTACAGGCGAAATGAAGGGTAAATGCTGACAGTGGAGAGTGGGGCATTAGCAGAATATTCAAAATTGCCCTACAAGCGGGAAGTGGAAGCTTTAAGCCAGACAAAGGAATGGAAAGCCGTCTTCTGACATACTGTATGTCAGGAGGAGACTGGAAACAGTTGACATATAATGCCTCATCCCTCCAAAAAAAAAAAAAAAAAAAAAAAAAAAAAAACACTGCCAAAAACATCCACTTCCCTTTTAATTCACTATAAACAAACAGATTTAAGTGAAGGATCTGCATTGCTGTGTCATCTGCAGCTACCAGTGGTTTCCCTGCTTAAGGCTACTTTGGCTGCTCTGGTGTAGTTGAGGGCTCAGAGGGGAAACGTGAGCTTTGTATCTTCCAGGGGCGGGGTGTCTCACAGTCTGCTGTAGATGACAGTGTAGAGGTGGACATGGGGGGGAGAGCAGTACAAATGAAAGCTGTCGAGCAGCCTCCTTGCAGCCACTGATGCTTGTGGTCACAGGCAGAACCACACAGCTCAAATGGATCCTAACAATAACTGTCTGCAGAGATATCTGTGACCCATCACTGCCCCCAATACAAGGTCCCTTTGTGCTTAGCCTACATTCACTTCAGCAGGCAATTTGTGAGTTGGATAGAGACTGGGAGGGGAAAAAAACCTAAATATAGGCTAGTAAAATCATTGAGTAGCTAAACATGCATTTAGGTGCGTTTAATGGACATACAGGTCTGCATGTCCTCAATAGGCCAATACACTACAGTGGTACAGGCAAGAAACAGTCTGGTTTGTCTGTAACAATCTTGAAGTAGGCTACTTACATCTCAAGCATGATCTCGTTCAGGTAAATCCCATCCACCAATTCAACATATTCCGATAATTTGGAGGCATCGGTCACTGTCGTCTGGCCAACAGTCTTCACCTGAAAATAAATGGAACAATGCAAATAGGCTTAACGATTATTAGTAAACTGTAACAGCAAATGCCTTCACAGCACACGGCTGTTTTTAATTAGGGCGCTTAAGCCACATTTGAATAGTTAATTAGCGAGGGGCGCTTACCCAGCAGACCAGAGGCGTGAGCATGAACTGCTCCAGCAAAGGGGTGAAAACCTCACTTTCCATATTTTCCAGGCCAACTGGGCTCCGTTTATTTCAGCAGATATGGAAAAAAAAAGAGCCACGGTGCTCCCTCCTCTGAAGGAAAATGTGTTTGTTTAGGCTCCACTCATGTATTTGATTCAATTAAATCGACGCTCATTTTGGCGATAAGCCACTGTAACACGTCCGGGTTTTTAAACAAAACAACGTTAATCCACAATCTTCTCCAGACTGTTTGAAGATCCCAAAGACTGGGCTTGGCTACCTCAGGATAAGGACAAGGAATTACATTTTGTTTAAAAAAAAATGTATCAAATTTACTCCGCCACGAAAAATAAAAAAGAAGTAGGCCGATCCGGTGCGAAGAAATCCAGATGTTTGTGGTCCTTTATGAAAACAAAACGTAGGTTTACTCCTCTCAGTGATAGTGAAGTCATTTCTTACTTCTCAAACCTCTGTCTGCCTCCGTTTCTAATGCAGAATTCAAATGGACAGGGAGCAGAGAGGATGACTGGAGGACACTTAGTACCGCCTACTCTCTGCCTCTCATGTGCATCTCCCTCCGCCTCCTTGCTCTGAAAGAAAAATAGGGCACCGCTTAAAGCATGGCTCTATACATTTCTTTAAAAGTCCCAGGGTCAATGATGGTTGTAAGAAAGCAATACATTGCTTCAGGAATCATGATCAAATTACGTTATGAAATGTACATAAATAAGTGAAATTGTAGCCTATATGAATCTCAGTTGTAGCCATAATGTAATTCATTTGTAATGGCATGCTCAGAAGAAAATAGTCGTTATTTTAAACGTCGATATGGGGAAATACTGGGGGTTCATACAAAGGCCTATCTTTGTTTTCATTTACTGCATTTGATACAGTAGAAGTGCAGAAACTCATGTAGGTTGCTGACACCTGGTGGGTATGTACAAAGAGACTATAGTGTACATTTGCAGTATAGGCTTAATAATTAGTCTGTGAGCTTTGTACAAATAAAAGAATAAAAATGTTACTGAACTATCACACAAATTGCGTGTAGGTCTGTATGAAATGTTATGAAATGCTTTTATTATAATCATTTTTAATGAATTTTCCAATTTATCATCACATAGTTTGGATCAAATCACCAAACAGTTCATAACAATATTTGACAATTCATTGAATAGTTGATAACCTATTGATTCAATATTACAGTCTTAAGCATTATATGACATCCTATGACATAGCAGGAAAAGTCTAAAATTCAGAATATTATTGGGCTATACAAAAGAATCAGGCCTACTGAGTTGAGACTAGAGCTGAGAAAAAAATCAATGTATCCGTTGGCAGAAATTCAATGCAACTGTTTAGTTTGAATTTATTTAAATGCATATACTCTATTAATTTGTGACTTCCAATCTTCTGAGATTTTACGGACCAAACAATAAATCAAGAATTAAGCTGACCGATTTATAGTCGGAAAATAACCAGTTGTCTTAAAAAGTCTTTTAAATATGTATCCTAAATGTAAAAGACAAATGTTCGAACCAACTGAACTTATAATGTTGAATAACAGCTTGCTGGAAGAGGAAAAATGGAAATGAAACTGATGAAAAAAAAGTATAAACTGGATCAGATAATGAAATTCAGATTATCCCTGAAATGACCACTTCTTTTAAACTCACAGAATTTCTTTCTTGCTGGTTCTGCGCTTAGACAATGAACAAATTATACATCCTGATCTGCACTCTTTCACTAAAGGTAGAAAACACCCAATCAACAACTGATGAATGGTTCTGATGGTGTGAATGGGAAGCACAGGCCACAGAGCTAATTAAAAACACAATTGATTTGGGAACTGGCGACCTGGGTCACCTCTCCAGTTAGAGTGAATATATTCTTGTTAGTGAGGAAAAGGCACATTTCAGCAAAAGCAGCAGCTCTCTTGGGTAAGCAGAGACTCTTATTTGCATTTACCATAACGGTCGCTGTGGTTGGTGCTCTGGCTTGAGGCAATACAGTATGAGATCCTGAATAGACCTGTTGTGTCTTGTTCTCCTCAAAACACGTTTAACGTGAGATCAGTGCGTGCATAAGGAGGTAACAGCACATATATCAGTCTCTTCAAATGCAAGGTTTTCCAGAAATGGCTGTTTAAAACAATCACACTATATAAAGGGATGTCAATTTATTTTTAGTGTAATACCTATGTTTCATGTTGATACTGATTATCACATTTTGCATTAACATAAAGGCTCAGTTTGGGCAAAATACCTTTAGGAGGTAAACATTGGTACTAGCCCCTCCTTTTTAATGTTTGAATACAATATCTGACAAAACCTTGTGTCACCCGTCTGTACAGTTACCATTCTGGTTTTGAAAAGATCTGACATGATAATACTGCCAAAATAAGATTTCAAGACTGTACCCTCATTACTTAAGAAAAGAATGTGAATATATATATATAACAAGTTAGGTTTTGGTGGCAATGTCACATCATATCTTTCAGGCACCTTATTCACTTTTTTATATCTAACTATATTTATTTATATAAAATATTATATGTTTCATTTTAAGATAGCTTGCATAAACTGAAACGAGCCATTAGGCACTATAATATAAACGAGAAAGAGGATATTTTCAACTGAAGCAATTCTCCATAACAAACATTTGCAAATGTGCAACTTTGTAAAAGTGTTGCAAAATTAGCATAGTTTGATTTAAAACTCAGCTAACTTGCCTCCTCAGGGTCATGTGTGAGTGTTTTTATTCATTTAGATTACCTTGGTCTGTCAATGCAAGCAAACAACATCACTTCCACATATCATGACATCTTCAGTTGAATGGTGCTGAATTTTTCTTTTTTTTTTGATTCAGATGCATACGCATGACAAATTTTAAGTTATTCTCTTTTACTTCGAGGCTACGGCAGGAGCTTTTATAAGCAAAAAGTTTGACAACAAAAAATTGTTCATGTTATAAATAACTAAAAATGACTGACTTCATCAGAGAATAGGTATCTTCTGTTGAACTATGCTGCTCAGAATAAGACATTTATTAAGATTTTTGTTGTCTGGGAATTTTTATCCATTGTATACAGTTGTCACAACCTCAATCAATTTCTGCCATAAACGCCTCTTGAAAATCAGTTAAGTTGATATTACCTTAATGATGTGAGATATAAGGATGATTTGCTTCCAAATTTACTTGAGATCAAATCACCTCAGCAGTCGATTTAACAGTGACACAGAGAATAAAACCCTTTCATGGCTCATGTCTCACCTGTTACCAACGCAGCAGTTCAAACACTATTTTGTTCTGCACAATTACTGTGGGGGATTAGGTTGATATTTTGTATAGGTCTGTGTGCTCATTGTTAGTGCTTACTTTGCTGGCGTCGGATTCATTAACCTTGGATTGAAATTGTCACTCCTGCCTGCCTCATTATTCATCTATTATTCATGATGCATTTAATAAGTTTTCAGTCACAAAGCAGCATCCACCTCCACCTAATGACTCAGTGCTTGTAACAGCATTCCTCACACAAACACACATACACACTCAAAGCACTCAAAAGTACCTACCACCCGCCTCTTTTGGCTCAAACGCTACAGAACCAGCATACACATGGAAATGTGTCCTTATCTAGCCCTGGGTTAAAACATTTCCACTGGCTCCCTCTTTTAAATCCACAATGGAAAAAAAAAAGAAATTCTATCTCTCAGCAACTGGGTATCTTTGCAGTTCTTTATTACTTTTCTTACAGGGGGATTGCAGTTTCCTGTTAGTAATTTCTTTGGAATTTACAAGTCACCACAAACATTTTCGTTTGCCGCTGTGCTGATCATTTGTGACCTTGAATGCAGGGTGGGCTGACTAACACGAGAGAATAGTTGGACCAGATATCATTTTCTCTTTCCTGAAGTAACAGAACATTGCTTATCTAAAAAACGCAATCGTCATTACATTATAGGGGAAGTCAATAAAGATGTTATATTTACGTGACCTCTTCAGAGAAAAATTCCTCTGCAAAAGGTATTATTTGGAAAGCATTTTACCAACAGGAAGTAGTTATGTTGAACTTAAAATATTTTCAGAATTTGTTAAAATTTTGACAGGAACGTTTTTATACGAAGTCCAGTCTGTGTTATGTCACACTGACCCAGAAATTGACTTTTTAAAAAGGTTCAGAATAGAATCACAACAATTTCTAAATGCATCATTACTATAATTGATTATTTCTTATACTAATGTGGTTATTAGGTAAACCTAGTACCCAAATGAGTTCTTGGCAAAGTGGAAAGTGTTTTGGGTTTGGTCAGATGGACTTTTTTGTAATTTGATTTTTTTTTTCTTTTTCAGAATGGTGAGATGATCTCATAAAACTCCATGAAAGCAAACAAAGCACATCACCAATGACATAGAGCAAGGGTGTCAAACTCCAGTCCTGGAGGGCCGGCTTCCTCAGACTGTTTGATGTCTCCCTGCTCGGACGCAGCTGAATCCAATGAGTGACTCGTTATCAGGCTTCTGCAGAGCTTGATGACAACACATTGGTTTAAAGTAGGTGTGTTAGAGCAGGGAGACATCTAAAAATCTGAGGAAGCTGGCCCTCCAGGACTGGAGTTTGACACTTGTGACATAGAGTAACAAACCTGCCTCTTTAGATTGACAAAATAATTCAAAGGTGTGACCTCCATCTTCACAGTGTAGGTCACTCTGACCGTCCACTTTGTCTCTGTCACTGTCCATCCTGTGGTGCTGCTATAGGAAATCAATTTGAATATATCCACCCTGAATGATTAAGACCCCTGTGGCTGAGTCAAGGCCTCATTGCATGACATTAGGCAATAAATGTGTTAGTGTGTGATTCTGATGCATCCATTAATTCTTAATTAATAAAGGGTTTTCGTGAATGAGACATAGAAAAGCATTCAATGTTTCTCCATTAAAACAATGCAATTCTCTTTCACAACTAAGACACTTAGATGTGGTAGGGCTAAAATTATTTCTACTGACAAACTAATATTGTCTTGTTTTTTATGAGCTTTCAACTTTGGTTTTCATGTCATCTAAATTTCATCCATATTAGATTTGTCTAGACCTTTCAGTGCTTTATCTTGATGTTTTAACCCAATATGGGTCACAGTGGGGTTTGAGATTCTCAAGATTCTCTAATGACTACTCTGGATTCAAGCCTCGAGACTAAAAAGTAATCAAGTTTTTGCACTCTAGGCCTGAAGACTTTAAATCACTCCATCAGCCCCCCTGTGTGAGAGGGGTTTTAGATCAACAACTCTGTAAGGAATCAATGTTTAGAAGTAATCACTGTGTTTGTTTCAGGAAATAATTTATTGATGGACCAAAAGAAAGAGTGGGCTTGAGTCAAAGCTATACGCAAAATGTTCTTCCATCTAAAATATGCCTTTAAGTAGGTGTAAATAGGAGGTGTACGCTGTAATTTGTTTCCAATTATGCCAGGGGGAAAAAAGAAAATCAAGAGAGGAATGTGCTTAAGTTGAGTACTTAAACGTGCTTTGTCTCTTTAAATTTTAAAGAGTTTCTTTAAGACTGTTTTCTGACCCAGGACCAGTGGAAACTCATACTGCTATACAGACTCATATACTGTACATTTTGTGCTGTCTCTTCCGTCGAGTTGATTTTCTTGTAACTCAAGTTGCTGCTAGAGCCCTTTCCATCCACAGTGGGATAAGTAGTTCTCATTGCAGAATTAGAACTGCATTATTGTTTGGGTAGGCCATCCTCTCCCACTGTATTCTAGGCCTTGCAACACAACTATGAGCTGGTCTATACCTGCGCCAGCCCTTACAATAGGTTTTTTTTTAAAGATAAGTTTTAGTCTATTCTTGAAAGTACAGAGTGTGTCTGCCTCCTGGACCCTGAAGTAACTAAAGTACAACAAGCAGGCCTGTATTTTGGGAGTGTAATGTTCTCGACGGGTATAACGGCAAAAATAATTCTTTAAGCTTTTTAAGTGAGAAGAAGGATTTTAAATTCTATTCTTGATTTTATAGGAAGCCAGAGCAGAGAAGACAACAGTAATGTGGTTCCCCCCCTTTACTAGTTCTAGCCAGTACACAAGCTGCAGCGTTTTGGACGAGCTAAGAGCCTTTAGAGATTTACTAGAGCACCTTGATAAAAGAGAATTACAGTAATCCAACCTGGAGGTAACAAATGCTGAACTAGATCTGCCTGATCTTTGATTACTTATATTATCAAGGTGAAAATAAGCTGTCCTTTGCAAGGCTATCATATATGTGTCACACAATAAACAGATTAAATGAAAAATACAAAACACTTCTGGATGTTCAATGTCCATCTTATCCCAAACATCTCACTGTACTCCAGTCAATGTAGTCAGCACATACTACGTATGCGTATATGTTACAAACGGTATGCACTGACACATGTTCTCTCCATCAAGTCAGATCCATTGGGATTCCATTCTGAAGTAGAAACTTAGAAAAAAGACAATCACAAGGTTGTTATTTCCTGCATTAGGCTAACTTGTTGCGATACAGGATGAGTGAAACTTTTCTTTTTTGCTGTTATTATTCTCTCTCTCTGTGTCAGCCAACTCTCTCTCTCTCTCTCTCTCTCTCTCTCTCTCTCTCTCTCTCTCTCTCTCTCCCTCTCTCTCTCTCTCTCTCTCTCTCTCCCTAATTTTAGGTTGTGGTAGTTAATACTGTGGGCTATTATTTGGTATAATAATAAAAAAGCTCATCATCTTTGTCTTTTTGTCCTGGGTTGAATGTTCCCCTCTGACAAAACAACTGTCCCCAGCCTGGTCCCCAAAGTAAAAGTGGTCTAGATCTGCCACTGCTCTGCCATAGAAACAAGAATACTGGTAGAAACCTCTGTAATAATAGGAATGTGTAGTGCTTGGGTTTTTGTTTTCCAGTGTTGTGAAATCTTGTTATTGCTCCCTGTAATTAGCAAGATTGTGTTTGTGTGTCATTGTGCCTGTTTGTGTGTGTACCCAAGTGCGTGCATGTGAGAAAGTATTCCAGAGTGTTAGAGGTGCTGTTAACACTCATCGGTTGCCATAACAACTGCAGCAGGCTCACTGATGGAGAGTAGGTTCACTGACTGTAAAGCTTACCCAAAAGAGTCCAGAATGGGAAGGTCACTCATTTCCAGAGAGTTTTATTCTGACACACAAGATCATATTGGAACACTGAGTGACTATTTTGACCCATATAAAACAGCATATATAGTTATCATAACTTCATGTTTTTTTTCTATTTACTTAGCATTAACTGTAATATGTTGTGTTTTTACTGTACATTTTTGGACAGTGCAAAAAAAGGCAAATGTGTTAACAAAAAAATCTATTCTATTTTAATGACAGGGAGTTGGTCGATTAATGCAGCCTTAGACTTATTATGAGCTGAAAGATGACTTTTGTGATACAAACCTGACACCTAGCGGTCATGTCTTGAAGTTGCATATAATGCTGCTGTTTAACCTGACTGATCTGAATGAAGCTTTATAAGGCTGACATTTTAATGTGTAAAATGTTTCTTTATTCGTGAGCAGTAATTCATTATTTTTATCTTTAAAAATTGTTCTTGTGAAATGACAAACACTAACATCCAAAACGAGACGTTCAGAGATGAGATGATTCATTATTTACTAAAAAGATGGGGTGAACTGAAGATGGAAGAAAAAAAACGTGAACATTTAAATCCAGATTTATAGGAGAAGATGCTACATGCTACAAAATAATAATACTTCATGATAAAATTATTTCCTCTGGCATGATTTGAGCTTCATGTCGGATGATACAAACATTCCTGATGTTACGCGTTTCCTCAGTCGGGCCAATCACACAGCGAGGCACTGCGACGTCATTCCGTATGCGTAACGAACTGTCATGGAAGCCCCCACGCGCAAATCTAAATTGTAAAGGCTCTAACTGTACCCTGTCTTGTTTTGTTTATCGTGGTCTTTAGAAATGAGGTATTTGCTCCGACTGGGGCATTCGTTTGCCCGCCTTCATGTCCGTCTTAGTCACCAAAGTGTTTACGGCAGCCACACTAATCCACGAAGCCTGGGAGTGGACCTTGGGGAAAAGTAAGTTGACTTTCCCAATTTCCATTCACTCTGTTTAATAACTGTAGACGAGAGAGTAAAATAATGTTACTATGCTATGGTGCCATGTTTGCTGCTCACTGTGTTTTAGTTGTATATTAATCCTATTCATTTAGCTCTGTCCAAGATAAAGAACAGCTAACTTGGACACCCAGGACACGGTGGTCATTGCATGTAATGATGACTTTAGTTTAGCAGCTGAGACTCTTATCATGTGTTCTTGTTGGTTTTGCAGGAAGCTTGAGATCTCTTCGGGGAGGTTTGCTAGATTTGCTGATGGATCTGCTGTAGTACAGGTACTAAAAACATGTCGAAAGTTTGATCAAACAGGTGCTTGGAACAGCCCAGTCCTCCCTTCATAGATGATATGTAGCATGTTTTGATAAATCTTGGAAAAGATCCCTCTCTTCAGCACATCCTGGGACCATTCCCAAATTTCCTATAAAAGAGCTCTACTATTTTGTGAAAACCTTGTAAATTAAGTTTTTAACTGGATTGTTATCTGATGGGTCTTCAACAAGAGAGATAGACAAGGGATTTGTATTTAGTTGCATCCACAAAGCGTGTACCGGTAAGTATACTTATAGAAAGCCCTTGGCCCTTTCTTCATTAAAGATTGTTCAAACATATTTGTGAAGGTTTATAGTCATTTTTTTGAGTAATTCTTAAATAAAAAAGGTTATCAGACAGATTCCACATTGAGTAATAGTACTTGTGTTAATTAAAGATGGATATAGCTAACATCTTCTTGGATCTCCCCTTCTGACAATGTTTTTTAGTCCCAAATGCTATGAGTGACTGTTTTTGTCTGATTCCCTCCTTGAAGCTGGGAGAGACCTCTGTGATGGTGACTGCTGTGAGCAAGACAAAACCTTCTCCGTCACAGTTCATGCCTCTCGTGGTACGTTTTCTACCATAACATTAAAACCACACTCATCTTTTCTTCTTGACAGGAGGAGTGAACAGATTATGGATTATTCTTTATAAATCCTCCCTCTTATGAATGATATAATTCAAGGTGGATTTTTCTTAAGTCTTGGAGCATCTTTGTGACATATTTCTGGATCATCGTGTGTACAAATGTTGACTTTGATCGACAGGTGGATTACAGACAGAAAGCAGCTGCTGCAGGCCGAATCCCCACTAACTATTTGAGGCGAGAGCTTGGCACCACAGACAATGAAATCCTCACCAGCAGACTTATCGGTGAGTTGATAAGCATGTGTCTTGTGATGTATATATGTTTTCAGTGTTGCAGGTATGTACGCTGATGGCGTGCTGTGCATGCTTTGAATCACAGTTTTTCACATGTTTGTTTCACAGACAGGTCGATAAGACCGCTGTTCCCTTCTGGTTACTTCTATGATACTCAGGTCAGTTCAGATTGAAACTGTTTTCACTAGTTTCTACTGAAGCTATAGTTTTGCTTTCTTTTCCTCATCAACAAAAGATGATGTTGACGTGAATCTGTCTGTAACACTTTGTGTGAAGATCCTTTGTAACCTGCTGGCAGTTGATGGTGTCAATGATCCAGATGTGCTGGCTATAAATGCAGGTGAGTTTATTCCCAGCCGAACACAAGTTTTTCAAAGTGAAAAATATTTTTAGAGTCTTGGCTGAAACAATATTTTCTTCCATCAAAGCTTCTGCTGCCCTGGCCCTGTCTGACATCCCGTGGAATGGACCAATAGGTGAGGATATATTCATGACTATTGTGTTGTTACACATATTGACCTGAAAATGCTGGTTATATTCTGTGTTTGTTTAAATTATATTCGGGTAAATGATAGCAAGTTTGTTTAAGTCTATCTTGGGACTACTTTTTTTTTCAGGAGCTGTACGTATGGGCATGGTCAATGAAGAGTTGGTGGTAAATCCCACCAGGGCAGAGATGACTGCCAGCAGTCTGAACCTGATTCTGGCTGGAGGCCCCAGTAGTCAAGTGGGTAAGTTAAAAACAACAATATGACCTTCAGGAGAAGGTCACACCGCCAGCATCACTGTTACTATGATGTAATAATAAGTGAACATTATGAGTTTAAGTTATAAATGTCATCAAATCGAATGTATGATTTTTTTTTTTTTTTACTGTTAAATCAGCAGAACAGGACAACTCTCCTGGACTTCAGCTGCTCATATGGATGCCATTGTTCAGGGGGAAATAGTACATGTTTGTAGTTGCTCCCCATGTGATGGACAAGTCATTATTTAAATTGTAATGTGCATAATGTTGTTTTTTTAAATAAACTTGCAAGAAATACAGTATGTGATGTCAAACACATGATCAGCCTGTGTTGTTACAATTACAACATTATAAACATGAGTTTAACACCTTCTTACAGGCCAGAGTGGTAACATGATGATACCCATTATATCACATTGCTGAAAATGACATTTTATTACATTTTGACAAGTCGTTGCTTTTTGTTAGATCATTATTTCATGTGTGAGGACAAGCTAGGTAGCAGAGATCGAGCAGCGTTTAAGTGCAGCTTGCTTTGGTGTAAATGACAAAATAGATTCGCTCAGCGTCTCCGACTTTCAAGGATCAGTGCCACGGGTTCTGTTGAGTCACTCCGCACTTTGTTTCCTCTTCTTCTCCTCTTCTGTCAGTGATGATCGAGGCGTCAGCGGAGAACATGCTGCAGCAGGACTTTTGCCATGCAGTGAAGGTGGGAGTGAAACACACCCAGCAGATCATACTGGCCATCCAGCAGCTGGTTCGTGAACAGAAGGTCACCAAGCGCACTCCGGTCAAGATCTTCTCAGCCCCAACTGACATGGTGGAATATGTTAAAAAGTAAGCCTAGTCATTAATGTGACACAAACAAACAAGCTGTCAGAGATGTTTGTCTTCAATCAAAACTGACTGTTTATGAGAAACAAGTATTATTGGGATTACCTGTAGAATGAGAGATCTTTATACAGAGAATATGAGGTTAAATTGTCAATAATATAGTACCAAAACATGTAGGTGATAGCTATAAATTGCTTTTCGTTTTCTTGCGTACAGAATAGCTTCTGGAAAGATCTATGATGTTTTCACGGATTACAACCACGATAAGGTAAAAATAACAATTGTCCTCCGAATGTCGATGAATGTCAAGGTGAAGTGTGTGTGTGTGTGTGTGTGTGTGTGTGTGTGTGTGTGTGTGTGTGTGTGTGTGTGTGTGTGTGTGTGTGTGTGTGTGTGTGTGTGTGTGTGTGTGTGTGTGTGTGTGTGTGTGTGTGTGTGTGTGTGTGTGTGTGTGTGTGTGTGTGTGTGTGTGTGTGTGTGTGTGTGTGTGTGTGTGTGTGTGTGTGTGTGTGTGTGTGTGTGTGTGATGTTCTCTCCTCTGTGTATTTTAGAAGATAGCCTCCTCTCTTAATAAGCGTAATCATCTTATCAAACGTTGTCTTAGATTTCAAGGGATGAAGCTGTCAACAAAGTTCGACTAGAAACTGAAGAGGACCTCAAAGGTAGATCTTGTCCTCATTGTATGTTTAGTGGAACTGGTGAGCTGTTTGCACAACAATGTATTTAGATTGATACAGAACGGATTCTGCAGACCAAATATGTGTTCCTATGTGTCAGCTCAGCTGTCTTAATATCGCCCATCTGCAGAACGATTTCCCCAGGCTGAACCATTTGAAGTTATTGAGTCCTTCAACACTGTGAGCAAAGAAATCTTCCGCAATTTAATTCTGAATGAATATAAGAGGTAAGAGCTGTCCACGGTGAACTCTATGTGTATTCCAATGTCACATGATTTACCTTTGTAATTGATACTATATTTGTATTTCCTGTAGGTGTGATGGGAGGGAGTTGACTGCTTTAAGGAACATTTCTTGCGATGTGGACCTTTTTAAACCTCTGCACGGCTCAGCTCTGTTCCAGAGAGGACAAACACAGGTGGGTATGGGACAACATTTTTTTTTTTACTGAAGCCTTTCCACGTATCTGCGTTCTTTGAAGAGGAAAGAAAAAAAGTAAACCATTGTGTTGAATTCTATGGCTGAGAAACTGTTGAGCTTACTACGGTTTGCTTCTGAAGTTTTGAAAGATCAAATAAAAAAGCAGGATGGTGACCGATGAGGTCATTTGTTCTGGAATCAGATTCTCACTGCGATGAAGCAACTTTGGCTCAGTTCAGACCTTTATTGTTCCCGGATGGGAAATTTGATTGACACCAGTGGACAAAAACACATTAAATAAAGAGACAATCTGAAGAAATGCAACCAAGAAAAAGAAAAGTGTAACTGTTTGTTAAAAATAAAAATAGAATGTTATCATCAGCTTTTAATACTTGAAGCTCATTCTTTGCCCTCTTTCTTTCCCTGCAGGTATTGTCCAGTGTCACATTTGATTCATTGGAATCCAGTGTTAAAGCAGACATCATCACCACAGCTCTAAGGTAATAGGATCCCTCTTTTTAAACATTAAACCAGTGAACGTTATCAGGACGGCTCAGATCATGTTGACACTTACTTCTAACGTGTATTAAACCACCTACACCTGTGTATGATGTGCCAGTCAGTGCTCACTGGATAACGTGTGCCTTTTAAAATGATTAAAAACAACAATTTCATAATTTTTACTGCAGTGGCGTAAAGGACAAAAACTTCATGCTTCATTATGAAGTGAGTAAAATCCGGATTTCATTTTTCCAATTAAATGTATGATGTGTTTTATTTTTTATTTTGAACTTAAAAATGCCTTTTACTTACAGTTCCCTCCATATGCAACCAATGAGATTGGAAAAATGGGAGGCATCAACAGGAGAGAGCTTGGACATGGTTTGTGTTAACACTTATATATATATATAATATTAATGTAATCCCTGTCAAACACTTGTACCTGTGAAGAACCTTATTGACGAAGATCTGTTTGCCGGTGTGGCTTGTGTGTTTTTTCTTGTTTTTTTTCTTCCAAGGGGCCCTGGCTGAGAAAGCTCTGAGACCAGTCATTCCGAAAGATTTCCCTTTCACTATCAGGGTCACGGCCGAGGTGCTGGAGTCAAACGGTGAGAGTGGTGACACAGCTTTTGTGGTGGAAAAAAAATGAAACGCAGGAAAGGTGTTTGATGTCTGACAAGATGTGTCAGGCAGGAACATGAAGGAATAAAGTCTGAAAAGCCTTTCCCCCCTCTCTCCCTGTTCCGCCCCCTTTTCTCCACACAGGATCCTCGTCCATGGCTTCAGCATGTGGAGGCAGCCTTGCTCTAATGGATGCAGGTACATTAGCATCGAAGGATTACATTAAGTAGCTTTAGGACAGTTCATCTCTGTCGTAGAATTTTGGTTGTTTATTGATTTTGATTTGCTCTAATTCTGAAGCCAGAGTTCAGCTCTTTTTATGAGCTAACATTTATTATAAATTGGTGCAATACAAAAGAATTGATTGATTGATACTTGGCTGTGTTCTGCTTCAGCGTGTCTGTTTACATTGAAGGAGTTGTCTGATAAGCTGTAACTAATAAGTCTGTGTCTCCCAGGGGTTCCCATCACTTCTGCTGTGGCAGGAGTAGCAGTTGGTCTCATTTCCAAAGCGGACTCAGGGAAACCCACAGAGATCCAGGACTACAGACTACTTACTGATATTCTGGTGCGTGATGAATGTAGTAATAATAGATGGTATCTATAGTAGACCCTTCTATCAATATTAAGTGGACCAAATCGTGTTTTTGCCCCTACCTAATGTCGTGGCGTTGATTTGGAGCTGATTTTTATTTTCTCAACAGGGAATCGAGGACTATCTTGGAGACATGGACTTCAAGATGGCAGGAACAAACAAAGGCATCACTGCTTTACAGGTACTGTGGGGAAAAAAATTAAGCAAATCATCCTTAAAAAGATTTCAGATTTTCATGGAAAATTCCACCTTGACACGTTTCTGTGTTTAGTACAGTATATAGAATTTGATGAATTATGAAACAACGTAAAAAGGACTTTTTTATATTACTACATTATAAAAAAGTACAAAAAACTACATTTTGGATTTAACCTAACCTTTGGCTTATTTTAGGTACTGCCATGCACTGTTGAATAGTCATTATTATATATGATTACATTACACACTGGCCAAACAAAATAATCATCTACAGAGTTTATTTTTTATGACCCTCTTTACAAGTACTAGTTGTGCATACAGCCAAACTCACCAGTATCACAGCTCTGCTCCCAAAGCTATTCTCAGTTCCTTTTGTCCGTATTTAAACACCTCTTTTTCTTTAACCTCCAGGCCGACGTGAAGATACCAGGTTTGCCTTTGAAGGTGGTCATGGAGGCCATCCAACAGGCCACAGGTACAGTGAGCCGAATTGGCAGTGGAAGCGACTATTTTTGAAATACTGAAAGAAGTGTGTAGAAAGTGTTGTTGCATGAATAACCTTTGATTCTTTAATGTAACTTTCTAGTGGCCAAGAGGGAGATCTTGAGCATTATGAACAAACGTATAGCAGAACCCAGAAAGACAAGGAAAGAAAATGGACCTGTTGTTGGTAAGTATTGTGTTGGCACATATATTAGTGTATTTGCATTTAAAAGAAAAAGGACATTTACGTTTGTGTTCTGTACTTTTGCGTGCTCTTGGCCCAAACATCCTGCACAGTCAGTTGATGGCAGAATACTGCCATCAACTATTTGATACTCAATGCAAACCCTACAATAGGTCTAAACATCATTAAGGTGACTCCTGAGCTCAATTCTTTGGTTCATTAATTACTCCCTGTTTGTGTTATAATGTGTTTCAGAAAATATCCGTGTGCCTGTTTCAAAACGAGCCCGCTTTGTTGGTCCAGGGGGATACAACCTTCGCAGACTACAAGCTCAAACAGGTGAAACGTAGTATTAAGATCAAATCTAACTGAATCAAAAGTCAACTTCATGAATGAAGAGGAAGTTATTCCTCTCCTCATCTGTTATGCTATACAAACTCCTGAACAGAAAGTTCACACTTTTTTTTCTCTTCTTTTTGCTCTGTCTGATGAAGGCGTGACAATTAATCAGGTGGATGAGGAGACTTTTTCCGTGTTCGCACCAACTCCAGGAGCCATGCATGAAGCCCAAGACTTCATCGGTGAAATCTGCAAGGACGATGTGAGTCTCCACCGCTTACAGGAGCCTTTTTAAAATCTGTGTAAACTTGGCTTTGTGTGTGCAATATGTTAACTAACATACATGGGTGGTTTCTGCTGCAGCAAGAACAGCAGCTGGAGTTCGGTGCTGTCTACACTGCCACCATCACTGAGATCAGGTAAACCAACACTCGTCAGTGTTGACTATAAAACAGTATTCAATACAAGTCATCAGCCCTCAGTTAAAACATTCTTCTCAGATTGTTGATATTGAAAATAAAAACTATTAGCACTCACAGACTGCCATTTGAAGGCAGAATAAGAACATCACTGTTCATAAAGGGTAAAGGGCGTCATTACTGCAGAACTTCGCCACAGCTCTGCAGGTTCAGTAAGCAGGTCCTGAAATCAAGTTACAGCAAGTTCAGATGTTCAGCTTTTTAAGTCTTTCTGGTTTTGTCTTTAGGGATATTGGTGTGATGGTAAAACTTTATCCCAACATGAGTGCTGTTCTGCTACACAACTCACAGCTGGATCACAAACGGGTCAGTAAATTTAGATCTACATATGGTTTTCCCATGTGCTCATGTTTCTTTGAGTCTGTCAACTGATTTCTTTCTATTTTCCTCTTTTAGATCAGACACCCAAGTGCTTTGGGTTTAGAGGTTGGACAGCAGATACAGGTATGTGTTAAAACTGCAAGCAGTCTTGTCAGAAGTAATCTCCCTCGTTTACCCTCAGGGCTTATTGTCTCTTTCTGGACTTGTGCCAACAGGTCAAGTACTTTGGACGGGACCCGACGGATGGCAGAATGAGACTTTCACGGAAGGTGCTCCAGTCTCCCGCTGCGACAGTCATCAAGACTATGAGTGACAAACAGAGCATCTCCATGGGCTCCAGCAACAGCCACACAACCACCTCTGATTTGTGAGACAAAAAAACAGGCCTTCACTTGTCTTTACCACCAAAGTGGACTCAAACTGAATAGATTTTTCTACAAACACTCCTGTGAGAAATCTATTAAATCAAGAGCATCAGAAGTTGTCACAGCATAAAGGAGCTGTACATGAGGAGCTCTCTCCCTGGACTTGTGGGTACAGATGGTGTTAAACTGCCCCGGAGTGAACTACAGCTCATCAACTACAGCCTCCTGCTGTCATCAGGCTTCACTGTATATACAGCGGACACTGATAGAATTACAAAACCTTGAATTAAGAATTAAAAACCCTTTTTATTTGTAAGAAACCCCTACTATTGTGTTCTGTTTCAGTTTTTTTCCCCAAAACACAGTCAGCTCCACAGTCGCATTGCAATCCATCAATGCTTTTCCTGTTCACATGGGTGCCATGTGTGAAAAAAACCCGTCTCGTATACAATTCGCTGTTCAATGTGCAAGTGATTTCTGTTGGCTACCACAATTAAGAAATTGAAGAAAAAAGTCAAAAATCTTTTTTTTTTTTTTATACAGTGTGAGTCCCTTTCAAAAAAGCTAAGTTTGTTTCTGGGTATAAATATTCAGCTTCATGGAAAAAATAATGATGAACCCAGGAAAAAAAAAAATAAATCCGGGACAAAATTTAGAGGAAAATGTGGTCCCACTAAGTTAACACTGCTTGACGGTAAAATGCTCTATGTGAAGTAGCTCTAAACAGTTTTCAGGGACCCATTTTTTCTTTAAAGTTAGTGTATTCAGCTTAGAAGATATATGTTTATCATAATAATTAATTATTTTACTTCTACAACGATCAAATTTCACTGCCAAATCTCCACTTTTAATGGCTCAGGCCTGTCTACTTCGTGTCATCAGCAGGCTTTTGCTATGACATTTGTAGCCTGAAGGAGGCGCGCTGCGGCTCTTTCATTGGATGACGCCGCTCGGAGGAGGAGACCGCGCGGCAGTTAGCGCTTGATTGACGTCGAGGAAGAAAAAGAACACAAGATCGGATTACAAGATGGCGGTGTGTGGACGTTAGCAGAGAAGGCCGTTAGAGTTGTTGTGTTCTCTGTGAATCTTCCTGTTTGATAAAAGGAGCTCCTGTTGAGTTGTTTGACTCCTTTAACGTAATGTGTGTATGAACTAGCCACCATTGGTGTACTGCTGTTGATAACTTTTACCCAGAAGTACGTGTTTTATAACATGCGGGTGGGAGAGAAGTTAACAGGTCGAAAACAGCAGACGGGTTGAGGTGATAGCTTGTTAGCTCGCCTGCTAGCCTGCTAGCTCGGACTCGGTTAACCATGTCGGACACTCGGCGGCGAGTCAAAGTTTACACGCTGAATGAAGACCGACAGTGGGACGATCGGGGCACTGGACACGTTTCGTCTACCTTTGTTGAACGGTTGAAGGGAATATCGTTATTAGTTCGTGCAGAATCTGACGGTAAGTTCTCGGTTAGCTTAGCCACATTTACGCTGCTAAAGGCTTTCATGCTGCCTCCTGGTTGTTCGGACTGAAGCCTTTAATTACCCGCTGTGTATACTTCGTTAACTTATGGGCCTTGCTTCACTGACTTTGCTGTGACATTTGGGGCCAATGATATCATGTTATTATACTATCAGTTTTGGCACTGTCTACAGAGAAAACGGTCAGTTATTTAATGGCTAATGCTAACAGGCTCGTTGCTTTAGCAGGCGAGGTGGTCTTAGCATGGGGGGCCCCTTCAAAGTCTCAAAACGTACTAACTTATTATTACTCAATAAACTAAATCATTATGTGGGCTTTTCAAATAATGAATTTAAAGGACTAGAGGTGAGTAATAATCTTTATTATTATCTTACCTTTGTGTATTTGAACTTTGTATTGTTCAACATTTTATGTTGTCTGTGATGTTTATTACACGTTAAATGACTGTCTCCTTCAAGAGTTATAATTTTTTTTTTTACAAAGTGAAAGGTTACTGCAGTTTTTGTGTTTTTTTTTTAGGATCACTATTATTGGAGTCGAAGATAAGTCCCAATACTGCATATCAGAAACAACAGGTAAGAGATCATCTAAAGGTCATGAACTTATCATGTTGGATTTGAAACCATCAGTACATTCGGAGTTAAATGTGTTGTTCTACTTGTTACACATGTGTTAAGTGTTTCTGGCCAATCACTGCAAAGCTGATGTAGTACACATAATAGAGGTCAGCATCTGTCTTACTCCTATAATAAACACTGAAAACCAACAATATCATTCATGATCAAGCAATCAATCTTTGTTTTAATGTCCCTGATCTTTCGTGCATCCAACCTTTCACTACGAGCCCTTTTTTGTGTGCACAGTTTGAGGTTTCTTTCTCCCTCTTTTAGGACACACTGATTGTTTGGTCGGAAGCAGATAATTATGACCTTGCCCTCAGTTTCCAGGAAAAGGCTGGCTGTGATGAGATCTGGGAGAAGATTTGCCAGGTACAGTCAACTGAGTTTCATCCAATTTAGCGTATTCTTTTAAAATACTTGTGTACTGGTGAGTACACGAGCTGGTGTGGAAATGTTGTCGATGCTATCACAAGAGGCAGTGTCTTGATACCTCTGTTTAAACAGTTTTCTTCATATATGCTAATCGTTTCCCAGGTTCAAGGCAAGGACCCTGCCCTGGACATCACCCAGGACCCCACTGATGAGTCAGAAGAGGACAGGGGCTTTGAGGAGATTCCAGAGACAAGTCACCTGGTAGAGCTCCCTCCTTGCGAATTAAGTCGTTTGGAGGAGATTGCAGATCTGGTTACCTCTGTCTTGTCGTCGCCAATCAGAAGGGAAAAACTGGCCCTGGCCCTGATGAGCGAGGGCTATATCAAGAAACTCCTGGGTCTTTTCAGAGTATGTGAGGACCTGGACAACAGGGAAGGTTTACATCACCTCTACGAGATTGTCCGAGGAGTCTTGTTTCTCAATAAAGCAGCACTTTTTGAGGTGATGTTTTCCGATGACTGTATCATGGATGTGGTGGGCTGCCTTGAGTATGACCCTGCTCTGGTTCAGCCTAAACGGCATCGGGAGTTTTTGACCAAGACGGCGAAGTTCAAGGAGGTGATCCCTATCACGGACTCTGAGCTACGACAGAAGATCCACCAAACGTATCGTGTCCAGTACATCCAGGACATCATCCTGCCCACACCGTCTGTGTTTGAAGAGAACTTTCTGTCCACGCTTACCTCCTTTATCTTCTTCAACAAAGTGGAGATTGTCAGTATGTTGCAGGTAAGAATCAACACTGCTTAACCTGCATTTTTGATGATGCTATACTTCACGAAGTCAGTGTGTAATGAGATTGATTTTTACTGTCAGTAAAACATGTTGCATCTGCAGTGTCCTCAGTTGGCATTCGGTTACCATTGACTGAAAATACTTTGATATGTGCAAGCCAACCTGTTGTCCCGTTGATTCCAGAATATAACGCGGCGCTTCCTCGATGACGGTCGAATAACAAATGCTTTGCAAGTGTTTAATGTGTTGATTTTCTTATGGCATGTAAAATGTTAAATTATGTGGAAAATTAATTTGTCTCACTAACATGGTACAGTCGTTTATCTTCAATAATTGGATGGATTGTGTTTAATATAATAAAAAAAACAATGTGTATGTATGCTCAGGAGACTCTTAAGTTTGTTTAACATAGTAAGTATCAAATATGAATAATAGGTTTTTCAGTAGACAAGTGAAGTTCTATTTCATTGCTTCGAATTCCATTTTTATACTGAGCTATTGAAAGAAAGTAGTTCATAAAAAATCATTGTTAAAATAAAAAAGCTCACAGTATTTATTCCATGATGCTCATTGCTCTAAAACTTTTTACAAATTGTCCATGTATTTTACTATTCCCCTTTTGTTTGTGTGTATGTTTTTGTATTGTAGCCTCCTGATTTCTATTTGATTCATTTAATCCTGTTCTTCCCCTGCAACAGGAGGATGAAAAATTCCTTACAGAGGTCTTTGCACAGCTCACAGATGAAGCCACAGAGGACAGTAAAAGGAGGGAGCTTGTAAGTAAAACCATGTCAGTTCTCCTGGCAGGAGGCTGTGCTTAATGTGTTGGATGTTAGTGTGATACTTTCAGTCATTGTTGTGAGAAAAGAAATGCACTCAGTGTTACTGTCACTGCGAAATCTGTTCCTACTGTCTCTAGTGCCTTTTCCTTTCTTTCTTAAAGAAATATAATTAAAAACTCACCATTTAAGCTGACTGTTTTGTAGGGTTTTCGATAATGATTATTAAAGCTAAGTGCCTCCTTTGATTTGCGTGGCTTCGTAATGCTTTAGAATATTGTTTTTGTCATTTTCCTAACTGTTTGAATTACTGTATTTTAAATGCTGATCTGCAATTTTAATTTTTTGTCTTTTTCTTCAGGTAAACTTCGTCAAGGAATTCTGTGCTTTTTCACAAACCTTGCAGCCACAAAACAGGGACGCTTTCTTCAAAACATTGGCAAATCTAGGCATTCTACCGGCTCTCGAAATAGTCATGGTATGTTCTGGATATTGCATTACTTTGAATATCGTGTGTTTTGTGTGCCCATGTCCGTGTGCAGGTTTTTCACCTTTAGTTTCTCTTCTAGGGAATGGATGACCTGCAGGTGAGGGCGGCAGCTACGGACATCTTTTCTTACCTGGTGGAATTCAGCCCCTCCATGGTCAGGGAGTTTGTGATGCAGGAGCCACAGCAGACCGACGACGTAAGAAGCCAACGGAGAATTCTTACACTGTGCACGTCGAAGGATTTCATTCCTCATTTATTGCTGTGAATTACTTGCTGCTGTCCCAAACGTATCTTTATTCAGCTTTGTGAATTCATGTGCTTGTCTTAATCAGTACTCTTTGCTGATTAATTAACTATCTAATGGATCTATGCTTACTCTTGTCTCGGACATATGCAACACAGTAAAATGTCAATCATAATTTGATGGCCAAGAGACCTACAACTGTCAGAGAACCATTTAGGTATTGATTGATTTCATCTACTGGTCATCAATGAAGTCCAGACATTGACACCAAATACTGTTCAGAGAAGTTTTGTGTAGTTAAGGATCTTCCAGGCCGCAATCCAAGATTCAGTTTATTTGTGATGTTCCTTCTGTCTGCAACTTTGTGTTTTTTTTCTGCTGCCCGTCTTGACCAGGTCTCTCTGTAAATCGACCTTCTTAATCTCAATGGGACCAACCTGGTTAAATAAATGCATAAAAAATAAATGTATCTGCACACGTGTGTAAAGAAGTAAGATTGTGAGACAATGGGATAGAAACGTCATCAGTGACTGCATCTTCTTCTATGTGTCTTCTCAGGATGTGTTGCTGATAAATGTGGTGATCAAGCAGATGATCTGTGACTCGGACCCAGAGTTAGGAGGGGCCGTCCAGCTAATGGGTCTGCTCAGGACGCTCATCGACCCTGAGAACATGCTGGCTTCAACAAATGTGAGCAAACCCAACACGTGCAATTATTTAGAGCAAACTCGGCCTTAATTATGCAACCAATGCCAGACGCTTTGGTCTAAATCCAATTGAACATGGCAAGGATAGTGCATCGTAAATATTATTTCAGCCTTTGCTGACTTTGGTCAGAAGAGGGGAATCTGGGCCAAAATCGTCCAGATTGTCTGGTTGAGTGTACCTCGCTTTAGATGCTGCATCAGTTCTGTCTGTGCCTGAAAGATTCCATGGATGGTGTTGACCTATACATGCATTGTTCACAAGTCACAACAGAGTCTATTATTCAAGTCCCTTCTTTTTGTGATCTGTATGGATTATTAGTTATTATGTAGAGTTGAGGGAGGGAGTGTGTTGACTTTTAACAACAGCGTGAGCGGTGCACTTTGCTGTTTGTTGATGATAGTGTCTCAACAGAAATGGTCTGTTTTGTTTTTTTTTTTACAGCAATTTAGAGACGGACCGGACATTAACTTTTAGAACCATCTTTTGCTTGTTTCTAGAATTTGTTGGTCTGTCATACCTGGAAAATGCCGTTACAGCTGTTGAAATCTGACCGTGGTGCTCTCTGCAGATATAGTGTTAGGAGTGTCACACTTGCTAGGGCCAGGGAAGTAAAGCACAGTCAAACAAACTGGACTGTGTGTCCACACTGTGGCTGAAAGCCATGAAGGAGGGATTGAAATCCATTCGACATATTCATACTTTTAGCTGATTAAAGTTGAGTTTCTGTCCTGCACTTGTTGCCTTCTGTGTCCCATTGACAGAACACTGTCTCTGAACAACAATGAACATGACGTGTTTGCAAAGCGTGTTAGTTCAACAAGCAGGAGCAGACCCAGCCTATTGTGACTGGGGGGGCCCAGCCCGAACTTGTACAGGGGGGACATGACGCTTGTGTTCATACACAAAAAGGCTCATTAATTACACTTGTTAACAAATGCTGCACATTTTTTATCCGTCTTATTTTGTTGATTATGTTTTGTTGATGATAAGTTCAAAGTTTTTCCTGCTTGTAATATTTTGATTGAATGATAGTGTAGGGTGTTTCTTAGACGTTGTAAATAACTTGCAGTAGCGGGTCTATGAACTTAAACAATGATATTAAGGCCTTGTACTAAGATAGGACTCTTTCCCTACAGCACAGCATGATAAGGAGAGAGAAGCTGTATGTTTGATGAACACTTTCTCTCAACTTTTTTTTGTAGTTTTTCACAAAAGGCAGTTAAGATAATTCATCATTTAAGAGACGATGCCTTATTTTTTTCTATTACTATTGCTTTTGAAGAAAATCTGATTTTACCTGAGTAGTTTCCAGAATGACTTAAAGGAATGGTTACTGCAGCCCACAGTGCCACCAACTGAAGAACATAACACTTGTTTGTAAAAACATCAACACTGCTCATCAGCTCTTGTCGTTGGTTTCTCTTTTAGAAAACCGAGAAGACAGAATTCCTGAGTTTCTTCTACAAGTACTGCATGCATGTCCTGACGGCTCCTCTTCTGGCCAACACACACGACAAAAACTCAAAAGGTGAGCTGAAGACGGAGCCCTTTTGCAAACCGTTGAGTTTCAAACTCGAATAAATCCCTGATAAATCTACATTGTTGCTTTCAGATCTACAGGAGGGCTCCACTAAAATCAACCCGGTCTGTCCAGGTCAGTGAATTAAGCCTCCATCAAGTCGGCTGTCAAGAACTGTGCATGTCTGAGTTTTTATCCTGAAATCAGATAATGACATCACTTTTATATTTCTTCCTTTATTTAAACGACACACACTAGAAAAGACACCTTTGGCAGTGTCTTTTTTATGATTTGAAACAAAAAAAAAAAAAAAACTTTCAGTCCTCAGCTGTGTTGAATATGTAGAACGGTTGCATACATGTTTTGAAGAGACTTTCTTTTTTATCGGGTAGACAACTTCCAGACGGCTCAGCTGCTAGCACTGATCCTGGAGCTTCTGACCTTCTGTGTGGAGCACCACACCTACCACATCAAGACCTACATCATGAACAAAGACCTGCTCAGGAGAGTTCTGGTGCTAATGAACTCCAAACACACCTTTCTCGCCCTTTGTAAGTGTCCTATACACGAATGGTCACACTTCTTGTTTCCCTGTCTTTACCCCTTAATGGCTGTGCTACTTTCTTGTACTGTTAATCTATCCTAAAGGAAATGGTTTTTATTTAGTGAATTTTTCTGATTTATATTTTTTTTTTGTGTCCAAGGTGCCCTGCGTTTCATGCGCAGAATTATCGGTCTGAAAGATGAGTACTACAACAGATATATCATCAAAGGGAACCTGTTTGAGCCTGTCATCAATGCCCTGCTGGACAACGGCACTCGATACAACCTCCTCAACTCAGCCATCATAGAGCTCTTTGAGTTCATTAAAGTGGTGCGTAAATGAATCCAAGTGCACACATGTAAATAGAATTCTTGTGATTTTTGACGCCATGTCTCGTCGTTCCAGGAGGACATCAAGTCTCTGATTGCTCACATTATCGATAACTTCTACAAAGCACTTGAATCAATTGAGTACGTCCAGACTTTCAAGGGCCTGAAAGGAAGGTACGAGCAGGAAAAAGACCGTCAAAGTCAGAGACTCAATAGGTCAGTAAACCGAACACAAATGTGCTTTTTTTTTTTTGTATCTGATGTATTTGTGACGTTATTAAATTTTCCCTTTGTTGTTTCCCTGTAGATATCGCAGAGATGCGCGGTCGTTGGACGAGGATGAAGAATTGTGGTTCAACGACGACGAAGATGATGAAGATGGGGAGGCTGTCGAGAAAAGCCGCATGGAGGATGATTTCTCCGACAGCTACGGCAAGTACATGGAAGCCAAAAAAGGTACGCTGCTTTGTTTTGACTGAGTGTGTCTTCATTAAGCTCCCTTCCCAGGACTGGGACACCCCTTCAGCTTGGATCTTTATGGTCTTTGTTCCTGCAGGAGCTGCCAATGGTGCCAGTAATAATGGGAAAGCCGCTGCCATCCCGCCTGCCTCACCAGCCGTCACTCCAAACAACAGTTCGACTTCCTCCGTCAAAACGGTCGCTCTTCCTGCCACACCAGTAGTGAAGGTGAGATGCCTCAGCGTAATCAAGCAATTCTTTTAAACCCAGTAATGGCAGCCACTTTTAAGTCATCATCACCGCTCTTGTACTGTTCATGAAAAAAACATTTGGTTTGTAATCTTGTTTTTATAGGATGACTGAAAGGTAACTGTTAGTAAACAACAGAAACTAATGTTCCACGTTAAGTTTGGCTGCTTTCTCTTGGGTCAGGCTCTCCTTAAATACAGCAGCCTGATGTCAGTAACACACTTCACTGCTTAATAAATAAATAACCTCTGGAATTAAGTATGGGTAAAAGCATACCATAATTAGGAACAATATATGTATAAAAAAATATATTATATATATATATATATATTATATTTTTTTTTTTTTTTTTTAAGTGCAATTTCGATTGTCTCATGTCGTGTGTTTTGTTGGTCATAGTGGATGACTCCATCTCACTGCCTGCAAATCACAATTGCCCTTACTGTTGCAAATAAAGTGGCAAAAGTGTTTTTAATGTTTTAAATTTTAAAACCTCTGTCATCATGCTGGACCTGAGTCCAAAACTAAGGTGAAGTTCATAATCTTTCAATTTAAATGCAGGCGTGTCCCGTCCTAATGGTCAAGATGAATCTATAGCGTAACTGCAAACCATGCATTTTATGTTAAGTATGAGAACTTCACTGTATTACATGTCAAAAGTTCAGGCGGAGCTATTACAGTAGTGTCAAATGAGCAACCATCATTGAGTGGATCAAATGTATCTCACCCAGAGCCGTAAACTAATTCTGTCATGTTTGCGTTTGTTACATTATACATGCTTGATGATCGGGTGTTGTTTTTGATCTCGAGTTTGCTTCTCTTCCCTTTTCTGTCAGACCGCTCTGGTTGGTTTGGTAGACTACCCCGACGACGAGGATGAAGAGGAAGAAGATGAGGAGGAAGAGCAGTCACCCAGAAAGCGGCCTCGCCTGAGCTCTTAAAGGCTAACTGTCCTCTGATTGGTCAACGCGGAGGGACAATATGTCCTTACTTATCCTCCTCCCTCTGGTTGTCTCATGCATCCTCAGCCTGCTTGTGCCACCTGTCGGTCTCACAGAGGAGACCGCACAAAGACGAGCTCCCACCTCACTCAGTCCCTCCTCATCTTTGCTCCTCTTTTCTCCCTCAGTGAAGGAGATGGAGAGCTTCTCTTTTTGAAAGGAAGACGGGTCAGTCTGCTCCTTCAGCCAGATGATTTTACCCCCTTTTTTCTCTGACTGTCTCCTCTTGGAGATAACAAATTCTCCTTTCTTTCTCCTGAGGAGAAACTCATTGACCCTTTTTAAACTCATTCCTCCTCGTTAACTCTCCTCTCTTTGTTTGATCGACTTCGAAGCAAAAATTCTCCTCTTCATCCTCGCTCGTATGTATCAACCAGAGAGGCTGCAGAGGTTGAATAACAGTGCCAAGGGGGTTCCCAACTCTGCCCTGTTGCTATAGCAACAGTAGTGGGGAAGCTGCGGTACTACAGCAGCCCCACAGGATCCCTTACTTGTACTCGTTTTGAACTCTCCTCTCCATCCGTCTCCAATCGGAACCAATGAGCTCCAGAGAACGAGGGAGCCAGAACACAACCAGCCAGCGTATGAACTGTTGAGGGGGGCCAGTCAGGCTAGCAGGACTAGCCGCCATAGTGATAGTAAAAGCTTGACTGGCTGAAGTAGTGTGTGCGCGCGCTGCCCCGCCACAGAACTGCTCACTGCAGTCGGGGATACAGGCAGCGTAGAGGAATCAAAAAAAACAAAACATTGAGAGACAAGGGAGGTGACAAAATGTACCAGGATGACAATTCAGCAGTATCGTGGCTTAGATCCAGAGGAGCAGGACTCAATCCTTCAGAAGCCATGGTGTCAGTTCGACCAAGGCTCACACAACACAAACCGTGTCTCACACATCGGACTGCGTTAGCCAGAACTCCTGTATTTCATGGCTTTGTTAAAGATTACTGTACAGATGTTTGTTTTTTTTTCTTTTTAATCATTCGCCCCTGATCTGATTTTGAAAGGGGATGCAGACACCTTCCTGTGTATTTTTATCGTTGCACAAAAGGTGGGGGTCACTATTCACCCTTTCAGTCCAGTTCATTTGATTCAATGTAAAATGCAGAGAAGCTGCAAATGCTGGTTTAAATATAACATTAAAACTGCAGTTATGTCCTTTTTGCAGCCAACGGTGAGAGGATATCTGGATTTCTATTTCAGTGGATTTAAGAAGTTAGTGGCTTCATTCAAATACACATCTAGCCCTTTTTTTTTTTTTTTTTTTTTGTGACCACGTGAACAACCTGAGCAGTTGGCTTGCTTCAGAATAGATGTAGTGCTCTCTATTGTTTCGGGAGGTCCAGCTCCTCCCTCCGCTCACACAGATCTCAGGTTCAGAGTTCAATAGGCACCAGAAACGAAACAAAAAAGCTCCCCATCTTGACTGTGCATACATCCAACATTTAGTATTCGATGGAGAATTATTGCTTTGAGTTAATAGGGAGCTTGAAGTGCCAGTGTAAGGGTCCTGAATGTTCAACACCATGTGATCCATTTCAAAAATATTCAGCTTTCTTTCACAGTTTGTCTAACTTCTAGTTTTCTCTGGCCTATCCACAAAATGTCCTTGAATGACATTTTTTTTAAAGGGTGAAGTTTTTTTTTAATGAGTAATTTACGCAAACAACAAGCAGTGCTATTTTTAAAAAAAAATATCAAAATCCGAGACAACGCAGGTTTGATGAAGGTCGACAGTCGTGAGACATTTCAGTGTCTGCTTGAACATTTCTCCTGTTGTGTCCGCTTTTCTGGTCACACCAATCGCTCTCTGAGAATCTGAGGAAGGGGAGTCAAATTTAGCTTCAAGGAAAAACCTGCGTGATCACACAGATGGTCTGAGTTACACCACAGGCAAGCAGCATCAGAGCACAAATTAGACAGTTATTTCCAACTTGCATTTCAGGATGTACATGAGCAGTGAATTGTCTTTCTTACAGTCTGTAAGCGTTACCCAAACAATATGAGTTTTTGCTCTCCCTCGAAGAATTTGTACCAAGTGCATTTACTACCACTATCCATTCTTAACATTTGTATGAGTTTATTTGATATTTGAAATTAAATGTGACCCTGACTTTGAACTTTTGAATCCAGCTTTGTTTTAATTTGTCCGATGTTTCGATAAGACCAACACAGTCCAGATGTTTGTATTTCTTTAATCAGCCAAACTATGGAAGACGGCAGTAAGGGGTAATGTACCTGAGGACCATTAGTGTGAATTATAGGCTGCTGTCTTTGCATTGATTAGTTCCTTCTGTTATCTGTAAAACAAGGAACAGTGTACCAGGATTTGGTGACGAAACATGACACATGCACAGTATTTTGTCCTTTCAGAAGTCTTCTTTATACAATGAGGACACAAGGTAATAAACCCGGCTTTTATTTATTTTTTTGCTTTTTTTTAAACCACTGAGACAGTAATTCTGACACTACTTAGTAGTGATATGTCACGTTGCAGTTCTTACACACAGAGTCTGGGGTCGTTTCTATAAAATGTGATTTTATTAAACATTGTACATGAAATACTGCATTCCTCGTAGAGAGCGACACTGTTCTCTTGGCCCCTTTATCAATACATGACAGTGATTCTCTCTCCAGCCTTCACACTCGTCTCTATCTTATCAGTTGTATGGTGTACCAGCTGACTCGCTCTGCACGGGAAGCTAACGTAAACAACACTTGTGTTAGCTAACGTTACCTCGCGGCGACGTATTACTCTCAGAGCATTAACCCTTATCTCACTGATACGAAGCCAGGCCAGCTGTGCCTAATAGTAAATCTGTATAAAGTGTGGACTGTAGCTCCAAAATCATCCCTCAGTCACTCTGCTATAAATAGTATTTTTCTCTCTCGTGAGCAGAAAAATGGGTTATCAGTCTTGAATTCACACAGTAACTGACCAGTGTTGTGTTGCATAATTAACATACTCCTATGAATAATGAAGCACTGAATTGTTGGTGCTTAACATGCCGTAAACGCTCTTCTTTTCTGGGAGGGCATTCAACATTGTCAGCTTCTTTCCTGGATTTTCCGTTTTCTTATCTTGCTCAGTCAAACACGGTCTGTGACTGTCTCAAAGGTCTAACAATATGAACCGTCTCTTGAGCGCAGACTGCCGCGTACTGAACTGGTCCATTGGAATTCTAAAAGAAGGTGCACCTTCTTCCTCTGTTGTCAGCGACGGGGAAAAAAAACCCCAACGCTGATGAAGGAAGACCTCTAACTATTTTGATTTCTTAGGAAAAGCCCTCCTCCTCTGTAAAGTGAAGTAACTGGCGGCTGTGCAAAGGAAGCTTATGTTTGATTGTAAGTAGACTGAAAAGAAATGGGGAATATTGCAGTTGTAGGGGGAAGTTATTTCTTGATCACTTCCTCTTTCAGCTTGTCAGCCAGATGTTTTCTCTTCTGCAGCTTCTTCCTCTCCTCGGCTGTTATCTCCTGTGGAAAGAGAACAGAGTGTGCAGGAGGGTAAACAACCAGAGAGAGAAGATAACAAACCATCACTGCGTTAGGACGACATGTTGAGAGAGTGAAAAGCACTGGGAAATGGTACTAAAACTAACAAAGCAGCACATGTATAAATACATTGTACAAGTATGGGAACACTAAGCAAAAAGCAGCTAATTTTGGAATTTAGACTTTGCCTCTAACTGAATTATCAGTGTTTCCAAAGCTGCATCAAATGATCCAATATTTATCCAGCCTTGAAAAACGCCTGGTATCTCTCAATGCAGCCAATAACTTTTGTCTTTCCAGGACAAACACTCGAGGAACATTTTTGTGGGTAAGGTAGAGCCAAAGTGCAAAAAAAAACAAAACACTACACAGCAAAATCTAGGCAACACACTCGGCACACACGAGTCCACGTGTTCACATCAGGCACGAGCAGCTGATGGATCACCTTCTGTTTGGAGGAGTTAGCTGTGGGGTTTTGTGCTGGAGGAGGAGCAGGAGGGGTAGAGGCCCCATTCCTCTGTGACTGCCCCACTGCCTCCTTAGAGGTCGCACCGTGTTAGAAACGACACGGAGGGAAATGGAAAAAGAAAAAGTACACAAATAAGTCAGATGGATGATAAAAAGGAAAACCACGAGGAAAACATTGGTTGAATGAAATACAGAAAGTAGTCAAGGAATAAAAAGGAGAAATAGGGCTTAACTGAAAAGGGTTTGAAAACTAAAAAAGGACATTACCTGCCACCAAAGTGGAGAGGTTAATTTGATATTAATCCAAGTATAATTTAAAGAGTAATTTTAAAATTAAGACAACCCAGGCATTATTTAAATCAACATTTCAACAGTCTGCAGCCACAGACTTCAGTGTTAACAGGTTTTAGCAAAAATGTTTCATATTACATTTCATGAGTTGCAGACAAACCGACTGAGAGGAGGACAGACACATGAGGAAATACTGAGGAGTTAATTTGTCTCCTATGAAAAAAATTGAGTACACTATAGTCTTGGACAAATGTTAAAAAATGTTATCAGGCATGTCAACATTTCCCAGATGAATTCATTTTTATTTACATGTTCATGGGACAAACTGTCCTCAACAATCAGGTGAGCAATACAGATATTGGACCTTTCTGAGCTGTTTTTTTTTTTTAAAGAAAGACGAGAGGAAGGCTGTAGTTACCGGGGTGGTCGTGCTAGGCATTGTGGGGGCGGGTGACTCCTCCGGTGGGGTCGCCTGCTTGCTTTTATGCTGCTCTTTCTTTAGTGCGTGCAGCTTGTCTCGCTGCTGACGGAGATACGTCGCCCTCTGCTGGAGCTGCTCCTGCTGAGACGCCGTTAACTCCTGCCGAGAAGAGGACAGGTCTCACTGTAACCCTTCACAAACAAACACGAACACTTGAATTCGGTCACGATGGAATTCGATTGCTTGCTGATTAAGGAAACAGTAAATAAGAAGTTTAATAAGGTGAAGATGGAATGACGTGCTGAATAGAGTGTGTGTGTGTGTGAATATAAAACATTTCTTCCTCACCAAACTAACTAGATACAACCCGAGCACTTCAAATCACAACAGAATCCAGCTCACATAGTGTATGCACTGTTTGTAGCAGGCTTACAGACTCACAGTGTATGGCTTCGAGAAGCCAGCCTCCCTGTGTGCCTCCTCCAGCCACACCTCAGCTGCAGAGTGGCTGCTGCTGCTGCTCTGCTGCTTGGATTCAGGACTGAGGCTGACTTGGGGTTCGGAGGACTTCACTGAAGCTCTCACTGCTGGGAGGGTTCTGGACTCAATACCATTACTGCCACAATCTGCATTCAAAACACATTCATGTCTGTATGGTAACTCACAGCTACTGCTGGTTGGTTAAAAAAAAAAAAAAACAAGGCTAGAATTTTTTTTACATTAAGCATTATTTGAGTGACAACTAATTTAAAAGATACAATAAGTTGCCTGTAACCCAACATGTTCCTTCAAAGAGTACTTCAGGTTTTGAAAATTGTGTAAATTAATTTAATATACAGCCAGTAAACAATGTGTTGAGTTGTAATGAGGCATAATGAAGAGTTTAGAGTTGGACCCTCTTCTGATTTACCTGGTTTGGGTTTGGATGTGGAGCTGCTCTTAGATGCACCTCCAGGGTTAGCTGTCCTGCTGTCATCTTTTCTCAAAGGTTTTCCATTCGCCTGGAAGGAGGAATACCCGGCATGAGTACAATACATGTTATAAACATGCTTGAAAAAGCCTGCATTAAGTTGAGGCAACTTGCAACCAGCTAAGGCTACAAATTCAGTTTCACAATTGTGTAGAAAATCACCGGATACCTAAAAAAAAAAAAAATATTTAAAAAAATCTGCTGCTTTTTAAATTCCTAAAATCTCCATAAGGGTTTCCTTATGTATCAGACAACCATTTGATCTCTCACTGTCTTCCCTCAGCTTTTTAAGCCAACTTTCATGTGTTTCTACAAAGTCCTTAAAAGGTCGAATAAGTCTGAATGCACTGCAGTGTGTGAGAGTTTGTTTCCTCTGAATATCTTCAGACAATATTTCACATCAGATTTTGATACCCGTAAACTGCAACACAAAACAAACACTTACCTGTCATGCTGCAGGCAGGACATATTTTTAGTCTCTATGTTACAGGTCCGCAAATTCCGTTGTAGTTAGACAATAATTAGACAAACTTTTTTATTTCATTGAAATTACCCCGAATATAATGACAATTGGGTGAAAATTAGCACGTAACTTGAAATAATGCCCGAATCTAATTGTAATTACAAAGAAATTTGTGGACCTGTGAAGTAAAGCATTACCTTTTATTCTATTGATCTCAAACAAGCGACCTAATTACTCAAAGGTTGAACTACACAGCTGCTACATGACCAACTCACTATGCAGTTTAATAAGTGACAAGTTACGCTCCCCTCTAAGATTGCACTAACACCTTTGTTATGATGACAATGCTAGCATACCATACAGAACATTTTAGTATTTCCCTTGCCATATAGGATCTTGTACCCAGTTGTCGTACATTCAGTCTTACAATTCCCTCAGTGAAATCATGATTATTAATGCATCCTTAGAGTGGGCAGTAACTGTCTATGACTGGTTCAAATCCTGCTACATGGGGGGGTTCGGTTACCAGATTTGATTCAGTGTGTCCGTTCACTTGTGGGACATGGTGACCATTACTGTTGCTGCTGTCAACATTCTCCTTGGTTTTGGCCTTTGCATGAAATAAATAGCACAGCGTTTTAGAAATGAGGTTTAAAGGGACACACGAAAACTCTGAGTTGATTAAAAAAAAAAAAATATGGGAGATAAGAACCCCACCAAAGTTCAGCACCTGCAGGGTTTAACAGATATCAACCTCGTTGCTTGCACAAAATCCTCACATGGCTGCCATGAGGTTACAAAAATTGGACATTTACAAAAGTCTAATTTGGCTCCCAGAGCCTATGATCCCATGATGCCTTACCTTGGCAGTGTTGCTTTGTTGGCTGGGAGCAGATGTTGCATTAAGGGCTTCCCTCCTTTCTACCATTGGCTTATCAGAGCAGCCGCTGGAGGTGGAACCAACTTCTTCTTCTAATCGCAGCCTTCTGGACATTTCCTCATCATACTCCTCTTTGGATTTCCTGAGGAGAGCATAGAAGCAGAGGAAAGGAAGTGTCATTGCATGATTTAAATCAGGGCTTATTGTCTGAGTTCATGAAAAGGATTTGTTTTCGCTTGGCATAGTATAAGTGTCTTCTCTGATTTCTGTAAGCATGAAACAGACCGTCTTAAAAAGTCATGCTCAACCAGACTATGATTAGTAGCCCAGGCGCAATAAAAGCTAAGTTAATCTACAGTAAAGCAGATTCCATTGTCCATCTAGTTAGCATTGAACCATGCTGTGGCCTTGCTTGCTCACAGGGATCATCAGGACGCCACACACAGATCCTTTAATTTGATTTATTCAACAACTTAAATTGCCTTGAATTAAATTTCCACAAAGCATTTATTAGTTGGTATCTAAAAGGAGAAGGGATCATGTGATAGAGCAACTAAAAGATGGTCTCATGGACATTTTTATCAACTCATCATTGTCAATCGAGTGATTGAACTGAGCATCCAAATAAAATGATGCCAAACAGCAGCATCAAAAGCAGCATGATCTTTACTCTCAGCAGTGACTTCCACAAAGACTCTGCTCAGGTGTCAACCAGGAGGTGTTTGTTTGGATGATGTTCGTTGACGCTTCTTTTTTTGATGGCTTTTTTTTAGGAAATATAACTCATGACAATATGTCAAGAATTGCTGTTTAAATATGAAGCTGTTGATTTGCCTTAAAATAAATTCTGTCAAAACGCACTGACTGACATACAATATCTATAAACGCAGCAGAACATGTTCTGTTCACAAGCCATTACTTCAAGCCATGTCCACAAGGCATCAAAAACACAATCGATGGGAGACAGCTGAGTACCTGTGCTTAAAAGAAGCTACATATAGAAAATATGATCCAAGCAAAAAAGTAAGCAATTTCCCCAAAACACATGACCACAAACTCATGTATGGCTAATGTATTAAATTATCTTTCAATGCCGAGGTGAACCATCCAATTATTTGAAGACTTCTGACATACGGTAGATAACAAATATAAATGCCTTTTGCAATTTTACAATTGATTGTTATAAAAAAGGAAACACAGCTTAAATTCCTTCGAACACAAGAAGCCAAACAAACTGATAGGGAAAACAAAATTTCTAATCTTTTCATATTTAACCCAATAAATGTTTGCTGTAAAAGCTCAAACATTCCTAAGTCATGTCAGTTTAGAATAAAAGTCAGCTTTCAAACATAAAGTTTGGGCTCAGCCATAGCATTCCTTCATGGTGCATCCAGGAGCTTCTAGAGAAACCTTGTAGTTACAGTGTCTCTTTAAGGGAAGAATTGAAGGGGAGCACAGTGCTGATTAGCAGCCAGCATGCCCTGGTAAGACAAAGGGGATAAAATACTTTTTTTCCTCAGTTGCTTGTTTAGTGTCGATCTCTCCAACCTAAATTAGCTGAATCCTAAGGAGCTTAACTGCGGTCCCATTAGACTCACTGTGTTCTACTTGGCCAGGCTGCCAGCAAAATCTCATTAGGGAGCAGGCAGGAGCTTCAGGGAAGCTGGACACGCGGCCATGTGTGCATAAAATATAACAGCACAATAAGGACTAAACTCAAACGTGATCACATGAAGACTAAGTTACTTCAATACTAAAAATAAATAAATAAATGCATATCTACCGACTTAAGGAATGTAAAACATGTTTCTGTCTTAAAGTCATTTAAATCATAATATGTAAGCTTCAAATCACTGAGAGAGAGAAAAAAAAAACTTTTGGGCGGGCTGGTAAATTAAATGATTAAATTATGGATTAGTCTCTAAAAAAGTTCTACATATGACGTAAACATTGTAAATGACTGCCATCAAACACAGCGGATTTTTGAGCTTTGTGCACTGTTTCTTAGAGAGAGAGAGAGAGAGAGAGAGAGAGAGAGAGAGAGAGAGAGAGAGAGAGAGAGAGAGAGAGAGAGAGAGAGAGAGAGAGAGAGAGAGAGAGAGAGAGAGAGAGAGAGAGAGAGAGAGAGAGAGAGAGAGAGAGAGAGAGAGAGAGAGAGAGAGAGAGAGAGAGAGAGAGAGAGAGAGAGAGAGAGAGAGAGAGAGAGAGAGAGAGAGAGAGGTGACTTACTTGAGAACCTCCTGCAGAATTTTCATCTCTTGCTCCTGAAGCTCTGTCATCACGTCAACACCATCAGTCAAACACTCTGGGAGAGCGCCTAGACAAACAAAAGCACAAGTGCTTATTACTAGACCTGCAATTATATCAGAAGTGTTGCTTGTGAACTTGTGTGTGCGTACCATTCGTTTCTTTAATGACCCTGAGGGCTTGAAGCTGCAGCTCCATGTTCTTCTGGACCATCAGAGAGCGAAACATTTGGAAGTCGTCTGTAGCCAGAACTGGCTGGAACACAGACTAACAATCAAAAAGGAAGACTATGAAAAATCACGTCATACATTAAATGTTGATGAATGGGTGATGATGGAGCAAAGTGGAGAAATCCATCTGAAACTTCTCATCAGTTTGTCCCAGTATAAAAATGGTATTGTATTAGAGGTATAGTGTCGGCTCTACCTTACTCCTTTAAAACCAACCAGGGTCCAAGGAATAATCAAAGCATTTAATAAAACGTTTTTAAATCTGTTTAATGTTTATTCAGTATCAGAAATTAGCTTACACAAGGAATCAATGAGGTCATTTGTCTTTTGTTAAACTGTGTGCTGTTCAGACGAGATGTTCACTACTCCGAGAAGGCTAAGGACTCAAAGTATTAGCTTCAAGAAAACAAAGAAAAAGCTAAAAAAAAAAAAAATGTGTGACAAAAAAAACAAAACAAAACACTCCAGAAATAGACAAAAGGGCTGTAAAAAAAGCACAAAGAGAAACACCCCTAAAACAACATTAAACAACAAGGAGAAAACATGGACATGCAAACTTTTCAGAATGACTCAACATCTTTGCAACAGCTGCAGCATTTTTTAGCCCAACCAAAGTGCAGTTCCTACATGAGGAGAAGACCTGAACTGGCTTTAGTTCAGAAGCCGTTTTTAAACTTTTAGTATACACACTGATGATTCACAAGAAGTGACAGGATATATATGTCATAATCATATTTATAGATTATGTTAAATAGAGACGACCCAGTACAGATCCAGGTGGGACCTCTTGGATTATAGAGGAAAAGGAAGAGAACATATCCAAGCAGGTGGCACTTAGGCTTAACCTTTTATTAGTTTCCTTTCTGTCGTCAAAGGTTTGTCAAAAATCTCGGCTAATGCCAGGAACATCTTTGTGACAAAACTTTAATACATGTTAACTGTTCTTGTCACCAGCTTCTTCGGGATGAAGCTTCTTATTGCTCCGCTTTCTTTCTCTTTGCAGAAATCTTTAGAAAACTGTTCTCACAACATTAACACAACCAGACCAAGCCAAGCCAAGCATGTGTAACATGTCTGCCATCATATGTGATAGCCAAGCTAGTCAAATAAAGCATGAAACTGCCAATAGAGTAAATCTCAAAATAGTACACCGTATGCCCTTCTTCTATGTTGTTGACTGTAGTTGGAGTCTTCAAACCAAATAGGCAAGTTAAATATTGAAATACAAAAATCAGACCGCCTGCTTTAAGGACTACAGCATCTGTGCATGAGGATTAAAAACTAACCACTCGGCCACTGGAGCCTCGCAGATCCTGTTTAAACTGGCTCCCTGACTTGACACGCATGTAACAATCACTTCTGAGCAGCTGTAAACAGTGTTTGAAATGTTTCAGTCAGAAAACAAGAGAAATCTGAAAATCACATCATAGTTTGTAGCTAACATTTGCAATAACAAATGCAAAGATAGCTAACTCTCCTGTTGTTCAAATTTCAATGTAATGTAAATAATAAAACATTAAGAGGCTTAAAATTAACCAGAAAATAAGACTGCTGGAGATTTGGGTGTCAAGTGGCTTTAACTAATTTCTACAAAATTTGGCAATTGACGAGATCAAAGTTTCTTGAGGAGCATGATCAATTCCGAAATCCGGATCTATTTTTGCTACCAATGCCACATAACAACTACTGATCCGTGCCAAGAGAAATCTATTAATAGGTAACACTTTAAACTGTACTCAAAAGGTCCTTATTTAACCTTTAAAATCCAGGTTTTAAACATAATGCTATTTTACGAGTTTTTCTCCTTTAACCTCTGTGAGCAGTTAAAACTTAGAAAACTAAAATGGAACCACATCACACATAAAATAAAGTGTTTATCCCCATTAGTTTCATTTTACAGATGAGCTTTTGGTTTAGCTGTACCAACAGAACCACAAAAAAACCCCACAAAAAAAACCCCCTGAATCCCCACACCCGATGCATATTCCTTGCCTAAACTACAATACAATAGACGGACGGACGGACATACAGATAGATAGATTGCATATACTAGACAGCTTCTTCCCTCAGGCTATAAAACCTTTGAACACAAAAAAGAATCCCTCCATTCACCCTCAAACCTCCACACAGGACTACCTCACTTGACTGTAAAAAAGACATAACATGCATAAAAAAAACATGCAATATATTTATCTGTATAGCAATTTTATACATAACTTTTCTTTTTATCTAAATCTGCACCTTATTTTGTAAATACTACTTGCCTTATGTAAATACTTGCTTCTGTTTTTTATCCTGCACTACGAGCCAATGCAACACAATGTTGTTCTTATCTGCACTGTAAAGTTCAAGTTTGGATGACAATAAAAGAAAGTCTGCATTTAGATATCTATAGGGTGGGCTTGAAAGACACATGTGGTTGTATAAACTAGATTTTGATTGAATGATTCATCTTAATAAACACTAGTAAGCCTTGCAAGATGATGCATAGGTATCCTTGCCAGCCATTAAAAAGTAGCAGAGCTGCGGTTATGTAAGCAAATCCTAGCCCTGATTCTCTATTCAGGTTAAGATGAAGACAGTGTTGTGCCAACAGGGAGCTTAACGTACCTGCAGTGTTTTGGACTTGGCAAAAGGAGACGTACATGCATCCAGAAACTGTTGCTCGTTGATGCCTACCTCTTGCATGTAATTATCCAACAGCTTCTCCACCTACAAAAGAAAAGCAGCTTACACCAGATCTGTTTAATGAGTCAGCAATATAAAGCCACCAATGACTAATGTTAATGAGGCAAAATGCACTCTTAAATAATATATATATGTTATCATGCGTTTGACACAGAAGGACCAAAACTTGTATTTACCAGTTTCTTATACTGCACGTGGATTTCTGTATAGGACAATTTGTTTTCATCTTCATCATCAAAAACTAAAACAAGAAGAAATCAACAACACCTAAGTTAGATTTACAGCATACAAACAGTGGCCACTGCAGATATTTTGAAAAAAACAAATAAACAAACAAACAAACAAAACAACTCTTAAGTTTTCTATATTTATTTACATTAACAATGATATTTCGTAGGACACATTTCAAATAAAGAGTAGCTAATGTTTCTTTTCAGCACATGAAGCAAACTTTCTTGCATGAACTCCACTATGCTTTTACTTGCTAACTTTGATGTGAACTGTTTTGTTTTTAAGCCTTAACGCGACTAAAATGTTAAGAAAGTCGGATATAATCCGAAAGTAACGTGCGGGGTGATCATTGTGTAAAATGTTGCATTGCAAATATATCTAGGTCAACCAAAACATTGCAGGCACACGTTGGCCTTTTACTTAGCTTAGCCAGATCGCTCACAACACCGTGCAGCTGAGTCTATAGAAGTCCATGGCTGAACTTGGTGGACATAGAGTTTTACCTGTGCATTTGTTTTCCATAAAGTCTGTGACAGGAATGACCCATTCTGGGCTGCCGAGGTATCCGACGATGCTCTCAATAACCCACTCGCTGTCATCCTCAGCCATGTTGGCTGCTGCTGCTCGGCAATGTTAGCGACAACAGCTCCGACAACACAGCGACGTTCTTCAGGTCGGCGCGTCCAGCTCCAGTATTACACCGAGTCAGACAGATGGAAAAACACATCTGCTTTATTTTCCTTTATAAACTGGTCCCCATAGCGCTGTACAGGGGCTGTGTTCTCCCTCCTGACACAACGGGACAGTCTCCGTAAAGAAAAGCGCACTCATGCATTTGCAGGGCAGAGTGGTGACGCCTAATCGGTTGCCACGGAAACAGTTACGTCAGTCCGCTGCTGTTGGAACTCGAGCCCAGGCAGCAATATAGGTAGGTAGGTAGGTAGGTATTGACAGTTTCAGTATTTTCATACTACCACATATCTTTTTATTTATTTATATTCTTTAGCAGCTTCCATGCAATATTATTATTACACAATCAGACATTGATATTGTGTAATATATTGATGGAGCAAGTAGGCCCCAAATGAGACATATCTACCAATAAGCCAAATCCACTCCAAACATAGGCTACTCTGCTAGGTAGGCCTACTGTATTTAGGAATATAACGTATAAAATTTTTGTATGAATTAATCTACTGTTACTTTTTTTCCACTTTGGTCAATCCTCAATCATACCTGCTTTTTTTATTTATAAAAGGATCTTCCCACATAATTAACAAATAACAATAGTTAAAATAGAGTCAAGCAATTAATCCAAACATTAAATACTGACAGCCAGTGTTAACATTGCAAATGACTTACTTTTGAGAGAAGCACTGTGATTTAATTAACATCCTTTGTAATTAGGTAACAAAACAAAAGCTAATTGATGGGGGTTTTTTCGGTTAATTCCTTTAATATTACCTTTTTTGGATGCGGGAGCAAAAGAAACAGGAAATGTCGGGAGGAGAGAGATAGAGATGACACACAGCAATGGGTAGTGGATTCGAACCCATGAAGACTATAGCAGATGTACATGATTTGAGCAACTCAATGGCTTGGCTATCCACCGCCCCAGCCAATTGATCTTTAACACAAACACTGACACTCAAAGCTAAGAGTACATATTTTTTTATTAAATTAAAAACTTGTCAATCAGATAATTCAGTAGTTTGCATCAACAAGAATTTTCAAGAAATATACATTCTTTTAAATATTTTTAAAGGTTCATTTTATTTCATTATTCTTTAAAGGTATGTAAGATTTAGTTTTATTGTATTCTCTAAAAAGGCTCTACTGTGCAAAGTTCATAAAGGCAAGGCATGCAAGCAGCGTTCATGCCAAAAAATGTAACAATATAATGGTGACACTGACAAGCTGTTACATATAATAGTGCTTATTTCTGTTTCTGTTCATCTCCCTCTGTCTTTAAGTTAAAAAACAAACAAACTATAACATATTTCACAAGGTATTCAATAAAAAAATGCTTATGTTCCCATTCTCAGAAAGACAATCATTGATAATAGCAGCGATTGGAAACACATATGACTCAAGAGCAGATGTCAGATTACAAACTTTAGAAGACAGTATGTTGTCAAGTTCTACAGCTCTGTGTGGTAAAGACAGGAATGAAATGTTGCTTCATGTAAGTGAGAGTGTGTTGAAAGCTGAATGGCACGCTGACAGTGACATCAACTTTGTGGTAAACTTTAACAATCAATATATTCCAATGCTTTAGTGAGAGAATATTAAAACATAATGTTCTGATAGAGTCATACGAAGAAATAGTAGTTCTAGTTCAAACTTCAGCCGACAATGTGTTACATTGCTATATTGATGCCATTTATTATAGGAAAAGGTGAATAAACATGTTTCAAACAACATGTGTTAATGTTCGAGACTGATTTTAAGGAAAAAAATCATCCCATACAGCTGAAGATGAAAGGAGACAAAATACTCTCCTTGCTGTGCCCTCTAGATGGCAGTATATTTCCATCCTAAGCAAACACCAATAGTCAGGTGGACTGTTTTTGACCAGCAACTGTTTGTTAAGTGATTTAGGTTAAACCTGCACATATACAAGGAACATGTATGACAACCTTATTCATTGTCATGGTTCATTCTTGACATATAGCACATTATAGGCTACTGTATTCAAAATACTTGAGATATCCATCAAAGCATCATAGGATATACATTTTTACCATGATAACGTGCTACCTTCCTGCAGTGTAACTTCAGGTGAAACACAGATTTGCTGCTTTGATGTTCAAGCACTGACTATTACACCACACATGTTGTTTATGAGGTCATCATTACATTAGACCTGTTAGTCTCTCTGGAAGTGTCCTGTTTTCTTGATTAATGGCTCCTGAAGTAAGAAAAAATTGCTTCGCTTGTATAAAATTGCAAGCATTGTTGCAAAAAGTTGCACAGGCAGAAAACATCGGTAAAGGTCTTTAGATATCATGCAATCATTCTAAAATACAAACTCAAGTTAGATCAAGCTTTCAGACAAGGGTAGATGAATTATTCTTTGCTGACACCTAAATATTTTTTAGCTGTACAAGGTGTACTCTAAGTAATGTATTCAGTCACATTCATGGCTACTGAGACCAGCATGTCCTTGAGGTTAAACTGCAGCAATTGCAACTGTCAAGCTCTGTTAAAAATTCATTGTATTGATTTGTCTGACAGCAAAGACCCTCTGGTGCCTTCTAAATGCTACTTTAGTATTTGTTCAATAAGTCACAACATTGCATTTGAAGGAAGATAATCATTCAATTCCTCTTATTTTGCTCGAATTGTATATGGAGACTGGATTGATCAATAGATCATTTTCCTCAGGGGACGATCCCTGCATTTGAGTTAAACTAATGAAAGCTGTCGTTTGTAAATGGCGACAAATTCAAAATCCAGGCCATAGCACATTAGTGTTATGTAATAAGCACAATAGTGGCATCAACTAATCCAATTATGTCCACTTTAAAAAATAACATATACAACCATTCTACTGTGTTGAGATTTAGAAGGCATCATGGCAAGGATTATGCAATCACTCTCTGTACAGCCTTTAAATCCTTGAGTTATTGATATTGGACAAAGTAGGTGGACTTCATCAATATGTGTGCCAATATAGTCACCACTACTGAACTGTTGGTATACACCAAAAATGAGGAATGGGGTTGTTTATTGATTACATGACAAATAGCAACCTGTATTATCCTGTGTTTTTATGAAATATCATTCGACCTGATGTACTAAACTTAAGATTTTACATTGGTTTTGTTTGAAATTAACATCTGATGTAATCAGTGGTGAAGTTACCAGTGTTGAATCAAAACTATATGCAGTTTACAGCCCATGATACAAAAGACTGTACCTAGACTGTACATTTTGTAGGTTGCGAAAAGTGGAGCCAATATTGACGTGCCCTCAAACTGACTACTCATTAATGGCCACAAGAGGACCATTCCAAAAGTTGCAAAAATATGTGATTACATTTAAACTTGTCAAAAAATAAACTTCCTCGCCCCTGATTCATTTCTTTAATGTATTGTAAGTTAATCTTTTTCAATACAGTATGATGTTTTCGTTTAATACATAAAAGAAGTCATGCAGGGCACGATTAACTGGTATGAATGAGATTCTACCACATTGACCAACAACATTACTGTTCAGTGTTCGGTTTCTTCTAAAAGATCTGGGTAAGATAAGGGCAGTTTCCAGGTCTGAAAACTATTAAAGGCAAAAGGTACAAGCTGTAGACTTAGGCTTCAAAACAATACGAACAAATGGGTGATGTCACAGTTTCTACATTTAGCTAGTGTAGCTAAACATGCTGCATATATCATCCTATACCCTGGCTCCTTTTAAAGGGTGATTAGTAATGGCTGCCAGAATAAGTGAAGTTTCATACATTAACTGGACAATTAATACAATATTTTTTTTCTCTTTCCTTTGCTTGAAAGCAATCAAAAGGAGAGAAAACAGTTAAATAAGTAGCAAGGTTTTAGGTTATAATTAGTATGTGTATCAATCGGTATTCTTCTCAAAAGGTCCATCAAAAATACCAGGCTGCAGCCTTCATTTTTCCCTCAGAGTTCTTCCATCTATGTTATCAAATCCATACAACGTTCATATTATAACAGTCAGGGAGAGCCATTAGAATTTTCTCTGCTGCCACTGCTCTCAGCTGACTGACTGGGTGGAAACATTGGAGTGTCGTGGTGATTATCTTTGCTTTGCACTTGTCTGTTGTCAAGGTGACTCAATTTTCCCCGTCCCCTGTCGTGGTAAGTATCAATAACTGGCACCAGTCCATTGGCCATGCCCTGGCTACTTATTTTGGTTAGTCTGTCCTCATGGTGCCTTGTTTTAACCGGCCTCTGTCTGTCATCTTTGTGATTGTTTTTCATTGGTGCAGGTCCGTTATCATGGAAACCTGTTCGTATTGGCACTGGTCCATTGTCTATGTGACTGGCTTTGACTGGCATCAGCCTGTTGACCTGATACTTGTTGCAGATGGAGATCTTATTGGCCTGCAGTGAGCGTGTGTAACGTGAAAACCAGTCCCTCTCAAATGAAGCCCGTAGCTGATCCACCACCGTAGAGTTTCTCTCCTCGACACCCTCAGGCTGACTGATCACCAGGCCAACTCCTGCATTAAAGGCAAACTCATTCCCCACCCAGTCAAGGTTACCTGTCAGCACACAGAGTGATTTTAAGATAAAGTGATCACATCACATGTCATCATTAACTTCAGATAAAACAAAAGAACACACCGACTGACTGAATAACACATTTTTTAAAATAACCATATGCAGTGGCGACTTGTCATTAGGGGCAGGTTGGGCACAGCCCCACCTATTAGAGTCAGAAAGAACTGTGCAAACAAATCAAGTTATCATTATTTGTTACATATTATGTCATAAGGTATTAGATATGATAATCAGGTTCGTCATTTGCGTCGGATTATTTCTATTTTATTTAATTTTTAACTAAAAATAAAGTTTAAATACTACTATGTGTCTGCAGTCGAACTACGCTGGCCGGAGGGGCAAACTCGGCATGCGAGTGTTTGTCTATGTAATTTAAATCTGATTAAAAATATGACAAGTGGGGCTCACAGCTCGTAGCCCCACTGAAACGTCATGCGTTCTTTTAGATTTGATTGGCTGATTATTCAGAAGGGACCGGTTGATTGGCTGTCTGTCTGTGACTGTATCGATGAGTTAGTCCGCAAGCGGGAGGATTTAAAAGCTAGCGAAGTTGTGAAGATAAATAAAGTGGATTTCTTATTGGAGCACAGTTTTGAAACCGTGAATTAGCAGGAGGAGTTGGAGGTAAAGTGCAATGAGCATTCCAACCGATGGATATTGTCATCCCCCACACTGCCGGTAAAACAAATTGCGGATTTAATCTGGATTGGTTCTCAAAGAAAAAGTGGCTAACAGTTTGCACCGAGAAGAAGGCCGTATTTGCTATTCGGCGAGGATGGGCTTCAACGATTTGAAACATCTTTCTGAAAGGATCTCAAAACATGAGAGCAGCGGGAGTCAGTTGGACTGTGTGGTGAAACTGGGATTACTTGGAACAGTAAATGTGGCCACTCAAATTGACAGCGTTGACAGACGTTACAGGCGATCCATTGAACAGCATAACGACAGGTGGAGGAGAACAGGTGTGTGCTCATTCGGATAATCACATGTATTAAACTTTGTAGAAAATGCAAAACGGCATTGCGGGGCCATGACGAGTTGGCGGACAGGCATTGCCGTTGTTGTTTTTTTTGAGACCATGAGTGAGGGTTATTGGAGGCTTCAGAGGCAGTATGACGCTCAGCCCATCTTCAAAGGGACATTTAGCACCATTCAAAACAAACTGTTTTTGTTTGTGGAAAAACAGGGAGGAGATAGTCAAACAAATGGGCGAGACATCCTTTGTCGCTGTACAGACTGAAGAGACAACTGATGAGAGAGTGTTTGTGTCAGAGAAAAAGTGTGTATATGAGGGTGTGTGTGAGAGAGTGTGTTGTTTGTGTATGTTTGTAAAATTTGACAAGGCACTCTGCATAGTATTTTTTTTAAACCATAAATGACCTCTTGACATTTGTAAAATTAAAAAAAAGGGGCATCAGTCCCTAGAGTACTGTCAATTACCTTGTTTATCCTATCATAAAGGGATTGTGCCCCACCAATTTTTCACACACAGAAACACCACTGACCACATGGTATAGCTTCAGAAATGTAATAAATCAAGACTACTCTGCTCTGTGAAGTTCCTTGTTTTAAAGGAGATACAATTTTATATAGGAATCACTGACCATTGCTCTGTTCACTCTTTGAGTGAAAGATGAATTGATCGATACCACTTTCATGTCTTTACTTCAAGTACATAGCTGCAGAAGCGAATAGCTTAGCTAAGCAGAAAAACTTAAAGCAATTGAAAACAGCCAGCTTTGCTTTCTCCATACTTCAAGAAGTATGACTATCAGCACTTTGAAAGGGCACTAATGATTACCTTGTTTCTTGAACAACCAGTCCATAAAACTACACTTTTTGACCAACTTGAATCATGCAAAAATACAAACCTGCAAAGCTACTTATTTGCTTGAAATTTATTTGACTCTAGTGCTCAAAGCCATACCTACATGTGCCACAAAAATAACATTCTATCCCTACACCATTTTGCAAAAGCACTGCTGCTGCATCTTGGGCTATCGATGCCCGACCCAAGAAGGCAAGCTGGTACAAGCAGCAGCTTAACAAACGTTTTTTCAAATTGCCTTATGTCAATCAGAAGTCATTTTCTTATTAAGTAATCTTCTTAGTAGTATCTTCTGGGCAACTGCAGTTTTTCAGGGATTCTTTGTTGCTCATTTTATGATGAGTAGCATTGCTATTGTTGTTATTGTAATATTTTGTGATCCATTTTGACCTTGTTTTGTGAAAGTTCCTCTTCCAAATAAACTTTACTGACATTAACTTTACTTGAACACAACAAATGGAACTTTTTACAACTTCTGAGATGCTTCCAGACTTTATGTCCAGATAAGCTAAACCTATTCTTGGCTTTTACTCTGAACTTTAAGCACACAAAAGTGTTATCGATCTTTGTGTCTCACTCTCCTAAAGAGGTAGCTGTATTTCCAAATACCCCGAACTGTTCTTTTATATTAACACAGGAAACAATAATAAATACTTGTCAATGAGCTCACCTAAATAAATGGCCCGCTCTGTGACCATAAACCTGTTGTGGTTTATTCCCTGGAGACTGCCATCCCTCTGCTCCCTGGGGCTGAAGAACTTCTACAAACACACACACACACACACGCTTTGAACAATGAATAAGTGTATCTGCATAGGATAAGTGATAGTACACAGTGGCCTTGTCCTTACAGCTTCAAGTGAGCAGTTGGCCTGCTCCATGCACAAACTCCTCAGGGACCATATGAAGTTGAAAGTAAGTGGATGAGTCTTTTCCCAGCAACTTATCAGCAGACGAACGCGTACCTTCCTCAGGATCAGAGCCTCTCGGATAAGGCTGTCGATACGAGACCAGTACCTTGACATAGATGCACACAAACGTGGGAACACAGCCAGATGGACACACAGGCAAACTGAGTTCAAATACTTGAACCAAAGTCACCGATCTAAGATGATAAAGGCTGGTCAAGTCATTCCAAAGAAAGAAACAGCATTAGGTTGATGCTAACCTGTGAGCATTGCTGCTCAGGAGGGGCATGTAGTCAATGATTGAGATATATATGAAATGGCGAGCCTCCTGTATGACTCTGGAAATGGCTTCAAGATCGCTGCTGCGATCTTTTGGGATGAAAACATCTGGGGAGCTCTGTCATCAGAAAGGGAATGAAGACAATTAGGATGTGTTGTTGGGTTATTACGGGATATTCAATGCCATGATGACAGTTTACACCTCTCTAAGGAAACACAAATGGTCAGAGCATTGAAAATATACACCTTCATTTACACAATTCTCAAAATAACAAGTGAACAGAAGAATTAGATTTCATAGTTGTCTCGTACATAGATGTCACTTAAAAGCCTTGACGATTCAGCTTTAAAGCTCCTGTGAGAATCCTTTGGCTTGTGTTGATTTTGGGGACCCCAGTTGACAGATAATATTTCTGGTTTTGTCCCGTACACGTGCATGTAGTGTTTTATCCTGCTTTTTTTTTTATTAACAGTCATCATGACTCTGTGCCATGGAAAGTGTAAACAAAGGCGGTTTCTGCCGAGTGCTATTAATCACTTTGTTTGACACCTACGCTGCAGCAGCACTTTCAGGCATTTATAATAACATTATAGAAATATTCTATATATCATAGCTTATGTTGCTTCTCTTGTTTGCTTTTGTAGCAAAGGAAGAGACATCAAGATTCATTTCAGTCTGTTTCCTAACTGGCATATTCGAAGCACCTGCTCTAAATTTGTGTTTTGCATCAATAAGAATCTTTTAGAGATGGACAGATCAACCTTATTTTCAGTTTTCTGCTGCACTTACAACAACATCACTATCACTCAACTGCAGGAAGAAGACACCACTGAAAGACACAATGTCCTGAGGAATGTTTGGATAAAAGAGTTACTGAAATGATCCATCTAAATGGTGATGGCCGCACTTAAATGTTTGACATACCCTTCTTATTAAAACGGAATATCTGTGTCTAAATTAAGCAGATTGTCACAGCTCTGGCTGTGATCCTGTTGCCCTGTGTATTCCTGGTTCCCTTGTGTCTCCTCCCCATGTGTCTATCTGCGTGTGTCTCTGGAGGGTTTGGCTTCTTCAAAAAAAAAGCGCCTGGAGACTACTCACACCTGAAACTCATCTTCTCATCTGCCTCAGTACAAAACCCTCGTTTGAACTCGACTCATCGATAGAGGGCTCTGTCTACTAAAGTGGTAGCTATGATCGGCTGCTCTTGACATTTGTTAGTTTACTTCCAGTGTCTTTTTCAGTGAGTCTTAACAGATTTTTTATTTTGTTGTCCGGTGTCATCTCCTCCTGTTTGCTGTACCTTCAAACAACTCAACTTATTCTCTGTCTGCCTACGGCACCAGATTAGATTTATCAGTCTCCTCCACTCAGTCTTTATACTAGCCAGCCAGTCAGCCATCCATACCAAGCCTTGTAATGAAACCTCAAACCCTTCAATTTTGCTGTATTGTCTGCTTTAGGGTCTAGACCGTAACACTGATACTGTATTCTCTGTCTGATGTCAAACTCAGCAGGCATTTTGACTGATTTCATACTTTCACACAGGAAAACAAACTGTGTCTACAGATTGTATTTCTAATAGCTCATAGTCCATGCTCTCAAAACGCTCTGAACAACTCACCTCCTACAATGAAGCAGTCTTTTTTGTTTGCAATACTACAGTGACATTTTTTTAATGCACCAAAAGTCCAATGTTACTATGTTATCGACGATATTTGATCTGAGTCATCCACAATCTTTCTTTCCATTGACTGAATGCAATAGAGTCAACCATTGAACGTTTGCTGCATAGACATAATAAGCTACATATGTGTATGATGGTTTTCTTGTCATAGTTTCAATAAACCCTGACATTTTATTCAAACTTAAAGGGAATGAAGAGAAAGGGAGAAAAAAAAGATTGGCAGGTGTTTCCTTGGGATTCTGTAAAGTAAGAATGATGCTGTAACTGTGACTCACAGAGACGTAGGCTTGGGCTTTTGTACTGTTCAGAGTGAGCTCCAGTGGTTCATCCCTGTTGAAGAGGGCAAAGAGCCGCTTGGACCAGAAGGAGGGGATGAAGTCTCTGTACTGGAGCCCCCAGTACAGACTGAACACTTTGTGGAGGTCCAGAGCCAGACAGCTGCAGTTATACACCAACACACCTAGCTCCTTCCTCTGGAGAACAAAATCTGTGTTAGACGACCAAAGTACCTGGAAACAACCAACGTTTACACCAACGATTGTAAACAAAAAAACAAAAACAAAAATCTTTAAAATGTTTTTGTAAAAGAATAATTACATTTCCTATTGAATACATAGTGCCCTGTATGTATTTACTCTTTCAATACTCATATTTCATACACCAAAAAAAGCCTTTTCCCATGTCAGGCCAAACTGTCCACAAGTGTCATCCAATCACAGACCATCATCTATCACCAAATCAACAGATGGAAGTAAGAAGACGCTGTAGTGGTTGCTCTCTTTGTTTTCAATCTTCTTTATTTGCTCGGTGCTGATTTTTCATTTCCAAGAGGCACTCTTCAAACTTCAGTTCTCAGCTTGTGCTTTCTAAATTGTCTTCTTTCTCTCTTTTACTCCCAAATGTATTCTCTTCCTACAATGTTTACAGGATAAAAGTCTTTCTCATAGAGCATACAGGAGATCACTATTTACTGGAGTCAAATTTAACACAATTCTTTCCTCTAAAAACAAACAGGCCATATATAAATGTGCAACTATTTTTACATTAATACTATGAAAACAAACACACATCTGGCCTACAGTAAAGACTGCACACTGAATGTAGGGATTCAAACGTGTACATTTAAATAAGTTACACGTTTATAGAGGCATTAAATATGTGTCCTCATATGAATGAACAATGGTGACCACCTTGAGATCATTGTAATTCATCCTCCTAAATCAAGGCCCCGTAAAAACTTTGTGTGAGCACCACAGATGAAGCTGCCTAACAAAGGGTGCCATGCTTTAATGAACCATGCAGGTAGCTCAGCTTTGAAGAGAAAGATGAAAGAATGGCCACTGTCTATTTTTGGATGTCAGATCACCTTACATGCCCCAACAAAAGACCTTCACCTTGCCCCTTCATCCTTTTTCTACAACTTAGAGAAGAACACAATATTGTCATGGAACATGTGCACAGATCTAGTTTCACGAAGTGTGTTGCAGTAAGACTCATAACTTGTTCACAGGTGTGTAAATATGTAACTCTTTTTTTGGCTTCTATTTTTCAGGAGATAAAAGACTTAACACTTTTTCAATGAACACAAAGGCTTAATCTTTTAAACCTGTATGTAAATCCATGTTAGTGAGCAGTTCTTTGTTAAAAATAATCCATTTCTATGACAGGTCTGGCATATTAACATGATGTTAAACAGGTATGCCTATACACAGATGTGTTCATTGATGGTCAAAATGAAATACAACTTTAAACATGCCGTATTGTCTACAATGCCATGGCTTGGCTACAGGTTGCCTGGGTTTATTTGTTGGGTTGGATGTACTGCCAAATCTTTGAAAAGAACAGTGGAGATGACTTTTGGTATTGAAATGACCATCGAATTCAAGGGCAAAAGCCCTGCTGGATGTTCCTGTGGTCAGCATGCCAATACATAAAACCAGAAAAACCTTCGACTTCTGTGGCTCAGTGTTTTATGATGCTGCAAGTTTTGACCAGCTCGAGCATGTGTGATAATCATAATGTAAAATTGTTAAGATTGAATATATATTCTATTGACATTCTTCACAAAAATGGCCCAGAATCTGTACCAGTTTAAAATCATCAAACACTTTTCACGAGGAGATACAGAACTTATTATTTGATTACATCTCATTTAAATCAGTGAGATACAACACATTTGTCTCTTCAAGTGTTATTTATAAATGTGAAGATTCACATAATTCAGGTTGCATTTACGAGCATGACATGTTTTCTTGCCTCTTCCAAAGCCTTGTTTATGTCTATAAGACAGAGTAGATGGCAGGAAATGTGTGCTGTGTGTGCTGTGATTTGTTTGATGGATCTTACATACCGTGGCGAGAGACCTCCAGTCCATGCTGCTGCTGCCGATGTAGATATGTCTCCTGTCGACAACCCAGAAAGAGGAGAGGAGGTGGCCTTTGGTCAGCGCTGTCATGTTCACATAGTGGATCTCAGCCTCTGGTAATAATGATTAAGTAAGGGAGAAACAGATTTAGGGTAAAATGAAGCAAGGGGAAAAAAAACATCAGGTAGTTACATGTGAGGGAAACAATAGAGATAAAGAGAGAGTTGGGTAAGGCAGAAACAGAATCAACAAAAAAAAGAAGATGGAACAATAAGGTATGCAACCAGAGAGTTAAGCTGCAGCATATTTGAACACATAAACACAGAATGTGTAACACAATGTGTGAGAGTGCGTGCTGACTGTATTTGGCGAGTGTGTCGAGCTCAGTGGAGTTGATCATTCCGCTGGAGATCTTCAGCTGAATCCCTTTAGCGTTCAGCCCCTGAAGTCTGGACAGCAGAGCTTTGCCCTGCGGGTAGACACATCAAAAAAACCTCTGCAGTCACATCAAACCTATTCACTGTACATTTTCATTAATACTGTGGCAACATCAGCAAACATTCACGTGCTTTATTTGTGATGCATTGTCCAGAGATCCTTTGTGCGCAGTCAGCAATAGTTTTGGTTTTGATCAAGTATTCATGCCGAAGAGATAAGTAGTGGTGATACCCAAATGGGAATGGGGTCAAATTAGCTTCATTTAAATATCCAGAAAATCTTTTTTGCAATAGGCATATAACTTCATACATACCTGTAGCAGGAGACATTGATTTATGTATAATGTCAGCTAAAAAGTTTAAAGAATTAACAATTTAAATTGACACATCCAAATAGGGGTAGTCCATTGATTTTACAAATCAAGGGATTTTGACATTTTGTCATCAAATTCAGTTTGACTGTTTACGTTGCCCTGACCAAAAAAATATTTTCAAGTTTTTAGGTATGATCACATTATCTAAGGCACCCAGAGACATGCACTGCTAAGACAAGTGTGTATAATATTTTGCTACTCTCTTGATAAGGTGTCACTTTTTCGTAGCAGAGCTTCAGGTTGTTCTTCTCTGCCCCGAGGCTTCTGAAAGGAGTGATTAATTTCCAATTAACTGTCGTGTGTGTGTGTGTGTGTGTGTGTGTGTGTGTGTGTGTGTGTGTGTGTGTGTGTGTGTGTGTGTGTGTGTGTGTGTGTGTGTGTGTGTGTGTGTGTGTGTGTGTGTGTGTGTGTGTGTGTGTGTGTGTGTGTGAGCTCTCCAGGCTACTGTCAATAACCAACCATCAGTTTAAATCCTAAATAAATAGCTCACTTCAAATAGCCTGACAATAGTGCAGAATAGCTCTTTACCCACAAGTTGCCCCATTTAGCTGACACAGAATATTCACACAGCAAACCATTTAATCTTGAATTTCCCTTTGAAGATATAATTAATAAAATAAACTGTAGCTGTGCATTTAAAAGTCAAAGCTAAAGCTGCACAGCTTATGCAAATAATGTACATGTAGTTTACTTTGGACTTCATTTATTTTTTACAGCTGAAGTTGCTGGGTAATTTTCAGATTATTTTTCTCTCAGGAGACCATAACACATTTCGCCTTTCTTTTTATCATTAAAAGGAGAGAAATAGGCCAGTTCAGAAAGATTTATAAAAGAGGACACACATTAAAATAGTAGAATAGACAAAAAGTTTGAATGAACATCACAACTTCTTAGTCTCTGTTGGCTTGCTCTGATTTTACCTGTCTGGCAGCGGGCTGGAAGCTGGATTCATAATCGGAGGAGTTAAGAAGCCACAGCGGCGAAACTATCTCTACAGCCCGGATGGCGTTGTCCAGTAGGCTGAACAGACCCGTTGAAAGAGGGAGGTAGGATGTAGAATTGTCAAAGAAGGAGATGTCATCTGGGATGTTTTCAACAAGCACTGCCCTGTGAGAGGTAATGAGGAGAGAGAAAGAAGCTATGCCATTAGCTATGTCATTAAGCTTTGCCAAAAAGAAATTATAATGACACAAGACAAAAGAAATTAATGTAAGTTTCACAGTCTTTCACAAAGCAATTATGTTTGTATTAGTGGCAACATTATAATGAGTTTGGGTGATGCACCTTAAATGTAGTGTTGCTAACAGTACCATATTTCTTTGGATAATTAGGATAGTTTGCTTGATGAGAGTTATTACAATTTCTTGACCATATAGACTGCATCAAGGATTATTAGATCTTGAACAGGATAAACTATAGGTTGTTTTTAAAAAGCTGGCAGCATGGTAGAATCAGTTATAGTCAGTGAAAAATGTCTCATTTTGGCTGCATTCCTGTTGTTATCTCAAACACACTACTCCCTATGGTGGAGCATCGTAATGAAGTCATCAGCAGTCAAGAGTCATAAATGTATGTGTACATAAATGTATATGAAGCAGGACACATAAATAAGACGGAACCAATATTACAAGTCATACTGCATTCACATGCTGCTAAGATGGTTACAAATATTGTACAAAGAACATGGCTTACATTTATTTATTTAAAACAAAACGTGATGGCTGTTTCAACCATTTGTGTTTTTGTTTATTTTCTCATTTCTCAAGACGTGGTGCTAGACATGAATATTTCATTAATAGCATTGAAGGAAAGAACAGGCAACTTTTTTTGATCCGGTAGATGTCGCACTTGAGTGCCAGCATGAAGCCAAAACAAAGTCCGCCACACTGAATCCATATGCTCTCCTATAGTGACGCACCTCCAACCCCTATCCACTCACGTTTGCACAAAACGTAAACACTATCAGACATCACGGCAAGCGCAACTTCTGTGTCTCACACATTGTAGACAGTCATGACTTAGAAAGAGGACATTGTGGACTTCAGCTTTATTAGTAAATGTTGCACATTCTTCCTTAAAAATAGTAAAAACATTGCTTCACTTGTCTTGCAGTATGGGTTAATTCTTTCAAAGAACTTCGAGGTTAGTTTATGAGGACAGCGTAAAGCAATTACGTCCTAATCTCAAATGACAAATTACATGAAAAAAAAAAACATTCGAATGCACAAAGCATGAACCAATAAAAGGTTTCTGACAATCATCTCAGTATTTACTTTCATCTGCCATGGTTCTTTATGAAATGTGACAAGTCAAGTATCAACATTTATATCGTCTTTGCTGCTCAACAGGGTGGTTCATTGAAATGTTTCCTGAATATTCCAACACCACAAGAATGCAGGATTATATCCAGATGATGTAGTGAAGAATACATTAACTATTAAACTACTCTGCTTTAAATTGCAGACTAGTCAGGTACAGTAGCTCTTTAGGTCCAGACTGGGAGTTTATGTATGTAAGGTAAAGTATTGCATCACAATGTTTTGTATAATTCACCATCAATCTCCCCGCCAATTTATCTGGCTAAGAATGACTCTGAGCTAGTGATAATATATATATCGCTTTTTCCATTGTTTTACCCTCACCAGGAAGCCTGAAAATAACATGGGGCGTAACCACTAGAGTCAACAGATTAAAGTAGCCTAGATCTGCAGCCACACAGAACAACAAGGCTGGTACGAGGCTCCAGCACTCACAGCACACTCTCTCTGCATAATACTGTAGCTTCAACACTGATTCCTGTCAACTGGATTTTCAGTTGAGGGAGGTTGTTCAGTGAGGGTGACCAGCTTAGATTCAATATCTGCAGCTCCTCTGAGTTTGATTAAGTCTTTGGGAAAAAATATCATCCACGATAATGCAGAACAACTTCTGTACAAGGATTTATTGACTTCTAATCAAGGGGATGACTTTACAATTAACAGAAGAGCATGGGCTAAAGGTTGCTTTCAATAAGTCAATCAATTCACCAAATTGTAATTTTATATGTCATGACAATAATATATATAATAATAATAACTAACATTTGATGATAATATATGATGGGCAATATTCTGAGACAAGGGAGTATAAACTTGGGGCATCAAGTCTCCTGGCAGTCTTAGCCTATATAGTAATACACTAGGGGTCGGTCCAAGACTGAGCCAGCACTTACTATAAGCTTCATCAAAAAGGCATTAAGCATTCTATTACTGTAAAAGTAGGGAGGGGTTCTGCCTCCCGGACCCTGACTTCTTCGGTGATTTCAAAGAAGTGGGGCTAAAGGCTCTACATCCCGTACTACTTTTAGAAACTTTAGTCACCACAAAAAAAGCCCACGTTCTGCATGTGCAGTGTTTTAGTAGGATGACAGGGCACTGTGAGCTCTTGAAGAAATGGTGGTGTATTACCATACCTCCTTTGAAAAAGAGGTTTTTAACCTCAGTGGGACTTTTCCTCGATAAATAAAGGGAAAAAAGGACAGGAGTGATGTGGTCTATTGAGGGTCCTCTTTTCATCCCATGTCAGAGTGTGTGTTATCTGCACCGCCAGGAACGTTGTGCTGCTTACTCTCTTCACTGCTGTGCCATTGATGAGGAGTGGTGTGGGCTTCTGCAACAGTCAACCAGATGTTTTGTCGCGGATGAGGCCCACTGCTGTTGTGTCGTCCATGAAGTTAACGATGTGGTTGGTGGTGGACCTGGCTCTCATGAGTATCCGGGCAACTGAGTTCTGGACCAGTTAAAGTTTACAGAATAGCTTGAGAGGTAGACCGGAGAGGAGTTGCAGTAGTCTATACGGAAGGCGACCAGGGTATTGACAAGGATGGCGATGCTATTGGGTGTGAAGAGATAGTTGTAGACGGTTAATGTTGTGCAGGTCGAAATCTGCTGACCCGAGTGATATCACTGATATGCGCTTCGAAAGGACAGAGTGCAACTGAGGATGACACCCAGGCTCTTTACTTGGGGGGAGGAAGGGACTGTGGACTGTGTCGATTTTTATTGCAGAGATATCAGACTTGGCCAGAGTGAATTTGGATCCATCCAGGAGAACTTCAGTTTTGTTGCTATTGATTTATAGAAAATTACGAGAGAACCAGGACTTAACTTTTTTTTTTTTTTAAATTATATCTTTATTTCGAATGGACAGAAAATGACCACACATCAAGCATACATATCAACAAAGGTAATGACAGATGTCCATCCGGTTTTTGTTTTAAAGTACAATAGAAAAGGGAAGAACAAAAAAAAAAAGAGAGAAAACATGAAACCAAGAACAGAAACCAGGTGAGGGGGGGTCACCCGCCGCCGCCATCAAAAAGAGAGACATCGAAAGACATTCACGGAAATAAACATAAGATAGTGATACCAGTGATATTAGAAAAAGTCTGCTCTCTCGGGGGTAATAAAGACAATCCAGTTATTCCAGATCCGATAGAATTTGTCCCTTTGAATTTTTAGTTGATAGGATAGTTTTTCCATCTTAAATATTTCAAGAGTTACTCCAAACCAATCCTTAATAGAAGGTAGAGTCGGACTCAACCATCTTCTCGTAATCGTTTTTTTGCTTGCCACCAAAAGTAACTGTAATAGTTTTATTTCACTCCTGCGTTCCAAAAAAGAGACGCGACCCAGATACAGGACCTCGAAGCTCAGAGGAACTTGAGTGTTAAAAACCTTACTTAGAGATGTCTGAATACCCCTCCAGAAGACACCTAGTTTGGGACAATCCCAAAAGATGTGGTAATGATTAGCCACAGTCGAGCCACATTGTCTCCAGCATGGCACATGTTCCCCTTTATACCTCTCCTGATGTGGTGTCCTGAAAAACCTAATAATATTTTTCCAACAATGTTCCCTCCAGCTCATGGAGCTGGATGTTGACCACTGAAAGGACCATATATCGCCCCACGCCTCCTCAGATATCTGGGTCCCAGATTCTCTTTCCCATTTACCTTTAATGTAAAAAGTATTCTTATTACCAGCATGGGACAGAGCAGTATAGAGCTTTGAAATCGAGTTAGAAGGGGTCATGGTTAATGCATTCTTTACAATGTGAAAAAATTCTGATTCAACAGCTGAGAGGTTGACCAATTTACATTCATGGACAATATATGATCGTAACTGCAGGTATCTGTGGAAATCGTTCTGCGACAGGCCATGTTTGTCCTTCAGGGTCTCGAAGCTGTGCACAGTGTTTTTCTGAGTGAGTGAAAGGAGAGTAGTGAGACCATGGACCGACCATGATTTAAAGCTAGAGTCGTGTCTGTTAGGGAGAAAATCTGAATCATGCGCGAACCATCTGAAAGATCTCAACATTTTATATATATCACAAGTATTTATCACTTTCTGCCAGACTTGAAGAGTATGATTCACCCAAGGATTCCCCAATCCTTCCAAGCGAGCCATAAGACCCCTATCCGCTATCACTGCTTGGATGGGAAACTGTTTAGATAGGCTGGACTCCAGTTCCTTCCATCTAGCTATATATGTGTCATCACACCAGTATAGGAGGGGAGCTATTTGTGAAGCATAATAATAATTCCTTAGACAGGGGAGACCTAACCCTCCACTTTCCTTGGCCAGTTGAAGGGTGGTATATTTAATCCTTGGTTTCCGGCCCTGCCAGACAAATCTGGAGATCCATTTGTCCCACTCACTGAATTGATTATCAGACACCTCCACAGGCAAGTTCCTAAAAAGGTAAAGTAAACGGGGGAGCACATTCATCTTAACTGCACTTATCCTAGAGCTAAGGCTCAAAAAAGGGACCAAGTTCCATCTGTGTAAATCTGCTTTTATACTTGAGGATATTGGCTCATAGTTTGCCCGGAAGAGCACTGAAAGGTCTCGTGTCAGGTGGACACCCAAATACTTAATACTCTCGTTTTCCCAGTTTACTTTAAATTTCTCACGTAAATTCGCAGAGGCCACATAGTTAAGAGTCATCACCTGAGTTTTTAAAATGTTAACTTTATAGCCAGATAACCTGCCAAAATCAGTCAAAGTAGACATCAATTCTGTGAATGACTTCTCCGGTTCCCCCAGACAGACCAACACATCATCCGCAAACATTGCTACTTTATGCTCTATTCCTGACATAGTAATGCCCTTGATATTTCGGTTTTGTCTAATTAATTGGCCTAGTGTTTCAATAAATAAATCAAAGAGGAGTGGCGAGATTGCGCACCCCTGCCTGCATCCCCGATTCAGAGCAAAAGCTCCAGAAAGATCACCATTTACCTTGATGCGGGCCGAGGGTCTGTCATATAACGCCTGGATTACTTTAATAAACTTCACCTGAAAACCAAACTTCCCCAGTACCTTATACAAAAAAGCCCATCTAACAGAGTCGAAAGCCTTTTCGGCATCCAGACTCCCTATAATTGATTGAGGCCCCTCTATATGAATTTGACTTAAAATGTGTAGTACTCTCCTAATATTGTCTGACGTCTGTCTCTGATGAATAAAACCAGTCTGGTCCAAATCGATGAGAACAGGCAGCAGCTTCTCCAGTCTGCGGGCAAAAACAGAGGTGAACAGTTTATAATCCAAATTGAGGACACTAATTGGCCGGTAATTCCCACATTCTCGCCTATCTTTACCCTCCTTAGGGATAACAGAGATCGTTGCCTCCCTCCAGGAGGGTGGGATTTCTCCCTCCTGAAGGATGTGATTAAACGCTCTAAGTAATAGTGGGACTAGTTCTAACCTCAAGCAGCGGTACCATTGAGCATTATACCCATCTGGCCCAACTGCCTTCCCCAACTTCAGTCTGGTGATAGCAGCGTTAATTTCCTCAGCTGAGATTGGTTTTATTAAATTCTCATTCTGAGATTCTGAGAGTGAAGGTAAATCAAGGGAGCTAAGAAAGGTATCAATGCAATGTTCCTCAGAGGCACTAGGTTGTGAGTACAGATCCCTGAAGAAAACCTCAAAACATTCCTGGATCTTTTCCAATTTAGTTTCCATGACATTAGTTTTAGGATTCCTGATTTTGTGTATTGTACTTTCCTCCTGTTGTTTACGTAGTTTGTACGCCAGATATTTTGCTGATTTCCCTCCTATCTCATAATATTTTTGTCTCAGGAAGGTTAAGTTCTTCTGGGCCTCCTGTGTGTAAATATCATTAATTTCACCCTGTAATTTCCTAATCTCCTGCTTAATAGCGGTGCTTGGGTTGTCAACATCTGCTTGTTGCTTCAGCTTTAAATTTGACTGAAGCTCAGCTAGTTTTTGCCCTTTGATTCTCTTCAGGTAGGAGGTAGTGGAGATCAATTTACCCCTCATTACAGCTTTAAGCGTATCCCATAGTATAGTCGGTGACACCTCCCCTGTGTCGTTAATTTCTAAAACCTCTTTAATGTCTTCCTTTATTTTAGATACTATGGCAGGGTCATTGAGTATATGCGAGTTGAGTTTCCACAGAGTATTTCGATTTTTCCTTGCCACCTGCAGAGAGACATATATGGGGCTATGATCAGAGAGATCCCTTGTTAGTATGTCACAGTCTCTAATCCTAAATCTATCCACAGTAAACATAAAAAAGTAATCCAGTCTAGCATAGACTTTAAATGAGCTTGAATAGTGTGTGTATCCTTTGATAGATGGGTACCGCTCTCTCCATATGTCTATTATCCCCATTTCCACCATATAGGAGTTTATTTTCTTCAAGAGTGGGTTAGTCTGAGTCGTTGGATTAGAGGAGTCTAGTTTGGGAACAAGCCTAAAGTTGAAATCCCCCCCACAGATGACCGTGCCCGGAGAGTCCAACATCAGATCAAAAATGTTCCTATAGAAAACCCAGTCACTCCCAGGCGGGGCATACACATTTAATATTGTGATTTCAGACCCCTCTATCTTGCCCGTTATCCTAATAAATCTGCCCTCATCATCACTGACTTCTGAGATATGTTCGTAGTTAAGTGCACCAGAGATAAGCGTAGCCACACCCCTTTTATGTTTAGATTTGACGGATGAGGAAAAAACGTGTCTAAAACCTTTCCTTTTCAACCTCAGATGGTCCGCTCGTGTGTCTCTTGAAGTAAGGCAATGTGAGCTTTTTCTTTCTTTAGTTTAGACAGTATCTTACTCATCTTTACCACATTCAAGACCCCATTCACATTAAAAGAAATTATTTTCACTGGCTCACTCTGCATGTCGTTGTATTAACTGAGCACACCACAACCCGGCAGCGGCAGGCAGACCCCCCTCGGAACAATAACAAGTACCATGAATAGAAAACAAACAAAAATAGTTGGTACATAACTGAAGCATGAACACTCCTAGCCACACTTCCAGCAGTGGACCACTTCCACTGCTTCCCTTTGTCCTTGAAGGAATACCCCTATTTACTCCCTGAGGTAGGGGGCCTTCCACTGTGATGGCGCCCTTAGAAAAGAGAATCCCCACCCATTTTAACTCGACAACCGTTGCATCTCACCATGTCGTCCAGAACATAACATCATATCAGTTCTCTTCCCGTCTATATACTTGCAGCCTCTCCTTGTAGCCTGCAGCTCCCTGGTTCTGCCGCGGCCGCCGACCCCCGACCCGACTCCAAGACGACCATCTCTGTAGTTTCTCTCTAAGAGTAGCCGGTGGTTTAATCACAGTCACCGGGAACCCCCGACTCGCCAGGTCCGCTGTCGCTTCCTCCACCGAGTTGTAGGTTTTCGCTCCATCCTCATAGAACACCTTCAGACGAGCTGGATAGAGGGTCCGGAACCGCAGATTCTTGTCCTTCAGGATCCTCCGTGCATCTGCATACTCTTTCCCCATAGCCATGATCTCCGGAGGGTAGTCATGGTCAACATTTATTTTATTATAGTTCCACATAAAACCTTTTTTCTGCCACGCGAGCCTCAGCACTTCTTCTTTGACTGTAAAGCACAGAAATTTTACCAGGATCGATCTGGGCTGGGACCCGACTGGAGGGGGAGATGATAGTGCTCTATGTGCCCTCTGGATCTGTAGTGCTGTTGAAGGGGGGATGTTGAGATTCTCCCGAAGTATTTTCTCCACAAAGTGGGTCATGGTTTGTGAGCTCGATTCCGCTCCTTCCGGGACCCCGTACAGTCTGAGTGACTCCTTTCTTGAGTAGGCCTCCAGTGATGCCAGTTTAAAGTTCAGTTTTTCTTGCGATGTTACAAGCTCAGAAACTATTTCGTCAGTTGTTTGCAGCTGATCTTCATGCACAGCAACCCTGGTTTCTATCTCGTTGAGCCTGGCGTTTGTTTTGTCCAGCTCACCTCTAATGACCTGCAGTTGTGACTTTGTGTCTTTTCGGAATTCTTTCACCTCTCTTCCAACTCCTCTTAGCTCTGTCAGTATCAACGTCAAGCTTACCGGACCGTCCTCGTTCTCTGTACCGGTATCTTCAAAGCTCGGAGCGGGGGAAGCGCCGCGGCTAGCCCCGGGGGAGCTAGCGTTAGCTTCCTCCGTTAGCTGCATTTCCTCGTCTTCAGCATGCTCGAAAGCTGACTTTCTACCTCTTCTGTTCTTTTTGGACGTCATCTGAGCCCCTTTAACCTCGTTTTCAAGTATTTCGCTGGTCAGTTAATGCACTTTGGGGCAGTTTTAAGTACTTCTCGTCGAGAGCTCTCTTACTAAGTTGCCATCCCCTTGCGACCGGAACCGGAAGTCCCAGGACTTAACTTTAAGGAGAAGGTGGGTGCGCGGAGTTGGACTTGGAAGACAGGTAGAGCTGGGAGCCATTCGTGTAGCAATGAAAGTGAATACCAAATTCAATGCAGTGTCAGTGTGGAAACTATCGTGGGAGAAATATGATCTGTTTTCCTGTTTCATACCACTGATGTGCAGCAGCATTCTCAAACAACTTAAAATAATCAAGAGACTAATTTGAACAGTCTGGTGAAAGGACATTGCAATAAACCATTATGTATTAAGTTTTTATTTTTAAATGTATGGATGTAGGAAACAGAGCAGTCTGTGCTGGCAGACTCCCTGAGGAGGGCTCTGTGATACCAAACAGATCTAACCCTTGTACCAATCAAAGCACACGGTCAGCGTTAAGTGTGACAGCTTAGGGTCTTGCGAGTGTATGGCTCAAGGGCACAGCGGTGTAGGTGATAATGTAATGGCTTCACATAGAGAGACCCATTGTCAGCTCACAGCTTGAAAATATATTCCTGGCTGGAGTAAAGCAAAGTCAGGTTTTGGAAAGTGGCCAAGGGTCAGGCTGTAGGACTCAAGACTCTGTGATCACAACAAACTGGTTTATTGAAAAGGAAATGACAATCAATATGTTCACATAAGAAGAAATTGGTATAAGCATGTAAATATTAAGCTCTAAGCTTTGATGGATCTTCTTCTTGGGGTACTTCTTTTTTTTCAGTTGTGATGGAATTATTCAGAAGATGAATGTTGACATCACACAGCATGAAATCCCTTTTGTTCTTAAAAGTCAGGAAAAACTAGGACAGCTACAGCAAATACCTGACAATGAGGACAAACAAGGATGGATGGAAAAAAAACAGATAAAAGAGGAGGAGAAGTAATCTTATTTTGAAAGAAATCCTCTCAGTCAACTCTAATGGCTGCGAGTGATGATTGATGGTGATTGTGAGCAGATCAAACAGCCAGACAGGCTTCGGTATTAAAAGTGGAAAGGGGTAATTCTTGTCTGCAAGGGATGCATTGATTTATGCAGCCTGTGGACTCAAATGCCAAATCCCTGAATTGAAAAACATCTCTGCACTTATTGGCGTGTTACAGCAGCTGAAACCAAAATTGTGTAAACTTCCCATTGAGTGTATGCATACGTAACACAGCAAGACAGAAGATGTGTCTTAATGAGAATACCAAAGCTGGTGGAAGTCTTTAGGTTGAATAATTAGTGAACATTATAAGTAAACTATTGTAGCATAGTAATCAAATGGTTCCTGCTGTTTCTCAAACAAAGATATCAATTCAGTTTAGGTTTATAAACCTAAAAAAGCAGAATATTTTTATCATATCAATTTCATATATTTCTAATTTCCATAGTGATTGAAGGGATTGTATCATTGAAAGCCTGACTGCAAGTGTGGGACACTGTTAACATATACATTAACTGAACAGCTTCTCATCTTGGAGTTACTTAAATTGTCGATCAGTATTGATGAAATCCAGTGAGTCCAGATTTTATTTATAGAGCACATTTAAAACAACCTCAATTGAAATAGTTGCAAATGCTGTAAGTTGTCTCTCTGAGCAGAAAAAAACCCCTTCTGCAATATGATATTTGCCTCAAGATACTAATGTTAGCTACAGCTGCCGAGAGGCTGCTAGCTAGCAGAAGTTTTATGCTGTATTTTACCCAAGCTTAGCATCCTTCTCCCTATCAAGAAGGATGCTCCCTAGCGACCTTTTCTAGCTACTCCTGGGGGATTACGAAGCCAGATGGGATAGTTCTTTTCGATGCAACGGAGCAGTGACTCTGTCCTGATGTCTGAGTTCCTCACAGTATATCGCTATGGCTGAGCTCAGCCACCCTTCGGAGGAAATTCCTTTCAGCCACTTGTATCTGTGATCATATTCTTTACTACCCAAAGCTCACAAGTTTCAACCATAGTTGAGGGTTGGAGTGCAGATCGATTAGTAAAATGAAAGCTTTGAATGCCCCGTACAACACCTGCATTAGGCCTACGGCCAATACTGCGCAAATCAGTCAGTCATCATGATTCATTTTAGGGTTAAGATATTTAAATTCCTTCACCTGCTCAGCTGCAAAAAAAACCCTCCAAAGCCTGCTGGAGGTCCTTGCATGAAGAATACAACATAAACTGCATCATCTGCAAAAAGCAGAGAAGAAATTCTGAGGTCCTAAAACCAGAAACTCTTCTCCTTAAGGTTGTGCCTTGAGATCTTGTCCATGAAAATCCCAAACAGAGCAGATGACAGGGGACAACCAAGGAGGATCCCAACATGCAGTGGTTACTGATCTGACAATGTGCAGAGGATGCGGACACAGCTTCCTCTTTGGTCATACAGGGACCTGATAGCTTGTGGTAATGCCCTCAGCACCTGATATCCCTGCAGCACCACCAACTTGACCTCTCACAATAATAGGGCTTCTCCAAGTAACTAAAACAAATATAGATTGGAAGAGAATACTCGTATAATTCCCCAGAAGCCATATGAAGGTAAAAAGTTGGTCCACTGTCTCACATAGATTCAAAGTTAGGCCAGAGTCTCCTCTCCAGCAACCTGGAATAAACTTTGCTAGTGTGATACCCTGATAAATGGTCCCACAGAGCTTGTGTTCAAGGCACTATTCCGGAGTCAACCAAGACAGTTTGTTTGGTTAAATCTTTAGCCCACTGCATCAAACATTTCCTCCATGACGCCTGTAATTCTAATTTCAAGGCACAAGTAGTGCCTACACTGTCTCAAACAGTGAAATTACATACAGATTCCTAGGATACTGTGTGCCTGCTGTAGAGTAAAAGCCCAATGAGCCAGAGACAGCTCTTGACATCTGATATAAATTATCCACCCTCTCTTGAGCTGCCCTGAGCTCCTGGTGCACAGCAGCGAGGACATTAATATGGGGATCACAGGAGCTGCTACTGCTTTGCTTCCTGCATTTTAAAGAGACATATAAGCTAGCACCAACTAAACTAGCCAGCAAAAAGGTAGCTTGATATACAGTATATTTCTGGGATTACCGTTTGATGTCAATGTGAAGAGTAAGTATTTTGAATTAAGGTAAACAAAACCAACACAGTATCTGTGTTTCCAAAGTTCAGTATGACATATTGACAAATAGAGGTTAGCTGACGTATGCAATTATATTTACACTTGCTAATGTACATTTATGTTTTTGCTCTTTGACATGGAGCGTACTTTTTTAAGATTGTTTAATTATCAAATCTTACTTTTAAATCCCTGTACAACTTTAGATGTCATCTTAAGAACAGTGGTAGAAAACCAAACTGGAGTATACATTTTGAAAATTACATCTAGAGTACAACTTTTAACAAAGGGGGCATTTAAGTCACTTTTTAACAATTATGTCTGTTTGCTGCTGTTTGAACTTGACAAAAGTGATAAGAGTCATCCTGATATCTTCAAAATATTGATAGAAGAAGGAAATCACGGCTCTCAAAAATGTTTCTAAATGTTGGCACACTTAACAGCTGATGGTTCAGGAGGTGCAAAAAGCTTCACATCTGTCAGTGTGGTTCCCCGAAACACCTTTTCTGCCCTTTCACAAGACAACTGCGGATCAATACTAACATGCTTATCAGCCATCTGACACCAGGCAATTACACACTCCCACCAGGGATGAGCTGAGAGGGTTCAGGCAGCTTCAACTTTGCTTTAATAATTTCACAACAACAACCTGATGTAATCTTAATATGAATCATGTTACACTGCAATTGTTGCTTAAGCTGTTCATGCTTTGAGGGAAAATTTCAAATTAATTTTGTAATAGATGCAGAGTAGCATTAGGCCATCTAAGGTCTCCTGTTTCTGAAACTCAAGCATTAGCATTATTCAGTATGCTTAATTTATTTTTTAGGGAAATCTAAATAACAAAACAACCCTGTGTGTAATGTGTCTGAATAATAACAACACAAACAAATAAGATGCTGAGTTATTATCTTGGCTGTTAAAAGGTCCAGGAAGAGTAAAGACGGCAAAACAAGAAGAGATGGAGAGAAAATAAGTATTCATTATGGGGGAAGTCTTGGATTTTATGTATAAGTTATCACCATGTCATGAGGGCAGTCTATGTGCTTTCTTTGACGAATTACAAGCAAATAAAGGGAGTACTGACAAATCTCAATGCACCACGATATGAAAATGTCAAGCTCAATCATTCATCACTTTTCCAATTTTCTGCAGTCACTTGCTTGAAGTCATATTCTTCTAAGAAATCAGCAGTTATGTCAGACTTTTACACCTCATAGGTCACTCAAATGATGCATGTCAAAGTAAAATAGTGCCATTGAGATTATAGAATAAAAGTAGAAGTGCACAGTGGCACAGTGTCTTGAGTGACTGACTCTGAGTTATGCAACAAGATACAGTATCTCTTTCCTTTTGGTTAACCCTTTTTATGTGGCCTGCACAAAATGAGGAAATTCTTTGATGTGTTATTAATTTATTTGATTCTCCAATAATGATATTAAGTGAGGCAAACATTTATTAAAGTGTGTGTCTAAGCTTCAATTTACAGTTCTTGTTCTTATTTTCTATTCTACAAATGTAACTTAGTGCTGAGTAAGTGTGGTGCGCTAACACCAATAACTACTGTAATTCAGACTGTGTTCATGTACAGTACATTACACCACAATAATGATATCAGAATGCGTGCTGCTCCATCATCCTACTTTATCTTTTGTATCTAGTATAGATATATAGCTATAGATATAGATATAGCTCAAATTTACAACCTCTACTCTTCATTTCTCCTTCGGGGCAAAAGACCATCTGACCAGTGAGTGGAGGAGGGGAAGGCCTGTTAAAGTTTTTTGAGAAGTTGTTAAATGGCTGATTTGGAGGAGATGTGGGTTGTAGAAGATAGACACGCGCATAAAGAAAAGAGACAGGGAAGTAATTGAAGGCTGAATGGTAAATCTGATGATAAAACCTAATGGAGGGAGAACCAGTGGGAAGTGGAAAGCAGAGTGAACAGAGTGTGCTGCATCAGCCAATTTCCCTTTGGACCACCAGGATGTACTAGAGGGTTTTTTTGGGGGAAGCCATCCTCGGAGAGTTAAATAAATTCTTGAAACTTGGTAAAGTCTGATATAAGGTAACTTTCAGAAACGCTTTGTCATCATTTCAGGGCAACAGAGGAGGCTATAATAGGACCAGGTTGGGGGAACAGCTATTTGTAATGACTTGGTGCTTCTTGACACAGAGCATTGTTTGCTGTGTAAGATTACGATTTTGAAAACAATGCACGCTCTAAAAAATGCAAGAAATGCTACAGAATCTGCAGCCTCCACACTGGGGGTGGCTGTGGTTCAGAGGAAAGTGGGTCATTGTCTAATCTATAGAACAGCAGTTTGATTTCCTGTCTCCTGCAGCCACAAGTCTTAGTGTCCCTAGTCACAGCACAGAACCTCAAATTGCAACAAAAGCAAAGCCATCAGCATGTGAATGTGGGTGACTGTAATTGGATTAGTTCCTGATGCAGCTTGAAGTGTTGCTCAGCAGACTCGTATCAGTCTTTGTGTACATACTGTATGTGTATGCTTATCAGTGCATGAGATTGATCTCTATGCACTCCATTTATCATCAACAATGCTATTGATATCCTGTGTTATTATAAGCTGTTTATGATTCAAAACTAAGCTTAAGCAAAGTCAACTCACTTCTTAAGTAGGTGGAAATATCAACTTATGGAGGATTTTGGTAATAAGTTTGAATTCTCAATTCTTAGTTTCAATTATTCAACACCATACTGATGTGTAATTTTTTAAATCACTGATCCATTTAGAATAAAATACACATGACTACCTCCTAAATAACAATCAGGATAGAGGTGTAGCATTAAGTATCCCTTCCCAGCTGTTTTTTTTATTACCCCTATAGATAAAAAAACAAACAAACAAGATGGCAACATTTCACAATGGGCACATCACGGTGTCTTTACCAACATCTGTGGACACGAACAAATTAATCCTGGATTTTTTTTGGCAAATAACGTACATTTAAGATCATCTCTATGAGCTGCTGATTACTGGAGAATTACTTAATTCGGTTTATCTGTCATGCTTGCTTTTTTGACAGTTGCGAGATCCAAGAATCCTGTGTTTGCGTTTAAATGAATTCTCTGCGGTATTTAGCGTGTAAGAATCCTCCACAGTAACAGATCTGACCTGCCAGAACTTACTGTGAGTAATGAGAAGTCAGTTTGTTTGGGGTTGTCTTCTTCTTACCTGCAGTTCTTGCTACAGTTCTCCTCTGTGATCCCGTCTTCGTCTTCGCCCCAAACATCCACAGCGGAGAAAATCAACGCCACCAGTACAGCAAAGCAGCAAACCAGGGCAAAGATCACGATGCACTTTTGCTGAGACTGCAAAAGAAAGACGGAGAACAATATTGATTTTTAAGTTGGATTTTGTGTGTTTCAACACTATATTGTGAAAACAAGGCCAAAGTGCCCCAACCTTGGCTCCCATTAGCTTTGACAGATTTAATGCACAGCTCAGCAGGCCATAACATGATACAGAGGAGAAATTAACACAAACATGAGCAGAGGGTCGATGTTTGACCTTTCAAGATCAGGCTTTCATATACAGAACATGAAGCAGGAATGATAACAAGCTGAAGGAAAGACTGAGCAAAGAGAAGAACATCAAAGGAAACCAAAGTATACAAAATCAACCTCAAAACCAAAATATGCATTATTATAAGCAATCAGCATGGAATATTTGGTTTCGGTCCAAATAGAGAAATACAGTAGTTAGGATGAAGGAAGACACCGACATTTTGCAAAGGAAGCTATTTCATCTTTCCGCTGTGGGATTCTCTAATGGATCATGTCATGTGTATTTGCAAAAGCTGATTTCAAAGAAAATATTGTTTCTGTAAATCATCAGTCAAAGTTCCCCTTTGGGTGCAAAATGACTCTCCAATGTCCAATACTTTTGACAGGAGTGTGTTCCGGCTCCCTACTCAGGGAATTTCCCAGGGGATTCATGAACCTTTAGAAGACCCTTTAAGAAGGCAAAAGTAAATAATTGTGCAAAGGTCATTGTTGTTACACATTATGTGTATCAGTGTAGCAGGCGCCACTTTTGCCTTTACAGCACTTATACAAACCACTGCAGCATTTTAGTTTTCAATATGACAAATTTCAACTGTATGAATTTAAACAGAGAGACACTTTTAGTTCATCTCATCTTTGTGGATTTTGGTTTTCCTGTGTTTATTCTCTAAATACATCATGTATTGAGATATTGAGCTTATAAATATGGTTTATTTAAGGGCAACGTAAATCTGTCTCTAACATTTACAAAGAGCTTTGAGCCAAATCGTTCCTTATAAAACATTTATGATGTTCTTGAAATTGTGGGAAAACAAATTGAATATGTTATTTCCTTATGATTTTGAGAAAATGTCAATCATTTTATTTGCACATTGAAGTTAATCAATTTTTGTGCATCATACATTGTTTATGATTGTCTCTCTCAGGGCCATGGTGTAACATGCGATTATCAACTGACCTTCCTTGAAAAAAATGAACGATTATTACACCTCTGTGAGCGCGCAGAAGCGGTCGATGCTCTTGACTGTCATAATCTTTTTGAGGCAGTTATCTGAAGACTGGAGTTAATTTGTTGTGTGTTCAAGACAAAGAGATAATGAACCTTTGATGTGAAAGAAATGGTTGTTTCCTCTGATGACTTGTAATGTTTAACAGAGATCCAAAATGTTTCAGCTTACCACAAACGCTCAATACACCAATAACTGTTCAGTTATTGAACCTCACTGAAAGTTATTACATGATCCTGCAGACCGAACAAAAACACCAACTCAATTTCGAGTTTCTCCATAATAGTCCAATTAGGTCTAAAAACAAAAGTGTATGCAGGATACATAAATCAACATCTTGAAAATAAAGCGTTTAACATATCCATCCATCCATTATATAAACTGGTTGTCCAGTTTACGGTCGCAGGGGGGCCTCGGCTGATCCCAGCTGTCATTGGGCGAAAAGCAGAAGACACCTTGGACAGTTTGGCAGTCAATGTTTCTGCCCCCTGAGGACAAAGCAGTGTCTCCCTCAGTAGCAGTTTCAGGTATAAAAAATAACTATCTAAATAGGTCATTTTTAAGCTCGTGTTCTGGTTTGCTTTTATTGCTCATTTGGAGGCATCTGTATTTATTTCAGCATAAAACTCCTCACGGGAGCTTTAAAAAGACTCACATGAACTGAATAAAACATTATTAATTTCCTTTTTATGGCATATTAACATGTCTGCAGTGTAAAAGTTCTATTAACAGCTGCGCTTAAGAATTGAGACCTCAGTATTGATCTAGTCTCTTTTCTGAATTCATCATGATACGGGGCGGCAGTAGCTCAGTCTGTAGGGACTTGGGTTGGGAACCGGAGGGTCGCCGGTTCAAGTCCCGGCACGGACCAAGTCCGGAAACTGGTCTGGTAGCTGGAGAGGTGCCAGTCCATTTCCTGAGCACTGCCAAGGTGCCCCTGAGCAAGGCACCGAACCCCAAAACTGCTCTGGAGCGCTCGCTGTGGGCAGCCCCCTCACTCTGAGACCTCTCCATTAATGCATGTCACTAGAACCCTGTTTGTGCATGAGTGTGTATCTCGGCCTATGTGTGTGTTAGACAGAGTGTAAAAACCGAATTTCCCCTCGTGGGATTAATAAAGTGTAAATTATTATTATTATTATACCTGTAAATTCTATCAATGCTTTGTTGTGATCTTCTTCACGTGTCCTCTTGTTTTACTATTTCAAGGATATAAAAATTTTACTTTTTAACTTTTATAATATAATCCTATTATTGTTTTAATGCAGGACTGATTGTCACATCATATAGTATATGTACCTTTTACTACTTCAGTTCTTAATGTGTGCAATATAATAACCTGCAGAAGATAGATCCAGTTACTGGGAAAACGCCCACAGTAGTTGTTCAACTAAACCTTTTTTAAAAAATAATAAAAAATAACATGATCCCAGTTAAAACCGACAAAACTAATTACTCTTGAACAAAGCAGATCATTAGCACAGTCAGCTCTACCCCATTCATCATCCTCAGAGACAAATCTCATATCATACACCATCAACCTCATTGAGCTGAACAAGCACAAAGCCTTGAATATTTCATTGTGTTTATTGTTGCTTAAGAGACTTTTGCACAAATTCTCTCTTGTGGGAGTTAAATTAATCTGCCAACCAGTCAATAAAGGGTCCCCAGAGGACCAAAGAGACACTGGCAGAAACATTAAGCTTCACACAGCCATCTGGCTGAGTTGATGTCTGTTGGGGGAATAGGGTTTCTGTTTGCTGGCACTGTTGGTGGGTGGACTATTACACCTATTTGCTATCCACATTCACTTTCAGATGTCTGTGACTTGCAAAGGCTATCTCTAAGGTTAAATGAATGACCCTCCTGACTGAGGCAACTGATTCCCATTCAGAGACCTGATTGGGGAAAAAAAAAAAAAAAACAACCCCTCCCTCCCTCCATCCTCTGAACATCTGCAGCTGAAGAGCCCCTGGCTCTTCACTAAAGCTCACTCAGCAAACACTGCCTGGATAAACGGAGGTTAAATCAAATCCTCCACTCATCTGCTGGACCTTATTGCACAGAAATATGGAGGACGGTCTGCCAGACTCAAGCACCGCAAGCTCCTCATATTTCCAGTGCTCGTCTATTTCTTGCGTTCGCGTGTGATGAAGAGGTCAAGCCCAAAGTATGCAAAGTGGACAGTGTCATCTGACACTGGGGCAAAGTAAGGAATCAATACACCTTCAATAACAGGAAGCAGACTGCCTCATATATGAACTGTTGAAAGACTGGTATACTATATTAAGAGGATAATCAAGGCTTGACTGTTTTTCTTAGAAACGTATCCAATTTTTCTTCGCTGTTTCTAATAAGTTTCTACTCTCAAGAGGCATTGTGTCTAATCACAAATTAATTACTTTGGCATATGCTCAAAATTTCTGATTTTTTTTTCTCCAGAAGAAATGACAGCCTTGAGTGCAAATAGTAATCACAATTAAGAACTACTGCTTGTTGGCGCTTATAAAACCCCTGAAGAGTCCATCTGAAAAATGAGGACAAGGTGGATGGCATGGCACCAGACTGCCACACATACACAAGAAAATATTTAATCACTGTTACTGTCTCTTTTTGGCAATCATACTCTCTTTCCACACAAACATGCAGAACGAGGTGAAGGCCAGAAGGAGTGGATGTTTCTGATCAGAGGCAGAACTATTAAACTGTCTGCTCCCTCTTCTTAAATCCCTGATAAATCTCTAAGTTGTTCAGTCTGCCCTTTGCCATCTGCAGAAGTCGGCACAACCTACTCATCTAAATGTGAGATTTATCAGGCAATGCAGAAGTCATTTTGCTCCCAAGGCTTTAGAAGCACATTTAGGGAAATCGTAGTAGCGCCCACTGAGCAGCGGAATGACTTTCTCCATGGCATAGCTGGAGAAACGTATCAGTGCCCCAATTATCCTTTCATGAGTGTTTTGTCTTTGTCAAGGAACAAGGGGGACATGGAGTGGTATTGCTCAGAGGGAAAGAGACGTTTAAATCACACCAACTCTGGGAAAGCTATTTGAACAAAATATCCTCTAATTTGATTGCACTAGGAGCAGAAGGGTGGGTAGAGAGCAAGATAACTCAAGCCTATAGAGACAGAGGTCACAAAAGACAGACATGATTCATCAGCCAGTACAGAGAGGTGATTGCAGAGAGAGAAGGAAAAAAAAGAAAGAGAGAAGAAGCTGTTGAGTGTAACAGCTGATTGGGTGGAGACTCAAAATCAAACAGCCAATAGGAATATTTATACATTTAAAATGCAACATGGATTTTCTGCTTTTTCATGATGTTGTCAGGCTTGATTATTGAACTTTGACTAAACACCAAAATAGTTTGTAGTTCTTCAAATATCTTGTTGTAAAATTCACATGCCTGTGACTTTATGGCTTAACAACATGATTACTACTTTATTAATGTATCAAACTTAAAAGATACATTCAAATGTGCATTAATACCACGTTTAATCAAAATGCACCGCCAGGTATAACATGACAGAAAAATGGTACTGCATTAGATATTGAGGTTATCCTGGAAAACAAACAAATTACCGAACTTCAGTTTTGTTATTATTTTTATTCATTGTATGTTTTTGTCTATTTTTTTCTTTTTTTCCTCATTTTCATACAACTCCAGTGTGTTTTTTTTCTTTTTTGAGTAGAGAAGATGAAATGTGGACATAAATAAACTTCTCCTCCTTCTTCTTTTCATCACAGTGTTAACATTTTTTGTTTGCGATTGATTGATTAATACTTTCCCAATCAACCTTTTCGGTCACATATTGACATTATTGGCATCTACATTATGATGCAGCCAAAGCTCAGAAAAGCTGGTAAGCCGGCCCTCAAGTGGAGATCCCCAGACTGTCTATTGAAGGATACTGGTGACTTTGTTCTGAAGACTTAAAACTTGAAAGACTATACTACCTTTGATATTTGTATACTGCCATGTTAACAATGATTTTCACTGGGGAAGAAGTGAAGATCATTAGACAGTGGCTAACGTACACCATGAGCCCGCCAGAAAAAAATCAACCTACATTGATCAGCTGTGCTCTGACTCCACTTACTACATGCACAAAGGGATTGTAGTGGGGTCATAAATCTCCACCATTGCAACTGACTTGTGCAAGGAACCTTTTGTATTTTGTATACCTGTACATATCGTCACCTTGTATGCTGATCACAACTCTGTGCTTTCTGCTCAATTTAGGTGTGAAGTGTATATTGCTACTGTTGCCACCGTCTCTCTTGACTTGTGATGAGCAAAGTGTTCTAACCAAATTAAAAACAACACATATCCTGTTGTTGGCTCGTCCTTCAGTCAAAACAGATGGTCCACACAGCTGCTGCAAAGCTGACAACTCATAACCCTATACTTGTTACAGCATCAACATAATTAACCTTTAAGTGCGTTTGTTGCACTAAAAAACAAACTATTGCACAGATCCCAGTGCAGTTGGTATTAAAGCAACAATACAAATACATAATGAAAATTAAGGACACTTTGATGCATGTTTTTCTGGGTGTCTTCTAATTTTAGTTGTCTCAAAGTCAAAGTCATGCACTCTTTAATTAATGCTCCCCTGTCAGATTTGATTATACTGTGGTGTCTTTCCAGGAGGTGCAGTGGAGCACGAAGTGAAGCTTACCGTTTGTACTTTAGTCTATCAACACGTAAGCGCTAATCCTGTGAATACTGAGCCAAACAGAGATGATATGATGTCCCAATAAGATAGTTTTGGCACAACTACAATCATCCTCTGTGGGAGAAAACCTTTCATACGTCCAAAACATCAACAGCGATATATTGTATACACTTCTTTATGCGCCGCTCAACAGTCACATATGGAGACGTTGATTTATTCCTGTTTTGTTTTTTTTAGAATTATTTTTTATTAATTTCATGCTTTCCTTCATGGTCTGACAAGTGTTTACCAATTAAATTAACAATATAACATAACTTAGTTTACATGTGTCAAGTGGGAAATCAGGATCACATGAGATATTTTCATATCAACAAAAAAATACATAAATTGATAAGACAAAAAAACCCCCAACAAAAACATAAAATTAGATTAAGTACATATAATTAAATAAATATATAGACATTCATTCATTCATCTTACATACAACGCTGTTATTTTGTAACAGACGTGTTTAATTATGCTGTAAAGTTTTGGAGAGTTATCCTCAAAGGCCTCAAAGGTTTCTGCTGCTTGGTCAACAAAACTAATGCAAACATCCCTGTCTCACTTTTTAAAAAAAAAAAAAAAAAGCATTTGGTACCAAAAGAAGAAAGGTACTAAAAGATGCAGACTATTTTCACTCCACTTATCTGATCTTGTTGTGCATACTCTAGTGTGTATCTATTTATTGCAACTGCACAGTTTGTTCCTTCAGATGATGTTTCACTGCTGCTGAGCTTCACCGGGTTCTCACTGTCTCCTTTATACAAGGAACATGTCATTGTTCCATTCAACATGTCTGTTCTTCACAGCAGGGATATAGAAGAGCAAACTGCAGAGATTGGGATGCTGATTCACACACACTGTGCACAGTAAGCTACCTTACCTTCTGCAACAAGGTTTCCCATCGTCTAGTCTATTCATTGCAATGAAGCAACAAACACATGAATTAAATGGATGCAATAGGACTAAGTGAATCTCAACTCGCTAGACATTGCAGGAAACCACTTTCCAAGGTTTCTCAGTGAAGTGATTTTGGGTTCTACAATTAAAAATAAGTTTTTTTTATTCCTCACCAGTAAAATCATCTGCACAGCTGAGCCCACATCTCCTGAGATCAAGGCCACTTCTACCACAGCAACATCTACAGCTGCTGATTATTTGAAATGATGTAGTCATCCTTCAGGTGGCACATTCGGGCCTGACTATGGAATATTTTCCTTTTCATCAATTCTCTGTCTAACATTTTGTTACATTTTTAATATAGATAAACTCAATAATGACTTTTGATATAGCAAAGCATCATTCCAATTTTGCTTCTATAAGATTTATATCACTTTTATCTTTATGTGATGTCATGATGTGAAGGTTATTTACATGCAGCAGCTTTTGAGTGCCAGAGGTGCAGAGAAAGTGACAGAAATGGAGCAGATCAGACATTGCACTGACTGATTTCCAGGTGCTGAGGAGGCAGGTTTCGTTGGGTTTGTGTGGACAAGTGTGTGTGTGCTTTGATGCCGATGAGCAAAGTGCTGGGAGCGCAGTTCATTTCCAATAAACTGTCTGGTTGCACACTCCCTTACTTGTCACCTCTTTCTAGCTCTGTGTCATGAGTTGAGCCAGATTCTATAAAGTAATGCTCACCGTCGTCATACTTTGTTTACTGCCCGAGTCAGTGTCTGTGTCCTATCTCCTGTGTCTATTTCTGTCTCTGTTTTCACTCTCACCTTCCCCGATACGCTAACCTTTTCTGTTCAAGATATAAAAAGAGGCTTGTACACAGCAAAAGCAGGGATATGTTCATGTTGATTTTATTAGGTGGTGACATGATGTCCTCATGAGAGAAGTTGATTTTAGTTTCTCATCCTTAAAACAACATTGTTCAATTGGGAAATAGCCTATTGGCTTCTTGCACAGTATAAAGTACATACAGTATAGTGTACACTGAGATTACATTAGAGCAAACTCTTGAACCTTTGCCCCTTCTGTCTACATCTGTTTTCATGAAAAGAAGCTGTTCTGGCACATGGGTAGGATGAATTTACTATGAATTAGAAAAGAAAAGACATCCATCTTTATCAGAGTTCAAAGTCACAGATTTTTTTCCCCCCCAGACATCCTTAAAGTGTAACTGAGGTTCGATTGTCAGTCGAGTGTGTTCGGAGTGGATGGTCAATTTAAGCAAATGTTTCTGTGCAGGGGCTTAAAATGAAAGACGGAGCAACAGTCAAGACAAAACAAGTTGTCACATTGCTTTGAAAAGCTGACTGTGCACACAGGGGATGGACATAAAAAGCAACAGAGACTGACAGTAAAGTGGCAGCTGGAATGGACATTCTCACTGAATGACTTTGGTGCACCATGAAAAAAAATGTTTTTGTGAAATGTATTATGCGTTGCTCTTTTTACTTGCATGGTATTTGAGATATTCACCTTTCATAATGTTGTTTTTGTTAAGTTGAAGTAAGAAGAAGCCGAGTGAGAGTTAGAAAGTGATCAAATCAAAAAAAAAAAAGTTTTCTGTCTAAATACACTCATGGCGATGAGGATTAAAGGTCAAAACAAGCAGCTCACAGGCTAAATAATCTGCTCCAAGCTACTATAAGACCGGCCATAGAGCCGTTAAGCCTGATTAATGTCATCCATCATTGCTTCATCTGCTGTCACCACATTTGTTACAAGAAAATTGTGCAAGCTGTACATTATTGTACTTTTTTCCCACCTCATAAATACTAGGCAAAAAAACATGAGATAAGCAAAAATAAAATAAAACCTGGAGCTGTCTTTCTAAGAATGAACAGTGTGCAGAACCATTCCAGCCATCAAAGTCTGTCACCTCTGCTGCTGCCTGCTCCTCAAGTCTTATGGAAAGTGACACAGAGTGCTTCTCTCCAGAGAGACACTGTGCTCTTAGTTCGTCTCACTGTCTGCCTGTTCCAGTCTCCTGAGTGAAGTCAGGGCTCCAAGTGCTCTGCCAGCCGGATGTGCAGTCAAAATGATCTGCGCTTACTTAAACACAATCACAGCAGCTTGATCGGATGTTACTTCCTTAACAAGGGGCAAGCCTTATCACATAGAGAAGATCACATGCATTTGCGTTAACCAACAAGTTGTACAGTCAGTCAAAAAGAGAAAATGTTCCTGTATAACACTGTCCTTAGGGGAAATTCAAGAAAATCTTCTGCTAACAAGAACAGCAACTGTGGTAAACAAAGTAATAAGAAAAGAAAAACAGCCTATTTCATGACATTCCAAAGATGTCTTTTACTAATATGAACTACCCTTCTATTCAACTGATTTTTTTACATGTAGTGTAACATTATGTTATTTAAATAAGCAGAAAGAGCATTTATCTATCTAATGTCCTTTCTTGGAGTTTTACCTTTTTCCAGATAAATGTTTTGGCTATATGTTTTCCTGCAGGGAGGAAAAAGAGGAGACTTCTAGCGAATCATGAAAATATTAAACGCGAAGTTGTGAGTTTATGTCTATAGTAGGCAACATGTGTTACTTTTGGAAAGACCCAAGCTAGCCAGTGACAATAAACTGTCCTTTTAAACCTGCAGCTATATGCCTAGATATGTCTACACAATGTTTATCTGCCTGTATATGCCATATATTTATAGGGAAAAAGAGCCTGGCTAAATGCCACCGTTCATCCATCTGAATTTGGTTTTAATCTATACAACATAATTGGAGCTGATCGATTGGAGCAGGAACATCATCCATCTCAACGACAGGTACAGAAGAACAAGGGTATGATCTGTAGGGCTGAAGGGATACATTGGACATTTAACATTGAAGTCCCTGAGACAAACAAGGACAACAAAACCACTGTTGAAAACAGGCAACAAACTAGTCACATATGAACAAGTTACACTCTTTTACATGACATAATAAGAGTTAAAATGTGTTTATAGAGACTTATCTAATATTAGACAAATTAAGTTCAGTTAAATTGTAAGAAAATTCTTCATTCTCTTTGTATCTCAGTTTTGGTTTCTATACAAACACAATTATCATCCTATTTGTTGGTAAATTATCCACTATGTTCACTATAGATTTTTATGTAATTATTTACTTTATTTTCATATTTTTGACACTTCAGGTTTGCAGGCAGCAAAAACAGTGTTTTCAAAGCATTTCCTCTCACAGCAGCTTCCTACTACAGCTGTTTAAAAAATAAAAAGCTTTGAGAATCAGCCACTCATACTAGACCAAAGCTGCATTACAGATAATTCCCTACCGTAAACAATTTGCTGTAACTTGAAACTTCTTGCATTGTCTGGTACAGTGATTGAATTGTTGCAGGAGTCCACTAAAACAACAACAACCCAACAGCTACAATAACACATTTACTTCTTGGAGGTGAACCTGTTATTTTCCCTGCTGTGTACAGAATCTGTGCCCCTTAATCTAATTCAAGTGACAAATAGCTTTATAAATAAATTGACTGTCACAGAATCGGTTTTGTCCATAGGTGCTTGGTCATGTGAGTCTTATAAACGAAGTTGCTCTGTAATAAATTGGTTCAATGTCAATTAAAGACTGCTCCTCTGTAGAGGCGAAAGGCAAGCCCATCCATCACCTCTGCAGGCAGTCTGGTGACGAGCAAGCTTGAGCGAGGCAGCACCAGCAGCTCCAATCTCCCAGATTTACTCTTACAGTTGTGCACCCTTACACCTACACTCAAAAAAAACCACCTCATCAATTCCCTTCACTTGGGTACTATGCTCTCGTCTCTCAATGTGTCCTTATTTGCATCAATCTATATGGGATCTTTACTGGATCTTTTTCCCTTAACCATTCAAAAGGTTAACGATTGTATTTTGACAAGAGAGGCAGGGATACAGTATTTGTGTATCTTGTGTGTAATATGTGTAGGAACTCACTGAACAGATGACAATTGTAATTTATGAATTCATTTCAAGCACACTGGTGGAGGTGTGTCGAGGCTGACAGTTAGTTTGGAGCAGAGAGAAATGGATGTCTGAAGTACCGACAGACACAACGTGACAAACGGTGACTGATGAACCTCTGTGTTCAGAGAACGATGTGGAAACGTTTGTATCCCAGCCAATCAAGACTGATTAATGTGTGTGATGAGTGATTTAGAACACACTGTGAGAACGTAGATGCAGCTGACATGTTCCTTCTTGGGTCTCGTGTGATGATATATAACTGATACTGACAATGTAAATCATCAATTCAGAATCAGAATCAGTTTCATGGCCAGGTATGTTTAACACACAAGCAATTTAACTTCGGTAGACTGTGCTCTTTCTGTACAATGTAAACATTGAAACTAACAATTAGCTAAAAATATAAACAATTCATTAAAGACTAATATATACAAAGCTAAATAAAAAGCATGATGAAGTAAACTCTAAATGGAGAATTCTGACCCACAAGTCATTTCTATATATTTTACAATCCAAGAGTTGGCCCACAAAGCCTCTTATTTTGAAAGGCTAGATAATGCAATGCAGTCAGTACGATCCTCCTGCAGAGTAGCTTTTGGGTTGACCTTTTCCCTGACCTTTTTGATAACTGATTTTAACTGTGTGTGTGGGTGCGTGTGCGTGTGCGCGTGCGCGTGCGCGAGAGAGAGACAGACGGGGGCTGCAGAGATGGAGAAAACCTTGAAAGTGATTTACAAAGTAAAGGCTCCAAGTTTGACATGATGAATTATAAAGTAGCATTTAACTGAAAAAAGTGACACTTTGCTTGAGAAAGTCCGGTGACCGGAGAGAATTACAGCCTTGTGCTTGGTTTCAGCTCATAAATTCTCATGTGATGAGAAACAGTGGAGGCAATTTAGTTGTTATGTGTTTTCCTTATGTCCCTAAGTGAGCCATTGTTGAGCTGAAAAATACAAACACATTGAGGGCAAATCTAAGAACTGGCTCAGGGTCACACTTTGTTAATGCTCTTCAGATGCCCTCCACTCAAGAACATTTGAGTGAAACATGTTATAAATCATTTTAACAAATCATTAGGACTAATAATTCACATTCCTGCAGCCAAAGTGTTTTGTAGATAATTTAATCTTTTTTTTATTATAAGGACCGTTTCTTCTGTAGGAATGATCTCAACGTAAAACAACATAATAGAGTATCTGGATAACTGTTTGTTAAAACTCTTTGAGTGCGACTTGCATAAACGACACTGAATTGGGGTGTTGACCAACCTCTTGCAATGTTTATGTTCTGTACTTATTCAGAGAAAGCTAACTGTTTGCATTGGTAGATGGACTGGATGTTATTTCCTTAACAAGGGGCAAGCCTTATTAAATCGAGAAGATACGTTTATGATGATTGTCTATTGTCCAAGTAGACCACTGGACTTCCAGACAAAAGCAGCTGGCCATGCAGTACGTTTCTCAGAGCTAAAACATGAACAACAGCTGATGATACTCTTGGAAGAGTATGAAATGTTAAGACTACAAAGGAAATCCAGTTGACTTATTACAGAGTCCAGCATGTTGGCTGACGGCCCTTTTTCCATCTCTGGTTAATTTAAAAATAAAAAATAAAAGTCCAGATTCTAGGCCTCTTGTCAGTATAGTGGCTAGAAACCCAGACCTACATATCTTTGAAGATTTTCCACAATCAGTCTGTGGGACGGCTCTGTCAAGTGTTTTGGTTTTCTGATCTCTTGTTGATTACTGTAGAACAGTCATTCTTTACAATAAACCCTCACATCTATTCGTGTTAACCAACAAGATGTACAGTAAATCAAAAAGAGAAAATGTTCCTGTATAAAACTGTCCTGAGGGGAAATTCAATCAATTCTTCCGCTAACAAGAACAGCAACTGTGGTTTAAAAAAAAAAAAAGTAATGTGAAAAGAAAAGAAGCCTATTTTCTGACATTCCTAAAGATGTATTTTACTTTGTGAACTTCCCTTCTATTCAACTGCTTTTTTTGATTTTATTTTTTTAATTTTTAGTGTTACTTATTAAAAAAAACTAACTTGCATGGTTACAAGACTGCAGGGTTACCGTGTAAGAAAAAAATGCATCAAAGAGAATCTCATTTCAATAAACTAAACTTAAAATATCTCCTTAATGACACTTTCTTCTTCTGCTACTGACCTTTACTTTCCATGACAATGTTGCACAATCTGATCTGGGCCGTTACTTCTTTTCACAAGTTGTCCTGCTTCTTACAAGGAGTATGTAAGACTCCTTTTTACATAAGTTACAATGTCAGCCACTGTGATGCACTACATGTACTTTCTCTTCGCTCTCCCTCTCTGTCTCCTTCCTTTGTGAAGCAGCTGTTCCAATCAATGCCAGCCATGCTCTTAAAATCAATAAGTCAATTATAGTCCCATTAAAATGACATACGAGTCCTACAGGCCATGATGAGACCCGAGCCCACACCAACCCAATCATAGCTCCACTCAGTCAAACCCTGTCAGAGACTTCCTCTTGGTCCAGCACTTGGTTGCTTAAGACACATAGCAGCACAGCATTCATTATCTGAGCTAAATATGCCTTTCTCAGCTCTTATACAACAAGGATTTTGATTTATGCACAAGATTAAGTCATGCGAAGGCCTTTTGTTTCTTTTTTGCTGGGTCGACAATAATAAGAAAAGAAACATGTATCATGAAGTTATCCTCTTTGTTTACTTCGTCCTATTAGAATATGCCTTTAAAAAAACGTATCCCAAACAGCATCCTAAGGGTTAGTTGTTAAACTGTGTTATAGAACAGAGAATATACAAAACAAAAACAAAAAAGTTGCTGGTGTATCTAAATGGTTGACATTGGTGATGCCCCATTGTTTTGTTTTTTTTGTTTTTTTTCCCCAGATTGATTTATTTTTGACTTTAGAAAAACAGCAGTTTAACCGGAAACCGTTGTGTTCTTGTCTTTAAAAGTATTTTTTTCTGTGGGATACTTTTCTGAAGATGCAAAAGATTCGTCTGTGCTGTATGTTTAACATGGAGCATATTTGACAAATAAAGCCTACCTACCTAAATTGATACAATTGTTACAAAAGTAATAATATTTCCTGTATTGAGTTGATTAAGTCTCTTGGGTTTGAGATCTTATTAGTTTTTACATTGGGTGCTGTGAATGATGGCTGTGACTTGAGGGTAGAGATGTTGTGAATTTGAACTTTGATGAAAACAACTTTTTTTCTCTGGTTTCATCTCATATTCAACTTTTATTTCCAAAAAAATAAGCAGTTTAGTTTCTTTGTTTAATGATCGTATACTGTTATTTTGAGATTTATTTGATCTTGAAGAGCAACTCTTAAAGATAAGACAAATACACATTTTAGCACTTACAGCTTAGTTCAGCTTCCCTGTCGTCACACACATTCACACAAAAACACACAGACTCTATTTCTCCTACTCTATTTACAATTGTTAAGCTTTCAAAATAGAACCGATACTCCTAACTACAGATAACATGTTCCTGATATCACATTCACACTGCTGCTGTAACGATACACAAGATTTTGTTGACTACAGTACTCTAGGCTTCACTGTGTCCTCATCTTACTGAAAAGCAGATGTTTCTGCAGACCCCTGCGTTTTTCTCCACACTTCCGACCAAGAGCTCTCATTTCCTGCCACTGCTCTTCTCTGCAGATCCATAACAGCAAATGTATCCTTTTGCCATTGGTCACGTAACAACCAAATAAACATCACAGCTTGTGTGTGTGTGTGTGTGTGTGTGTGTGTGTGTGTGTGTGTGTGTGTGTGTGTGTGTGTGTGTGTGTGTGTGTGTGTGTGTGTGTGTGTGTGTGTGTGTGTGTGTGTGACTGTATTTGTTTTGGTGGAATAAGCAGGATGTTCAATTACACTTGCTCAGCTGGTTTATACAGTGTATAGTATCTACCCTCTCACTCTCACTCTCTCTCTCTCTCTCTCTCTCACACACACACACACACACACGTACACACGTGCATGTATCCTTGCCAGAACTGTTTCATTAAAGCTCTGCCAGTAGAGCTGCTCAGGCTTGATCCCTCAACAAGCTACAGGCTTCACAAAATTACCACGAGGGCAGGGAACAAAGCCAGAGAGAGGCAGATGATCGTACACGGACTCAAATTAAAGGCCCAGGTCCTTATCTCTACTGATCAACACAAATATGTTCAGATCTTTACTGATCTGCAACAGGCTCATGCTTGTTAAATCTTACTTCTTAAGAAGCATTCACTGAAAAGCAGATGTGTCTAAATTCTCTGTATAACAATGCACATTAACATTTAATCAGCTGTCAGACCATAGCTGATGGGGTCTGGCATTGTATTACTGCATTAGATATGGTCCACACTGCACTGTCAGAAACATAGAGGAGGACCCAAGTGTAGAAACTGAATAATGTATTTCACAAAAAAAGCAAAATAGATATGTATATATGACTATAAATATGTCCAAGTATCAATCAAGATACAAGGAAATGTCCAACTGAGAAAACACAAGGAGAAGTTTCAGGCATTTCATATGATAAACTTACAACAAGCGTTAAGGAACACTGAGACTAAATAGACTCATGGGTCATCAGAGACATGTGAGACGAACAGCACAAGTGAAGACAACCAGGGCAATCCAACACAAAACACAGAGCACCAGAGAAGAACGAGACAAAATTAAACAAGGAATGAAATCTAATCTCTGAAAATATAAAACTGAACAAGACCAAATCATGACACACACATACAGATGTTTTTCATACAGATGTTTCCTTTTTTATGTATGAACCTAAAACCTATACTGAAATGAGATTGGACAAATCAAAAAACTAAACTCAAAAACCCTTTCCTAACCAAATAACTTGTATCTCTATACTCTTTGTGTTAAAAAGTATTGTTTAGGAGGAAAATATTCAACTGAGATTATAACAATATTTATGTTATATTAAAATCGACACCAACTGCAGTGACAGATAAACATGAAACAAGCAAACTCAGCTCTGTCACTACACTTTAACTCAAGAAAGAACAACACTAGTATTTTCTGCTGCTTCAAAGTCAGAGTTGGTTGTTTTTTTTATTGCTGAATAAAGCTATCACCTTGGGGACAGAGAGATGAACCGTTCTCCAGAAGGTGCTTCTGAGCAATATCTGCAGTGCAGCCATAATAAAGCTGAGCCACAAATCTTCACTGTGACCTTTTCAGAGCCGTGTGGCCAGTTTACCTTTTCATGATGCAGAAGTTTGTGAAGTACAGCTGTCTTTGCTCTGCATGTAAGCTTGTGACCTTTGAGCATCTATAATTAATTACAATGCTTTTCTTAAAACCTATATATGAAAATAGGTCAGTTGAGGAGAACAAGTTGTTTGTTTGGTTAGTAGATCACATGTCTGTGCATGTCAACCCTGTTTTTTTACCCATATTTATCAATTGAAAGTATCTGTGAAAGAAATGAGACGCTTTAAATGATTCGATCAGGATTCATCGCAAGGCATTACATAAAAAAAATTACAAACAGTATGTATTTGGCCATGACCAAAATAGTAAAAAATAAAATAGTTGATCATAGTTGTGTTTTTTTCCTTATGAAATTCAAAACTACAAAGGTGCCATCATCACAAAATAAATTGTACATCATTCATTTAGCAAATCATCAACTTGCTGCAATATGCAATTTCATTTACATATTTAACAGAAATGTTCACTATGGCAAACAATATTTCTGCAGAGCATTAGCACATTAGAATTGTAGTAATGAACATGTATGCATGCTGACATTTTTTAAAATCTAAAAACACAGAGGGGCTCACATGGCTGCATGCTCTTCTGTACGCATTTTATTGACCTGTTACCATGAGATAAACAAATGAACAGGCATTTTGAATAACCCTCCTGTTATGTTCATTTGTCAGGAAAAGCAATGGTGCTCCCGGGTCAATTTGCATGTTTAATTATCCAAAAAGATGTCTAAAACCAAAAAACTCCTAACAAGCAGTGTGAATATTTCTTTACTAACTCCATTACTAATTATACTATCAATATTTAGTGTAATGGTGTTCCTTACCTCTAACAGGTAATGGTTCAATTAGGATAATACACTCATTTTTCATGAAAAAAAACCAAAATGTTTAAACAGTTTTTAATGTTTCACTAGATGATTACTTTTGAAAGATTAACATATAAAACACCATAGTTTTACATAACGTTGAAATTTTGTTTTACATACATGCACTGTAAACCATAAAAAAGTATGTTCTGTTAAACCATTTCTGGTTTTAGCTCGGTGTATGAATTGTACAGTTTGTATTTTGTGTGTGGCCATAATAGCCCGTCATCCCTGTGTGCCTCCTCTCCCTCATGATCTGCTGGGTGTGCTGAAGCTCCCATTAATGATCTGGCACTTCAGGTCATTTAGTGATGGTGCTAATGCCAGAACAGGAAGAAAGCTTCAAATCCTTTGAGTCCTGGCTTTTCAGCACTGATAATTAAACTACAACATTAAACTTGCTTCTCATCTGCAGTTCTGTTAACCCCATCCAGCTGACTACTTGTGTTCAAATAAGTCAAAAACAGAATACAGAAAAAGTGATTGATAATCTCTTTGTAAAGTCAAATTAGCATGGCTTTTGAGTGCACAGTGACAAGAGCTTAATGAAAATTGATGCAGAGTGAAACTATTGAGTCATGAAATGACTGAGATGAGCCTTCACACTTTAGTTGTTCAAAACACTGAATTATCAACAACATGAACAACTGAAGAGCCTGTGCACACTGAATAACAAGTACAACCATGAACAATCTCCACTCTTTACACATAAGAGCTGGATTTACTGCTGTGAATAAAGTACACCAGAAGACTCACAACAATGCCATCCGTCACTAAGGAAACAGCTATTAAACAACATTATTGTACTGATACTTATAACCAAATGGAAATTTCACCCTCTGCTCTCCTCTCCTCTCCTCTCCTCTCCTCTCCTCTCCTCTTCTCCCCTCTCCTCTCCTCTCCTCTCCTCTCCTCTCCTCTCCTCTCCTCCAATGCAATAAAGGTCCATCCATAATTAATGCTCTGATATATCAGACTGTGCGTTCTCTGTTAAGATCTTGTAATGTTCTGAGAGGTGTCATTTGTTTTGGCTAGTTAAAACCTTGTTAGCACAGAATGATGGATAATGTGTCTGTTCGGGTGATCGTAAGTGTGCGTTGGTGTTTGCGCGTCCAATCACTAAGGAAAGGAGGAAGGAGCTGCTGGCATGGCATGCTGCATGGAAGAAAAAAAAAACAGTATTCTTGTGTTTCATTTTTCCTTACTCAACCATATTAAATGCACCACTCACACACAAATGGGTTGTGACTTTCATATTAATATTTCACAATAAAGAACCACATGCTTCTCTGCTTTTGGTCATGATGCATTAAAGGTAGGCTTTTAATCTTGGTATCTTGAGAAGAACTCTAGTAAAAAATAAAAAAAAAAAGTGCCCTCTGGCTTTAGAGTTTTTAGACTTTAATAAAATCGGTGCAAGATTAAAATAACACCAGACTGAAGAGTGTGTCTCGGTACATTTTTTGTGAGTCTTTGATCCAAGTAAGAATCATTGTCTCTCATGTGACACTTAACTTTAGCTTTCCACCTGCCACGTGAGTACACTGCTTAACTGAGCTTTCTGAGAGTGATGTTTTAATAGTACATAAAAAAGCAAAATAGAGGTGGTGGACAATACTGTGTTATACTGATGGTTGTTCCAAAAAGGAAAAGTAACAAACATGATTGCAGCATTGTTAAGAATAAAATGAGTTAAGTAGACTTGCATCGAAGTCAGGTTTAGTTAGTAATCTGAATTTTAGTCAAAGACACAATGACCTGACAGAGTCAGCAAACTATGTTTTCAATTGTTAACAAAAAAAGACTACTATTAAGTGTTTGAGTACAGGGGTAGACCAGAGTCAGATTTGGTCCAAGGATTTTCTATTATTTCCTCACAAAGCTTGTCAATAGCACACCTCTGGCTGCAAAAGAAATAAATCATGTTGCACTGCATCAAGCTTCTGTGATGTTACCTTGACACAATATCACACTTTAAACAGCTTTCAGAGGGACAACCAAGGCAGCACAAAACATGTTTATGGACATCGACTGGATAGTGCGGCTTCATTTTTAAACTTTTTTTTTTTTTGCTTTTCTTTTCAGAGAGTTTCTGTGAAAATGAAAATCACTCTTCTACAGCTCAACCAAGTTTCCAGCATACACATAAATTAGCAGTGTGGACTCTGTCCTTATGTAACAGGAACAGGGAGATATATATATATTCTGAAATATAACTATACATTTGTATATCTATTTTGTAGAGTGTGTTATTGTGATACATTCAGGTATCTCCATGGGCACACTAAAATTATATGCCATTTAAAAAAAAAAAAAAAAACATTTATATCCCTGTGTAAATACAAACATTTCAAGCAGAAATACAACAATACTAGTACACATGCCCACTCAGTTATCTCTCCAAATGCTACAAAATCCTTCACAGTTTTTATAGTATTAAAAAAGTTAATTGCAGATACATGTACCTATGTGCATTATGATGTGAATAATAATCCAGTCAAACTAGAAAATAAGAGCTTTGCATTCAGTTAAAAAATACTTTTCTGCTTCAGTACCTGTACTTAATTATGTACATCTATGTGACCTATTTTTGAAGAAATGTGTCCGAGGGTTAACACGCTGACTTTGGATCTGTCCCATTGTCTTTCACTATCACGCAGGATTCAACACTTTGGTTTTCATGGACATCATTTCAGGTGTTTTGGGCACCATTGTCTGCTGGCTCTTTGCAACATGGTCTGATGACTCCGTGGTCTTTTTGTGTGTTTGCACTCTTGTATGTGTGCCTGTGTATTGATGCAGAACTGTGAATCTATGTACCCAGCATACTGATGCTGGCTGTGAGCAGAATTATGAAAGACTCTCTTTACTCTCTGCCACAACACCTTTCCTCTCTGCTTTTCTTTGCCTGTCTTTTTTGACTCTCCCTCCTTTTCAATCACTACACATCCCCCACGTCTCCTCATCTCCTCCTCAAAGATGCACATTCTGAGTGTCAGACGTGGCCAGGGTGAAAGAGGGACGGCAATGAAAATGAAACGACGAGTTGCATTAAAAAGGAAACCTTTACATTCTCTGTAAAGAGGTTGGGATCATTTGAAGCTCTTCAATATCGTGTTGTCACACATACAGGGAAAAAAAATCAAAGTGCAACATGGTTACACAGCTGCCCTGTTTTGTGGACTCACAGTGAGTCACTCTTAAACATAAAACAGGAACTCAGACTCTTTTTTTCTCATCTTCTTTTCATTTGATTTGTGATGAAGTTTGCGATCACGTCACCCCTTCAATGTTCAGTTAAAGAGACATTTCACTATTTTGTAGAGTCTGTTATTGTATTCAGTGTAACAAAACGTCGTCGTTTCTAACAGTAGATTGTAAAGTCAATTAAATCCAAACTATGAAAATTGTAAAACTTGTTTTAATCATTCTGCTGCAATTTAAAAAAAAAAATTCTGCAACTTGTCAGCCAAATCACATTCCTTCTAATTAAAAATGACATGTCTGTACGATCACAGTTTGCTTTGAACTATTAATGAATGATGAATTGTAGCTTCCAGTATCACTAATTACGAGTCTTGCCTATAACTGTATGTGTTTGTGATTAAATGTCATTATTCCCATTTCAAAAAAAGTAGTCAATGATAGAAGGACACATCCATGTTTAAAAGTCTTGCTTGCTCTGCGGAGCATCAAAGATGAACATCAAAAGGTTCAGTATTCATGTTGATACGCTGCACTAATACTAGGTTTGCTTGAAGGTTTGGCGCATGCAGTTTTTACCTGAGGGCATGTTTATGGAGTGCACAGCGGTCACAATAAAAAAAAAAAAAGTTTACATTCACTCAATGAGTCAATGAGCCACACTGCACATGTGCACATGCACGAGATACACGCAGGAACCTAGTTCTGAGCTACTGCTTTTATACAAACATCAGCATAACCGTTTAAAGAGGAGACACCAAAAACATGATCCTGATGCTTACAAGCAAGATGCAGTTGGAACACCTCAAGTACAGCTGTCTGTGAATCAGACACTATATGCAACACAGCTTCTCTGCACACACTTACTCATCACTAAGCTGTGATCAACTTATGCTCAGAACACCCTGCACTCACTGTGAGAAACATTATCAGTGTCTCATTAGCAGAACACATCGTGAGCACAACAGAGTCAGATGGACAGATAGTTTGATGGCTACAGTCATACAATAAAATGAAAGCAAGGGACATGATTCCAATTCTTAACCATGCTTTACACACACATAGGAAAAAAAATGTATTCATAGCAAGTAAAGCTCACCTTCATGTTGTATCCCTCTATTGCGAATCCACTCTGAAGCACATGCTTTTTTCAGAACGTGTGTGAGGACAGAACAGAAAGAAAATGTTTGTGTGTGTATGCATGTGTGTATGCTGTCGCTCCCACTCTACCTCTGGAGTCACAAGAGAGGCAGAGGATTGGGTCCCTTTACGCAGCTAAAATGTATGGGTTGTAAATGCACTTGTGTGTGTGTGTAGCCCCACCTGCCTGTTTTTTTTTCAGTGAAAACTCTGAAAGAAAAGGACACACCTAAATCCTAACATGATGCTCTCTGCCTCCATGTATCACGCTCGCCTCTTGCTTCTCTCTCCTCTGTGTTTCCTGTCCTCCCTTCTCCCCTCAGTCTCACTTTCCTCCTCTCCTCTCGTCTCTCCATATCGTGTGTTCGTCCACTTCCTTCTAACTCTCTCCACCTCCCTCCCTCCCTCCCTTCCTCCCTCCCTCCCTCCCTCCCTCTTTCTCACCACACTCTACCTCTAATAGAAAGCTCACATTTCTCCGTTCTCTCATGTAGACACACAAAGAGGGAGGTTGGGGAAACAAGATAGATGTTCCTCCTTTCCCCCCTTTTTTCCACCGTCCATCAAACCCCCTTTTTTTCTCGTACACTCTCGCACCCTTGTGTTTACTTTCATATATCTTCCATTCATGGTTAAAAAACAGATACTACATACCTATTTTTTTGTGAACCAGTATTGGTCTATCTTATTCAGATATGGAATCAGAGATGCAAAAAATGTTCCGAATAACATCTCGTATTGATGAACAGTATGAATAACAGACTCTGAAAGTAAAAACACAATCATAATGTTATAAATGATGACAAACTCAAGGTTTATTATATAATCCTTTATCTACACCATTTTTTCTAATCACACATGGTGTAGTTATACGTATGCAAACACACACAAAACAATGTTCATGCCTTCTATGTCCTGTTTTGCATCATAGAGCTGCACAGAATGAGATGTTATACAAGAGTGAATCTCGTTCATTTCGAGTGAGTTCATAATATAAAGCAAATATGATGTTGTGTAATTATTGAATGCTTGCAATACATGTCTAAAGTGAACAATGGCAATGTTGTCAGCACTCTAACACTGCAGCTCCTGTTGGCATGCAGAGAAGAATAATGGTCAATCTTTTAACGTCAGTGTGCCCTGCAGCTATGCACTGACAAAGAATGGCCAAAAGAGGGTGCCATTAGACTTTACAGGTGTAAAGTCTAAACGAGAAGAGACGAAAAGAGAAGGAAAGAGATGAGATGAGACTAAAATCAGTCAATTTGTGTTGGCCCCCCCAAGAAAACACTTCACTGTCAGTCCTGATTTGAAATGTTATGAAATATCATTTCAAGGAATGATTATTAAAGTATTGGTAACCAAAGCTGTCACACAATGGTAGTAAAGTAAAACCCTAAAATATTTCCCTCTGAAATGATATGGAGTAGAGCAGTGGTTCCCTACCTTTTTTTTTTCTTGCTATCTAAATCTGACCTTCCTCAGGACCCATACTTCAAAAAGTGATATATTGCTGACAAAAATCGACACAAAATTTGTTTGTTTTCATTGATAAAGTCCCGACAGAATAGGCCTACATGCTTATTCCAAGAATAAACAAAGCCTCAAGCCAGCCTGAGATCTTAGGTGCTCCCAACAGGGGGCCTGAACTGCAGATGAAGAACCAATGGAGGAAGATAGAGGTGAGTAAGAAGATAACACTCTGATGATGTATGATTCTTATCTTTCTAAACTTCATTTAAGTACTTCAGGAAATGCATTTACTTACATCCAACATCCATCGGGATACTTTTGAGTTAAGATGCCTGGTAATACTTTGGCCATCGTGCAATGTTCTCACAATATTTTGCTGCTCTTCGTAGCATGTACAACATGAATAGAGGGAAGATAAAATTAAAACTCAAAGGTCTGTAGAGTAGTCTGAAGTTCTACCTTCAGAAGACAGTATGATAAGTGGAGAGCACAGAACAGAGAGGAATAATAAAAAAATAAAAACGTGCTATGAATTGAAGAGTATAAAACAAAGTAAAGAATCTTTGATTTTTAAAGGCCTAATAAATCCACTGACTTTTACAACCACCTAGTGTTGTACTACTATACTGTATTGGCAACCTAAGCATGTACATTAACAGCATTTACTGCAACTGTCTCTTATCCAGACAATGTTTATCTTCAGATTAAAGTTCTCTCTAAGATTGTACGTGTCATGCATTTTAAAGAGAGTCTTGTTTTCTGAAGATATTTTAAAGTTCCTTTGGTTGATAACAATTAAATGTAAAACACTTAGTTTTAGCTGACTCTGCAATAAATGAAACAAAGGTAGGCTTTACTTGGGCCCGTCTTAAGACTACAATGTTTGTGTATTTGTGTCTGAGAGTAAGAATTATTGGCTTAGGTCATTTCCCAGCCAGCCTTCAGGTACCACCTCCAGTATCCACCATGTCCTCAGGTAGCTCATGGGGAGCTGTCAGATTCTGGGCTTCATCACGGGTCAGGCTGCTGCCTCCCTCCGGTCATTGTCAGTGATCACTGCTTGAGGCTGGGCCGCATGCTGATGTGTATTACATATTCTGCATCTACCAGCTGTACTCTGTTTGGATGTTTTTTTTCTTTTTTTTTTGCAACATTCAGTCAAACACAACTTGTTTTATTTGATAAGCAAAAGCTCCAGAACTGCTTCTGGTATTTGTTTTCTTTCTCTGTTGTCATTAAAAGGACAACAAGATAAGCCAGAGCCTCGGTGATAAAAACTTACTGTGACTTTAACTAGGATCTATACAGTACTGTAGCATTAACAACATACTGTACACACATATGGTCGAGTCATCTTTAGCAGCATCTTTACTCATCTCCTGGTACTGTGTTAGTGATAGTCTAACCTTTTTCCCCCATGAATTGCAAAGAAGTGAGCACATTATGATATTCATTTCCTATCAATTCTGGTGTATAAGACTTAAGAAAGGACCTCTGCAAGTTTACGTTTCAAGGTATACTGTGGCCTTTAGTCTGACTTTTCACAGCAAAATTAAAGGGGAAGACCAAAAAGCTGAAAATAAAAAAAGGCATACATACGTATGTTAAAAATCCACTTCACAAATCACTGTGCATTTATGTTAAAAGCTGTGGAAAAAAATAATTTGGGATCTGTTGCAGTCCTGTTCTAAGTCTGTGTGTCTTGACATGTGCCATTACTAAGACAATTTCAGTTCTTGTGGGACTAACTGTCAGAAAGTGACAGCCTGGAAAAGAGTTCTAGCAGCACCAGCTGGTGATTTGTTTCAAGAAAACACAGGCAGATTTTAAACCATTTCACAGCAGGATCTCAGGGGTGTGAAGGTATACATTTTAATTGGAGTTATGGGACTGATGTGCAAGATGCAAAGTTATCAAAGATTTCTCACGTGTCATGTCTCCTCAAAGCATCACTTGTGCTTGTGTTTGAATCATCGCTTGAAAGAAAACATCATACACAATGTGAATAATAAATCAAACTCCCCATTTGTAGAGGAAGTAATGTTGCATCAGAAAGAAACTGGCCTGACTGCTAAGAAGCAAAGATTCTCTTTACATGAGTCATCACACATTCAGAACACAACTATACACTCATCAACCACATCAATATTAGATATTAGAGACCTAGTAATAAAAGCGCAGACTGATTAACGATCCCTCCATGCACATATGAAGATATTACATTCTGCAGCTCTGCTTCGTTCGCCTTAATGAACATATCAGAACAAGAAGCACTTACTCAGCGTCCAATATTAAATCTATTAAGACTGAATTTTTACCTAACTAGATGAAAAGCAGGCTAAATGGAATATTACATTTCATTAATAAATGCCAATCCTCTTTAAATCCTCAGTTGTGAGCTCAGTGCTGACAACATTTAAAGACCCACAGAGGTTCGCCCTTTTGAAGATGTAGCGATGACATCAAGTAGATATTTTTGCCTGCAGGTTTAAATCCCTCTGACATACTGATGACATAGATTCACAAAACAGGGAGCGCCCAAAGATCACACTTTTTCTCCTGAAATAACTATCCTGGAGACTGTGACGGGTTCAAATTACTTTGTCTAATTAGTTCACATCGTGAAAAGGCATGGGCATGGCATCAAATGGATTGTATTTATGAATCTGCTTTGTTATGTGGTGTTCTGTTGGTGTGTGTTAAACACAGATAGATATAAAAACAGAGAAAGAGAGAGGACAAGAGGGATAACATGTTTGCAGTCTATTAAGATGAAGACGGAAAAAAAACATCCAATTAAAGTAATGTCACACGAGAGAGCTAAAGTTCACATGTGGGAAACTGACAGGCAGCATGTATTGCATCCTGGGGAGATATGCAATTAGTAAGTGTTTAAACTGTGTTTAATATTACACGGAGACACGCCTTGTTTCATATGAGACAAAAACTCCATCCTCTCTTCATGGGGTCAAAAGAGTTTCATTGCAAAAACTGCGACAAAGATTTGTTTGAATACAAACATCATACAACAAGAGAACATTTATACACTCATCTTTATTGAAACCATTATCTGTTATACTTGTTGCCGGTTTGTGTGTGTGTAGGTCTGTGTGTGTGTGTGTAGGTGTTTATGTGTGTGAGAGAGAGGGAGAGAGAACATCAGTTTATTACTCTGAAAACATACTTTGTAATATTGATACAAGATATTGTACCTGCTATCACAACAACACAAATATTTTCAGCAATCAGAAGTAATATTTTATGCAGCCAATAGATGATATTCCCTGATACATCTGACAAACTTTGTCTGTTGTCTCTTTCATTTCATTATCCACTGAGTTCAAGATCACTGTCATGACTGGTGGAGAGAAATCATAACTTTGAAAGCTAATTGAAATATATTCTGATGATGCGGCATAGCACTCTTGATTTTTGATTACACACTAACAGGTGGATTAAAAGGGGGGCCATGTGTTTAAACTTCTTTAATTATGTTGTTTGGGGATAATAGTTTTAAACAGGTTTAAGGTTATTTTACTCGAGTATATACTTATATACTTATACTTGCTTGTAATGCTAATTGAATAGAAAACAAAATACATTTCAGATTAAGCCACAAAGCAATGGCATTACGAATAGTACGAGTGTTCCTCCCTGTGAAATGGTTCAGCTAATACACCTGTGTAGATGAACACTGAGTGAATATGCTTAATGTGTCCATATCACTATAGAGTCACACATTTTAGCAGCAAACATACCAGAGCGGGGAAAACCTTAATTAAAGCTCGCTTCTGGACACAGTGTTAAGTTGCTGTTTAAGTGAAGTGAAGCTGAACCTGAGCCAAGCTGTCACACAGAGAGCCAAACACAGTGAGCATCAATCTTATCGGTACTAGTATCGAACACAATGTGGAGCAGGAGATGGATGATGGTGAGCTCCAAGCCAAAGGCTCCAACATATACATATCCAGATTGGCTTCTCACTTTTAAATACAACCACGGAACCAAGGAACATACCCTTCAAATAGAATCAAAGCTATCTCTTAAAAGGACACTTTTAACATCTCTTCATATTTTTTCTACCTTCCCTCTATGGTTTCGTCCATCGTCCACAGAGGATTTCCTGACTAAATGGCATGACTGAACACCTTTAATTAGCCAATCAAACTCAAACACCAAACATGTTCTCTACAACAGATAAGTGTTCTGTTAGACAGACGTTATCTTCAGGTCGAACAGCAAACCATGCTACGTGTCTGATTGTCTTACTGAGAGATAAAAACTGTGTAACAGCACTGTGTAGACACTGTTTTATGTCTGAGATAAAACACTGAGAGACATCAATCTGCTGATAGCAGTCAGATTACACTCTATTAATAATAATGGGAATATTAAAGTTTAAAAACATATCTTTAATCTTTAGAGACAAATCTTGAGGCATTTTCTGATAATGTGTCTGAGCAGCAGAAGAGAACAGCCATGATGAAACTCAGCCTTAGTTTAGTTCAAAATAAATCTTCTTACATGGTTATTGGACCCATTTAAAGTTGTTTAATTTGTTTTTCATTGATGACTTTCAAGTTGTATGATTTGTTAAACAAAATTCTTAATACTTGATGACATACTGACAGAAAGAAAGCTGGATATAAGATGGTATACAACTTTCCAACATTTAAGCTATACAAATACTGTTAAACCACTGTAGGTAATAAGTATTTTCTTCTTTTTTTATACGATGGAAAAAATTCAGAGTCATGATTATTTTCTTCTTAGACATTTCTTCTTCTTATGTTTGCTCAAACTTGAATTTCCTTCGGGATCAATAAAGTATCTATCTATCAATTATTTGAAACATCACCTATTCTCATTTTCTAGGACTAAATGTAACACATTAGGAAAATAACCCACAGTGAAGTTAAGAGCTCCATGACAAAAGAGCAAGGTTTCTGTTGGACCTGAACTAAATACATTTTACTACTTTGGACCATTATCACCATCATCATTATCTTTATCATACTTCATTATTTCTATGACATCATCATGCTGTTTTAACGTCTGTTGTTATTCAGCAAAATAACTGTAAAACAATAATTAAACAGTTAACAGTTGACAAAGATCATCTGTTAATCAAAATGAGCGAAATTGGTTTCCATTAAGAGGAATAAAACTTCCTTTGCTCTCTTCTTTACATTTTTCATAAACATAGTCTTCATTAATAAACCACATACAAGATCTACTATACATCTCAGACTGGTATGTGTCCAAAAAAGAAAGCCTCAGGGGCCTGTGTATTTGTCCTCAGACCTGAGTCCATACATCAGAACAGACACCATGAAATTGGAAATGGAATCAGTGTGAGGAGCCAGCTCTACCCCTCAGCTGCCAACCCTTAAAACTCATCAGAGAGACTTCACAGACTTTGATTCGGACTAAATATCCTCACCTGGCAGTAAACTGCTGCATCATCCTGTTTTGAGCCCACCTGAAAGAGTCTACTGTTACAAACTCTGCATCCAGTAATTGCTTCATTAGAAGCTTGAAATGCTGATTTACTTTCTTCTGCACAATCTGCATTTTAAACTAAGCAGGTGAAATATGAGCTATCAGTAGTGACCAACAGGACAATGCTTACATAAAATAATGGACTATCCTTACAGTCATACCCCACAGACTGCTAATGTTATTGAAAGCACTTAGACGCACTTTTATAAAAGCAACCTCAGTGACCACACCGCACATGGTCTGAAAAGAATAAGTTAGCTTTCATGTAACAGGATGAAGGGAGGAACACAAGAAGCTACATGCTGATAAGTCTATCAGTGGGAGTCATCAGAACACTAAACTGACTGTCAGAGGGACTTAACGCTGTGGGTTCACACAAACTTTGATTAATTTGAATACAATTAAGTAAAAAACAACAACTTTCAAAATTAAAAATTTCATCACGACACCATTTTGGAGCAGTTCGATAAACACATTTCTAACATTTGATGGTTGCTTCCTCTTGGACTTGCCTCTTTGTCTGTCTGTCAGTAGTCCAACTACTAATGGGCTACTAAAGAGCTTTAATGGTTTGTTACTCGTCGATGGGATTCCAAGCATCCAGTGAGAATCATGTTTAATTTCTTGATGTCTGAATATTTTTTTTACTCTTTACCCTGGTGGATTTAAAGAGGTTAGGGACATATTTGACCAGATAAAAAAGATTAGGTAACACTAACTGGATTGCAGACTTCACTTCTTGGTCGAGTTAGCGTCCTATAATGAACAGTTCTACAATGTCTGAATTAGATTATATATCCTGGAAACTACTTGAAGTACATGTAATGCTTATTGTTTACAAAGCTGTGTTGTCCCTTTAAAGGAATATGTGCAGCAGATCTGTATATTTGGATTCCAAAAGAGGCCTACAGTATTTAAAGTGCAAGGGTTACAACATAGAAAATTTAACTGGTTCAACATGCTGATTTATTTTGTGGTGCTTGAGTTGAGGGAAACAAAGACCGTCTCTGAGTTTGACAAGTTCATTCTAAACCTTTTAATCGAATCCCTTTGCATCGGACAGATATACCCAGAGTGCCTGAAGTGCTCTGTTTCAGTGTCTCATCTCATTCTCCTCTTTCTTCTTCTTCTTACTCCCATTGATCAAAACTGTCAGCAGGTTGCTCTTTTGTTACTGGTCTGTCTGAGCAAAGTATTTCAAACGTAAAAATCACACTATTAAAAAGGTGTTACTGGAGAAGAAGGATACATTCAAACACAGAGATATTGCCAGCACATTATTAGATTTGGCTAATTTTGCTTTAAAATAAACACAATACTAATCTTGATAGTCCAATTCAAATATAACATGTCTCTGTCTGTTTAGTTTATTAAACCACAGAATCCCTCGTCTGTTAAGCCTAATTCTAATTCTTGGTCTGCAAAACAGTTAAAGTATGTGTGTTAAACTGGCGTTGTGCACTGTTTAGTGTGTGTGTGTGTGTGTGTATGTACGTGTGTGCGTGAAATAGGACAGGCTGATTCATCATCCTGTTTGGTTATGCAGACAGGCTTTGAAAGCATCTCTCTGGACATACTGTAGCACTGTTCCTCTCCAGCATCAAATATTCAACACACACATTTTCTAGTCCTTTCCCCGACGCTAAATCTCTGCACCTACAGGCTCTCTGGTGAATGTTACTGTTTACCTGCAGGTAGGAAGTCTCATAAGCACCTCAGAACTCCTTCGTATAGAAAACAAAAGTGAGTGTTGGATATCAAAAATAGAGCCAGTTTAGAGTGCAGACCTTAAACTTGATGCAACAGGAGAAAATCTCCAACAAAGTGCAAGTTTGAGAAACTGGTCTGAGATTCACAGTTTGAATCATTGTTTTAAACAGGTGTTACAGCTTACATCCATCATGACAGTTCGCTTGGGAATAAACAAATGTACTCTGTGGTAAGGCCACACCTTATGTACAATAACATCATTATCAATTAATTTCTGCTCTCGATTCAAGACTTTTTTTGTCCATAAAAGGTGACAACAAAATGAAGAATTGCAACCACTATACATTCAAGACTGAACTCTTCATAGCACAGAGAGAAGCTGTAAATTCTTCTGATAAGCTAATGTTTGACAAGTTAGCGTGGATTCATTATCTGTTTGTTGCTTCTGCTCTTTATACAAACCTGAATGTTATCAGGTATCTCAGGTGCTTTGAGGGCAATGTAAGCACTGATTTGCACATTTCATGTGTAATGCATTTAGAATACTTTGTTGAAAAGCAATCCAGCTTCAGGGCTAATATCCAAAACTTTATCGTCAACAGAAACAAATCCTGCTAGCAAATGAAAGTGCCAAAACTCCAGTAAAACACCCACAACCAAACTTTTGAAGGTTTCCAGAATGATGTCCTTGTATTCATGAGGTTATGTTTATATATATATATATACATATATACATACATACATACATACATACATACATACATACATACATACATACATACATACATACATACATACATACATACATGCATACACATACATGTGTAAATCTATATGTATTTTGTTTCTTAGCAGGCGGATCGAAGTCATGAAGAATATTAAAAGAGGGCCTTACTCATAAAAAAGCAATCATAACCAAAAATCCTTTTAAATTTTTTTGAATATTACAAGACATTTTGAAGACATGTTTGGCAAATGAATGAAGAATGGGCATATAAGCATAACTTTTATGTATGTATTTAAACTCAATGATTAAGGTTAAACATTGTAGCTCACTTCTTTTTGTCTCAGCCTTTCAGCCCTCTTAAATCATTTTCCAGACTCCCAAATTCAGAACTTACATGCTCCAGTTTTTCCCTCCTGCGAAGCCAAACGCTGGCTGAGTAGTCCTGCTGCCGCACTGTTGTTATAAGTGAACTGGCTGGCATTGTGCTGAACCCTAACCCAAGACCTCTCAGGTCATGGCCACCGATTGGTCCTCTGCTCCCCTGTAGGTCCATCGTTGTGAAGGAAGTTGCAATGGTACCGCAGTCTTGATGGAAAAACTGAATTCACTTGTTGATCATCTGTCAGTCTTCTATTCTGGGCTGCATTGAGTAGCTCAACTGTATCTTTTACTGTCTATGTGCATTGAACAAAAATGTATCCACTGATAAACCTCATTTGAAGAAACAGAAAGTACTGCTAGAACCATTTATCTCCAGCAAGTTGATTTAAGCCAAATCTTCAACTCTCCCAAAATCGGCCATTATCCACGAGATTACCCCGATTTCATTAATTCTCATCATACCTTATGTTTAAGAGCCTCTCTGTCTTCACCTCTACCAGAAAATGTCCACAGGTTATTGGAAATCCTCATCACATGCACCTCCACATAGAAGAGCTTCAACCTGTCAGAATAAGATCCATAAAAATTTGCCGACAGCATGGAGCTGCATAAAGCTGAGCGCTGACCGGTAAGTCTCAGCTCTCAGCTGCAGGAACTCTGATCAAGACTTATTACTGATTCAGGCATCCCCGGTGACTGAGAGCGTATGTGTGAGGAGGAAGAAGAGGAGAGGAGAGAAGGGAGGGGCAGAGGAACACGGAGAAAGAGGTAGAAGGAGAGAGGGCACATAATTGTGGTGATGCGGATGCAGCTTCACAGAGGGAGGAAAAAGAGACCCATGTGCATAACAGACACCAGTGGCCCCGATGACTGAGACAAAGGACACACCCATGATTTCATCTCTCCAGAAAGTTCTCCCTGTATGTCAGATACCCATTTGTTACCGCAAACACAGTCATGATCTCTTTTTCTTCGAACAACACTCAAATATGACCGTCAGTTTTTCCTCCTAATTCAAATGCGTTTCCCTCTTTTTGACCATGTGAACAGGAGGCTACACACATACAACTTGGGTGACACAAACTCACAGACCCACCTTGGCTTATCACAGCGGAGTGGTGCAATGAGGCAGCAGAACCTGTCTTCATTTTGTCTTGTCTTGCCAGAGAAGCAACAGAGCCTAAAAACTTTAATTGGCTTATAGCTGAGATCAAGGTAAACCCATACATGCTGCACACACACACACACACACACACACACACACACAAACACACACACACACACACACACACACACACACCATCTTAATGTTGAAATCATTAGTGGCATAGAGCCAGTGCACTTCTACTCTTTGAAATGGAAACAATCTGTTTTAATTGCATGCCTTGACTCAGCTACGTTTGCCGACAGCAGCAGCAGAGTGCCAACACACATCACATCCACTTATTATATGACAAATATGATTGATGCTCAAACTGTAATAGTAATATGTAAAGGAGAAAACTTTTATGCCATGTGGATATTCAGCTTAGAGGGTGCTTAAAAACTTCAATTCATTTCCATCAGTAACACAAACAGTGTCACTCATTTAAAAATATGTTTCTCCTGAATGGGTTAAGCACTTATATTGAAACATCTGCTACACAGAAAGACTCATCACTTATTTGAATATATACATATTATGTATATATATATACTTATATACTTATATACTTAAACTTATCAGAAAACATTATTAACATTCATACCTTCAAACTGGATGCTAAAGGTAAGTAACTGATTGTGATTGCATATTTGTGCATGCTAATTGTTGACTAAAATAAATGATGCTTTTGCAAATGATCATCCCTCAGCTAAATGAACCTGAATTATGGAATGGAAAGTTTCTTAGAGGAAACTAAAGGGAGCTCTAACCACTGATGCAAATGATCCAGGATTTAAATCTAACATCAATAAATAGAAAACTTGATTTAGTGTAAATTACTTTACTATTACCACACTCATTCCAAAAAATCTGACCGTACAAACCCTTATTTTTTTGTTATAAAGATCCTCTGGACAAAGTCTCTACCTTTGCATAAATATTGGGAAATATTGCTTTTCATACTTGTCTGCTCATTGGAGCAAAAAAAAAATCATATTTAATTTAAAGTAGTACACCTTCAATTGTTTTCAAGAGGCACATTATTTTTTAAATGACACTCCCCAATTGTGCTGAGTCATCATGCACCTATGTGACTAAGCTCTGACAATCTCAGACATTTTTTTAAACAAAGTTCCCTCTTCAGTCCTGCTGTTCGCCACATTTCTCTCTGCCAACAGAGTCTGTATCAGGGGCCATGAGAGAACACAAGCTGAATACTGAACACTGAGGTTAATGGGAGAACCGCACTGAACACGGGCCAACTCAGCTCACAAAAACATCTACAGTAAAAGGCTTTCAGATTTTAAGTAATGAAGAAACACATCATGTTGTACAGCAGATTTCAAATGTACTGGATAAATAAATAAAAATGTCTGATACAGTGCAGTATATCAGAATTATTGTTGAACTAAATGCTTCGGCAAGTTGCTATAAATCAGTTTAACCAGCAGAAAAAAACAGCACACAAAAAAGCATGAACAAAATCAGCAATGCATGTGCAGCATATAAAGTATGAAATCACAGGGATGGCCGTATCTTTGGCCACACAGGGTAACACTCGACATAATGCAGTACAGCCTTACCCATCAGAGCAAAGCATAGACCAGAGCCAACAGCACACTGTCAAAGCTGCAACCCTCCTTGCAGCAGAGCATATTATGAAACTATAACTCGCTGCGTTAAACACAATAGGCAGCAGAGGGGAATTTTCTCATATTAGACTCATTTATGAAAACTAACAAACAATAATGTGTTCCTGAATGAAGGGCATGAGGGCACAAACTTTACCTCTTTATTGTGCGACTCCTTGACCGATACAAGTCTAAGACAGACCAACCACTGCTTTTTTATGGATCAGTGACAACAGGCAAACAGCTTATAAGAGTATCATTATTATTTTTTTAAACCTACTAACAATATATAAATATATGACAATTCAATACAATATACAGCTAATGAAGCTGCTGGAGCTGGTGTGATTTACATCATTTAAATAAGATTAAATAAGAGAATTATCTGAAAAAACTTTTAAAAAATGTACTTCAACACAACCACAACACAAAACTAAGAAAGAATCTAAAAGCAAACCAGACAAATTACAAATACAGAAAAATACATAATATATAAATGTGATCTATCCTCACTAATAAAAGTCAAATTAAGGAATATTGCATCAATATTTCAGTTAGAGCTGAATGGACCATTAGTAAGACATGACCACAGCCTGCGCTCAATGGCTGCCTCAATGGTTAAGGTAGAAGGTGTGAAAACACAACTACTGTAAAGATTAATGTAATGTTTAATGACTGTTTTCATTATCAGAGATCTTCTGACTCACGTACAGACTTCATTGAGCGGAAAAAACTTCCACATATCTCAGTATGTTTCTCAATGAAAGAGTGTAAAATGTCAGACATCTTTTCAACTCAAGCTGAAAGTCAAAACACAAATCCACTTTCTGACAGACATTTTTGTTTAAATCGATAAGCACATCACTGTGATGACTGCCACATAAGCATCAGTGACCTTTCCTATACAGTGGCATCCAAAGATTAGTCAGCCAACGCCTCCGCCAGAATCAATACCCCCCCTGAACCCATCCAACACTTTGAAGATCAGACACCTTACCTCCATTGCTGCCTCCTGCTCTTGAACGCCTGCTGTCCAGACTCCAGAGGAGTGTGTGAGCAGTGTTTCATCTGCAAAGGCAAATGTTTTATCCCAGCTTCAACAGACTGTTAAAGACTTTGGACCCTAACAGGTGGGTCCTTTGATAACCCTGAAAATGGAAAGGTTAATGGACTTCCAGTCTTACAGAATGTAAGGATTAAATATTTTCAGGCCTCTAAAGTGACAAAAGAAACCATAAGTGTATAAGAAGAATTAAAGTATGTTCTGACAAGATTAATCTTTTAAAATTAGTCTGCAGAATAAAGATCTTTATGTGCGGCTCTGTCTTGCAGCCTGAGTCTGCCTGTCTCTTTCTATTCCTTGATTGGCAGTCACTCTCTTGTGCTTTGAAAAGTCTTTAATACTGCCTCCCTTCATATTTTTAATCGCCTTCTTGCCACCTGTGACTCTGTATCACTTGTTCCCACTTTCACAGTCTTTCTGTGAATACAACTTGTGACCAATCATGCCCGTTATGACACATAACATTAAGTTTAACTTGAAAGGCACACAATGTTTCAAATTCTACACTTCTGATCATTTTTCTGGGCAATAATGCTAGTCTCATTAGTTACTCTCTAATTCATCTGTCTTTCCTCCTCCAGCTGTGAGTTGTGGAAGTGATGGTTAGAAAAACAGTGTAAAACTTAACAGCTCTGATTAATGAGTTTCTTGTTGCCTCTGTGAAGCTCAGGCCTTATGTCTCTCTAATTATTTATCCCACTTCTTACTCGCAGTGTCGTTTTCTCTCGCAGTGTCGAATCAGATGTGCTCTCTAATGCCCAATCTCCAGCAACAGTAGAGGGGGGAAAAAAACGTCTTTACAATATAAGAAGGAAGACCAAGTTAATTGGCTTCCTCTCGGGCTGGAGGGTGATTAGCAGAAACTGTAGATTTAATGTTTGAAGAAAATTCTGCAGAGACATGTACACATATTTGAAGCGTGTAGCCTGTCCAATCAAAACAAGAAAAAGTGTTTGTTCTGAGATGCAATGTAGGATATATGTTATAGGCTATATTGTTTTTATTTTTTTGGTTGTCTTGTAGTTTATTGGAGGACTAAAAAAATACTGCCAGTGATGAGCCTATACATTACCATTAAAATGGAACAAGGAATTTGAGAGTAATTTAAGTGGAACTGTAAGAATTACATACCAGCGAGACCATGAAGTCCACGATGTCTTCTGGTTTTGGTTAATAAAATTATGACGGTTTGTCTGTTAAGCATAAACCTGAAGCAGTATCCACACTATCAATTAAGCTTGAAAGTCTTCGTACATACACAAATCAATTTTAAGTATCTTTGTCTTCATTTTTCCAGGTTAATAATGAAGACAAAAACCCCAGCTTGTAATAATAATTTGACAATTATTTCCTTATTAAATTTAATTTAATTAATTAATTTAATTAATTTAGTTTAAATGTATTAGATTAATGTTATTTAATTAATTCAATTTAAATGTATAAAATGAATGTAATAATAAAGCCCAGCTTGTACGTATGATGTGTAACCAACAGGGGGCAGTACAAATTCCTTTTTTTAACTAAACCAAACGTAAAAGAAGAAGAAGAGAGAGTTACCAACACAAGAGAGAACATGGGAAATGACAAGGTCGGTGTCATTTACCTTTTATTTTAACTTTCTATTGACCATTTTTACAGTTTCATGAGAACTCTTCCTTTGATCGATCAATGAGCATTAGATGCTTTCGATGTTAACGCTGGCTGATGAAGAACAGCTTGCAGGAAGTCGTGTTGAGTAGCTTAGCCGAGTTAGCTTGAAGCTAACTTGTTGTCGAGAATTTCTGATAGTTATCATAAGAGAGTCAAATCATTGTCACGTTTTTTCATAAAAAGATTTAAGTACTGTAAAGATTAAACTACTAAAAACAAAAACGAAAAAAAAAAACAGCGGCCAGCTGTTACATTTGTAACGTGATGTGAGGTAATGTTAGCTTGCGAGACAATAACTTTTTTATTCCTGCTGAGTTTAGACTTACTTATGTGTAGTGACCTGACCTTCACTACTTATGACATTATCATGTATCACCTCACTGTCATCAACTATCCAAAGAGGCCCCACGATAAGAGATAAAAGATAAACATTTGAACCTATCACAATAATAGCCCGTGCTATCATTTATAGCTATTACAGTTGTAATCTTATAATTGTAATTTCCCTGACTGAAATAATGAGTTGGCTAACACAGTGAGTGAGTGACCTGCCCCACTGTATTGATGTGTTCAACAACTAGCGTCATACATGTGTCATTGCATGTTCTTCATTTGAGAAACCCTCTTTAGTGACACTAACCTATTTGGTGTGTGTATGTGTGTACAGAATCCTCTGGGCCAGCTCAAAGACTTGGTGGAGCTCAAAGACCAGCTGGAAGACATCCAGAGACGGATGGAGGATGAGATACAAGCTGGGGTTCCTCCAGTAAGTCTTTCACAATGTAGTTATATATATATATATATATATATATATATATATATATATATATATATATATATATATATATATATATATATATAAACATCAACAGTTATCGTATACAACTGTTCGGACTACTAAGATCCATGACTAATCTCTACTGTCCTTTTCTCCTTAGGGTGGCAGTTTCCTCGCCTCTCCTTTCCTGAAGGGTTTTCTGGCCGGTTACGTCGTTGCTAGACTACGCTCCTCGGCACTGATGGGTGTTGTTGTTGGAACCTGTACAGGAATCTATGCCGCACAAAATTATGCTGTTCCCAACATTGAAAGCACAGTCAAAGACTACATAAGCAACCTGAGGGGAGGGAGCAAATAAAAAGAACGCAGGAAAACTTAAAGCGAAAACAAAGGAGGGGGAGAAAGAAAACGCTTCTGAAGAAGAGTGTGCTGATAACGCTGCATACGGGAACAGATATGTATTTCAAAGTTAAAACTTCTCATAAGTTATTGTCAACTTCCCCATAGATTATCATGTTGAAAGTATAGATTAATGTTAAAGTATTGGTTTGTCATTTTTTTTAAATTTCAGTCAGAGGAAATAACAATCTGAACACGTTTGTGTTTAGACTGGCTGTGTGGATAACACACAATTTTATAAAATGTATGTTAAAAGAAATACAATTTATATTCATGCCATCTTGGTCAATAATGGAAATTAAGACAAACTGCATCATTTATATCATCTTGCTAGCTGCAATAATCGATCTCTGACCTCCAATCTGAACCTGAAAATGTGTCGCTACATACATTGACCAACTAGTATCCTCATAGGCACTTTAGCTGTGTTAGCTGTGTTATCTTCCTGTAAAAAGGAGATAAAGAACAAAACACTTTTTTTTTGGCATCTCAGACAAATTGAGATTGTTGAGTTGCTCTAAGATGAGCTTGTTTTTCAGAGATTGCTTAGGAGGGTTGAAAAGTTTGGCACAACAAAAATGTTGCCAATGTGTAAAAGTATAGCATGTGAGGACATGTTGTCTTCTGCCCTCTAGTGGTCAGAAATCGGTTAAAGCAGTCGTAGCTAATTTGCTCAGGGTTTGATGGATCGTGTTTGAATTTGTCTCACCTTACATCCCATAGTGTTCTTCAGTGTAAAACCGGTCTGACTGGTACTGTACATTTTCCACATTGTTTGCAGGTGTCAGAGCAAAGTTCCTGGTGTTTTGTGATGTGTCTTTTCGGGCAGGACACACCCTCTCACCATGTTTCTCTAAGGTTACTTTGTATTTGATATTTTTCCTTTATATTTAAAGTCCTAATCCGTGTAGCAGTTCATAAAAAATAACTTACTTTACACATTTCAAAGAGCTTCATATTTATTATCATGAAGCTGGCAGCAAGAAAATCACACTCCGGTCCAAAATTCCAAGAAACTACTCCCAAAGTGTTTGTTGTATTTCTCCTTACAAACTCCTTCAGACTTCAAATGTATGCCAAAGTGGGATTTATATTTAAAAGGACTTTAGGATATATTGTTTAAATTGCATTTTGGAGTTTTTAACAGATTGCTTTAAGTGTGTCTGTGTACTTTTTTTGTGTGTAAAATGTACATTTAGAGTGCCTACTCTGGTTGGACTTGATAAAATCATCTCATGCCATGTGTTTAATAGCTTCATCTAATTGGATGAGGCTGCCTTTTTCATATGCTGGAAAACTAGTTGATCTTTTGCACTCTTGTTTTAGGGACTTTAAAGTATTCTTTTGCATCTTTTCATCCCTAGAAATATTCAAACATTTGAAAGACAAATGAGCAATATGATTCTTTTGCATATGCGTCGTGTTTTGTTGTGCATACTGAACAGAGATTTCTGTCTAAAGAATGGCTACATGTCAAAGTATGTCATATATGCCGCTGCTGTTAGACACTAGTGTTAAAGTGATGCACAGCACTGATCAATAGCTTATATTCAACAATAGAAGTATAATATCAGAAGACACATAAAGAAAATATTTCACAAAGCTATAGAGCTTCTGATTTTAAAAGAAATATTCTTATCGGAGGAAAGAAATATAAAACTGCACTAAGATATTTTTAAAATGAAAGCAACAGTACGTAACTGAGGTATTCCTTTGTTGCCAATAAAAAGATTGCACAATGTGTTTGTAATTTGTCAAACCTGTAACAGGTAGACAAAGCCATAAAGGGTATTTATGTTCAGATTTATCTTTTAATATTTACTTTGACTGGAAAGCATACTGGGAAACTTTTGAGTACTGTGGTTACTGGAACTCCAAATCAACGTGCCTATTGACAATCCTTCTCTTGTTGTCCCCGTTGTGCATGCTTCACATTTTCCTGTTTAGTTTTCTGTTTGTTTTTGCATGCCATCCTTCTTTTTATAAAGACAAATATAAACCCTGTATATAAAGACTGTTTGCTGTGTAATATAGAGGTTTACAGGTACATTCATGGGAGTTCATTTCACTCTCCAATGCTGTCGGGTTTTTTTCACATCAATGCAGAAACACTCAAAGTCCAACTTTTTAGCATTCAGCTTCACAGTTTGAAAATGTGATTGATGTTACTGAAAAAGAAAACAAACCCAAACTGTCTTTATATGGTTTATTTGGGTCTCTCAAATAAGTCAATAAAATACACTTGATTATTTCTGCTTTTCTAATTGTGTTTAATTCTCTTAAGGTTTGTTTTTTAACATGTTTCTAAATTCCTCACTTTAATGTACTGTAAAATTATCATCTGCCCACAATGTATTAAGTTACTGTTTTATTTGATTAAAAAAACAGAAAGAAACCCTCAAGTCAAAACACAAACCAGTTTAACACTTTCAACTTAATAAGCCATGTAAATTTAAAGCAAAAGTTATTAAATTTAAAGCAAAAGTTATATGTTGATAACTGCCATGTAAAACCTGATTAACCTATCTTCTACTATAAAAGGTTGGTGATTATAAGTTGCCAAAGTTGTAGCGATGTCATGATTAGAACTGCTGTTGAACCGTTGCTGGTCTCTGGAGGAGACTCCGTCAACTTTAATTATCCTGGAAATAGAAAGAAAAACACAAAGAGTTCATTTCTGTTTTTGCAGCATCACATTTCCATTTTAAAAGTGTTTAAATATTCACAGTATGAAACAATTACTTTGTTGTTTCACCGAATGAAACATTGGAGCAATAACAGAGCTATGTAATTAGAATCTTTATAAAGTACAGCTCGTGGATATTTGTAATTTTGATTTGGAAAATACAAAGTGAATCAAATGAGCCCTGCTGTGTGTGTACTCACCAAAGTTTTAGGCATCAACTTCAGGCAGAGAGAGCACTTTGTTTCGGCCGCCTACAAAGAGAAATGTGGTCTTCAGCAACATTTCATTTTCAACTTAAATACAAAATAATCTTTATTTGTATAACCAGGACTGTTTAAGTTCTTATTTAAGCCCTCCTACAGATGAATCTGAATGAAAGTATAAAAAGTAAAAGACAATTTAACATTTTGATTCAGAAAGTGGATCATTTTATTTACACTACATCAAAATTCTTTCATTGAAAAGTTACTGGGAAAAAAAGTTTTGAATTTGCACCAAACATAACTGTTTGTTAAAAATGTATATATTTGTTTTGATTTGACTTCATGACCATTTATTTTGTCTTACCAATGAGGTAGTTTGCACCACAGCGGGCCGGCCCTTTGTTCAAAGATCCAGGGATCTCATTGCCGCTAGCTGGGTTCACACACCAGCAGTTCGCCATGAAGCACTGCTGGGGGCGATAGAGACCGCGCTCATCACAGCTGGGTTTGAAACCTGGCACCAGTACAGGCTTCAAACCAGATGCCTCCATCTGGCACTCAGTCTGTGGGACTGAAAAAGAGAAAGAGAAAAAGGACATTCATCGACGTTTTATAGTAGATAGTAAGACGCTTGGAAAAATCGATGAAGATGATGTGCATCTTTAGTCAGAAATCGGATTCAAACATGTAAGCGTACAGTGAATATGTATAGTACATACCAGCTGTTCCTTGATCCTTGGTTGAAGTTTCCTGCAATTCATTAGTAAAAACAAAAAAGTAATGAATTCAACATCTTATAAGAATTCTTCAAGAATACCATGAAAAACATTCCGCTGGTAGAAAAGAGAAAGAGCATCAGTGTTGAGTTATAAAACAGTTATTTCTGCCTTTTTAATGTCTCAAAGTTACAAAAACTTTTCAAGAGAGCAATCATGAAACAGACGGTAACTTCACCTGATAAGAGGGAATCTACTTTAAATTCTTAGAAGCCCAGATTGTTATTTCAAGTACCATAAATGACAACAGTATGGAAACAGTTAGCAACAATAATCTGGGAGGATTATTTTTGGTTATTGCAAGACTGCCGGCTAAACTCTTCACAGGAGCTTAAAATAAACTTTAAAACTGGATATATTCTATATCTTCAAATTCAATTGAACACTATACTGCTATATTAAATCATATATGCTCATCAGTATCAGCATCTTTTTCAACTAATAACCAAAGCAATAGTATTGTCCTTTTTCATTCACTAAATGAGCAATACTTAGTCAAGGGATTTTCTAAAACAAGTTATCAACATAGGAATCTGTCCGTCTCTTTTACCTCGTCAATGGAGACATCCATCAGGTCAGACAGAGCATTCATGGGCATGTGCATCCTCATGGGAACTGAACCTACAGTCAAAAAGACAAACATGGTGTCAAAGGAAGGAAAAATTGTGCAAATGAAAATAATCCAAGTAAGATCTAAAACACTGATCAAAATGTAAAGTCAATGGAGACCAATACAACCTGTTCACTAGACACAGATTTCATTGCTCCTTTAAAACATTTGTTTCAGGTTATATTTACTGATAGTTTCCGTCTTATCCTTTCATCAGATTAACACAACTCCAATAAGAACTCGTATAAGTTGTTGTCCGCTGCAATATGGCAGGCTAATGAAGTTTATCTTTGCAGCAACAGACATTCTAGGAAATCCTATAGTGTTATCTGAATCAAGTTTATCCTCCTCACCAGATCTCCCCTTCATCAGCTGAGTCTGCATGTTCTTGTTCTGCTCCTCCAGAGATTTGATGTCGCTGCTCTGGCTGAGCAGGAAGTACGCAACCATTGCCTGGCCTGCAATCAGGATACAGGCTAACAGGGTTATACCGGCAACCTTATAGGCGCGGGATGGACGGCCACTGGAAAGCAAGGGGAGGAGGGAGGAGGTAGAGGGTTGAGGAGAAAGAGAGAATACAAATGTTTTCCATTGACATACTGAATGGGAATTAGAAGGAGGACAAATCGCAAGTGGGAAGCATTTACACTTTCTGAGGCTCAATATATATTAAAGGGTTGTATTAAAAAAATCAATATGGCAATATATTTTTATGTGCTCCTTGCAGATACATGTATTGATGCAGATGTTATAGAATCGATATGCCTACAAAGGTTTGAAAGACAATTGACCTAAAGTGCAGTTCATAATAACTCCATAGCCATAGCTCTGGGATAAACATATTTGCATGTATTTGTTGGATCTCTGTGTACCTGAATTGAATATTTTATAGTTGTAGGATCCTTCTGCCTCTGCTGTTATTCTCAACAATAAAGAACAGCTGTTGTAGTGAATTCTGTGTAGAACATGGTTATTATCCAAAATCAATGTACGTATATCACCATATGTTTCATATCGTGGCCTTTGTATTGTGTATGGTATTGTGGGGTTGTGGGAAATATCCAGCCATGATTTTTACCTTTCCTTGTATCTTCTTTCAATATACCGAAAGTTGAAAGAGTAGATACAAAGAGCAGGTTAGACTAGACTAGAGTTAGAGAGATTCGTGGTTGAGGAACTGAGAAATCTGAGCCATCAGCTAAGCGATGATGTCAGCTGTTGTCAAGCAGACATTTCAATGAAAGTTTAGGACTTGTCCCCTTCATTCTCTCGCTCTGACCTAGTATGAAAATGGACATTTTTTTAAAACAACTTAAATCACTTAAGCACTCATTTTCGATCCTTATCTTGACCTTAAATCGTGAATCAAGTCAGCACTGTTGTTTTAAGAAATAACAAAGGATTAAAATGGATTTGATGTTTACTCACAAAAAAACCCCCAAAATTATATAAAGACAGAAACTTTTAATATTCCGAAACATGACAACCTAAAGGACCTAGCTCTTGTGACAATTTTCATTTTCTAATTTTCCTTTTTTTTGGGTGTAACTTCCTGTTTTTTTTTTAGCCAATCATCACTCCACATTCATTTCTGATCTTTATGAGAAAAAAAAAAAACAGTCCTAATGTAAAAACAGTTTGGTACACAATCACAGTTTTGGTCAAAGAATTATTTTCAAGGGGCCAACTTTTAGAACATTTTTTGACAAATCCACTAACTTTTAAGACTTGATTTTTCTGGGATTAATGGAAATCAACAGTTGATAAGAGCTACAGAATATACATTAAACAAGTAAAGGGAAGCAATGTGCTGGGTATACTACCTGAATTATTATAAAGGAAATGTATAACAGCAAAAGAGTTAAGAAAACATGACTGATAACAGCAGGGGTTTGTTTTACTAAAGCAACAGACTTGCTGGGACCCCAAAATGATGGAATAAAAAACAAGTTTATATACACTTCTCACCCCTGTGCTGGTACATTGATGGCTGTCTGCTGGTTGGGAGCTCCAACGAGAGGCTGGTACTGAGTCTCTTGGTCAGACATCTTTCCAAAAGCACAAACTTGTAAACACAAATACAATAGCCAAAGTGTTTAAACACAACAAATATGACAGTGCTAGAAATATGACACTTGCATACTCAATGCACATATGAGCACACACACGAATAAAAAAATACCTTTTTCTTCAGCGTGGGTTACGAGCTGTTTCACAAGTATTAATGACAGAGTTCAGTCAGAGAGTAACCTTTAAGGTTGACAGAGACAGGAGGAACTGAAAGAAACATGCGGGGAAAACCCACACGGACAACAAATCCTTCTTAGACGGGACGTTTTTGAAAAGTTATTTTCTGATTGGTTCCTAATGATGACGCATCATCTGTTACCAGGAGAAGAGTTCAAATATATTCCGCAAAACCTTTTTTATTATTTATCACCGAGAATATTGTTTAAGGTGATTAACTTTGCTTATAATGTTTGATTTCCTGGAAAATCATATAGAGAATGTTCATTTTGTTTACGAAGCTAATCATTTCAATTGGAAAAACACATTAAATCTACATTATAACTACATTTAATGCTTTTTTAACCATAGGCTATAAAATAGGGGAAACATTTATTGAATATATAATCTCTATGATGTTTCAATTATTCATTTATGAAATTCTTGTAAACATGTAAAATTACCAATCATAAAAATACATTAACCACTGGCATTGATCTGAATTTATTCTATGACCTGCATTTCTTAAAATAAAGCTAGTGAAAATTGTTGCTGCATCACAATAATAATATTTCCAAATTAGCCTACATTGGAATCAGAATCTTCTTTTTGGACCAGTTATGCTTGCACATACAATGAATTTAACTTGTGTGAACTGTGCTCTCTTTGTACAAGAAGAAATCATTACACATATCAAACAATAAACCAACAGATCAACAAAGACTAATGTGTAAGACTAAAGAAAGACACTGGGAATGGAATTGCAAACTATAGCTTAAACCATACATGCTGTGTGGCATCAGTTTACTTGCTCTATTCTTGTCCCTATAGAACGGTTGTTATTTGTCATATTTGTAAGACTTTGGTTTAAAATATAGTTTATTAAGTGACATTTGATAAATTCTTGTTGAAAAATTATGAATTGGATTACACAACTTTTATAATCAGGCAGTGAATGTTTGTATCCTCTAGGGTAAACCACCCATATGTATTACACAGGGATTATCACTCAGATATATAGACCTACATGTGTTTTGACTTTAAAGTTTAAACTCTATTATAAATATTATAAGGCTGTGAAGCATTGATTTTTCTTAACAATTCTTGTGTGTCTTATTTATTTATTTAAGCTTTGAAATGATTCCCTAACAGGCAATGTATTACTGGACACATAGATTATAAATGAGGTAAACAAAGGTCATGTTTTTTTATTTTTTAAAAAGTGTTATTTTCGAGGAGATATAGAGAACAGCAATTGATTACATTTCCAAAAGTATTTATACATGTCTGCCATCATCAGGGTTGAATTGACATCCTCATGAAGTAGGCTAAAAACTCCCACTCTCACTTTTGATTACTGTCTCTAAAGTCTAGCTCACACAAGAGGACGGGGAGCTTTGTATGATACTGTAATTGTTCAACGGACTCAGTAAATTCCCCTTTAGCCGCCTCTCTGCTCTTGCTTCCTTATTACTACTCATACGTCAGACTTCCATTGAATCTTCTTTTGATGGACTATTTCTTCCAACTAAAATGGTTTGACATGGCTCAGTTATTTTTATATGCTTCATTTGCACTCCAGTCCAGTAGGTGGTGCTGCGGGCCTTATGCAATACCACATACATCGAAGAAGAAGCCTTTAAGCCTTTTGGGTGTTCTCATTGGTTGTACGAGTACTGTTGCAGGAAGCAGGTGTTCCTGCCTCACTTGTTACCGTCTCTTACTGCAAAGAATTTTAACAATTTAAAGGTAACAATAAATAACTATTTATTTGGGCGTAATGCTGTGTTTAAAATGGGTTTGTTTAAGGAAACGCACCGTGTATATCTGCTAGCTAACTTGTTTATCGTAGGCGCGCCAAATTTGAAATCAAGCTAACTTACTTTGTTGATGAAGAGTAGCTAGCAAGCGTTTGTTATTTAAACACATGATGTCGACTTCAAGCAATTAAACGTTGCTGCTTAACATTAGCACCCCTGCTTATTTGTAGCCTGTAACTACACACACCTTTCGTGAGTTTGGGCTGCGTGTAAGTAAAGGTAAACCACATAATGCTTACTGTACGTTGTATACAATTTAACATGCTGACTAATCATTATCATTAACAGGCCCTTTATCTAAACAGTGTGCTCTGCTGCTTCAAAGTACACAAGCCGATCTGACATCTTGTCTCACAGATGATGCGAAAATCCCGAAAAACAACTGCCAAGGCTGTCGAGTATAAAGACCCTTACTCCGACTTGTAAGTCTTTTTTTTTTTTTGCATGGATAGGTTTTTCTGGTGTTCAAGGTGATGTAAGACAATGCAGGTACATTAATTAGAAGCACTAGTCCATGCCTATGACATGTGTATAGACCAGGCACATCAGGGGAAACTATAGACAGACAAGCATGCTGATTTTGTACTTTGTTCCGACCCTCCCCTCAGGTCTTTCTCACAGACAAGCGATGAGGATGGTGAGGACTGGAGGCCACCTGAGCCCAAACCAAAAATGCCCCGCAAAACTGCCCCAGCAGCCGGGGAGAAGAAAGCATCTGCCAAGAGAAGTGCTAAACCAAAGGAGCCTAAAGAACCTAAAGTGCCTAAAGAACCCAAACTGCCTAAAGAACCCAAACTGCCTAAAGAACCCAAGCCAAGGGCACCACGCAAGCCTGCAGCAGAGCGGAAAACTAAGGCCACCAAAGTCCTTAAGGATTCTGGTGCATCTGGGTTAACTGGAACAAAGAGGAAATATATAGAAGATGGCAAAAATAAGGCAGGAGAAAAACTAGCAGATAGTCCACATGTACTGAGGGAGGAAGAGAGTGGGCCAAGTGTTGGAATAAAGGAGGAGGTAAGACTAATGGCTATTTGAATTAACGTTTACCCACACATACTCTTATTTGCTGTTTTTCCTTGTTGTCTGTCAGAAATACTTAAATAATTGTACCTGTAGTTTATTACTTAACTATAATTTCCGTTTCTACTTGAAATGTGCAGCAGAACAGCTGTAGTCATTCAGTAGACAAATTCAGTCTACTTTTTGTTGACATGTTCTTTTTATAAAACAAGTAAAACTCTCTTTTGTGGTTCTCAGTTGTTACGTCCTAACAAAGAACACATCATCACCAATAAATGTAAATTTATCAGTCCTTTTAAAGTTTGATCTTTCCATCTTTTTTTTTGTTTTTTTTTGTAGAGGTTGTCCTTTATCATGTCAGAAGCCCACCAGGCAGACCGATGGGCAGGTGAAGGGTCCTCACAAGCCGGGCTTATAGTGAAGAAAGAGGAAACGGAGGATTTCACTTTTGGTGAGCCCTGTCAAAAGAAACAGAAGACCAGTGGCACCATCGTCGGACAACCAGCTGCTTTACCCCTGTCACTGGCAAATGGTCTGAGGAATGAACTCAATATGAACTGGGACTTCATCGAGGTATTGTGTGATTCGTTGGTGTATTATATTTGAAAGTATGTGCCTATGTTTTTGTCAGATGGACGAGTGATTACATGAAAGGGATAGTTCTTATGCTTCACTGACATTTCATTTCTTTTTCAGTTCAGACCTCTAATAGAGTATTTAGCAAACTGTCCAGTCAGAGGAGATTTATGAGCAACATTTTTGTCTGTACAGAGGCCTTCCTCAGGTCTCTGACACTTTGTTTAAATTGATCTTTTTTTTTTTTTTTTTTAAGATTTATTTTAGGCGTTTTTATGCTTTTATTATAGAGGGAGGAAAGTGGATAGAGTCGGAAAGGGGGAGAGAGTGGGGAGAGACATGCGAGAAATGGGCCACAGGCCGGACGCGAACCCGGGCCGCCCGCGCGCGAGGACTGAGCCTCAATACGTGGGATCGCGCGCACTGCCGCTGCGCCACCGGCGACCCTACATTGATCTTTTATATCAAACTATCAGTTAAAAGACCAAGAGAAGGAGTTAATTGTTTAACAATAGTGGTACATAGTTGATTAATCAATTATTGGCACAATCCTTTTCACTAAAGTGAAGTCTACCTTATGTAACTAGGTGTCATGGGTATGCTAAGACTCGAAGCTTGAGAATGAATGGAAATATTTATCATGGTGAAAAGCCTCTTGCAATTGCTTTAATATCTTTTCAATATTTTAAACACTGACTTTTTCCACTGAAGTGTTTGTAAACCCTTTACTCGTGTTTGTGCATTGGAAGTTACTTCAAAGTTGTAGGTTTTACATTTTGATTTACGAAAGTACCGCTATCATATCACAAAGAATACCTTCTTCTTTTTGTAACGGTTGGCTTGTCTGATGTGTTTTGAAAGGTTCTTTTTAAATACCCATGTTTGTCCTTTCCCTCAGCTGCTGTCCACCCTTACATGTGTGGAGCGATGGGTGTGTGTAAATATCATTTCTCTGCTTCGTGAGGAAAACACAGTTCCATTCATGGTCCGTTACCGCAAAGACATGATAAACCACATGGATGCAGATGCTGTGCGAGATGTCCAGCTGGTTTATGAGGAGTTATGGTGGGAAAGAATCAAAAACATATTTGACTTTATTAGATGCATGCAGAGAGGCAATAGATTCATTTCCAGATTGCAGATTTGACATTGGCCACTAGATGGTGCTAGCAGTTAAGGTTTAAGGCCCATCACTGGTGGGTCATTTTTAAGGTGTACTGTACTTACCTTTGGTGTGTGTGGTTATAATTTTGCAGTGTCCACACATTTGGGCTTTCAGTTTTTGTATTTCTTGTACATTTGTGTTGCTTTAGCGCTCTAGCAAAGAAGACCCAGTCTGTGATTCAGACCCTGAAGAAGGACGGCATTTTGACTGCTGAGCTTGAACAGGAACTAAGGAGCTGCCGGTCATCTGATGAACTGGACCATGTGGTCAGAATCATGTATTTTATTCTAAAGTAATATATATCACCAACATGTACAGACTAGATGTCATTTTTTTCCCCCAATATATTTTATAACACCTGAGCCTTGCCAGTCATCTAAGACCAGGGCTTCTGTCTTTGTCTGCAGTATTCTCCTTATAAGAAAGGCAGTAAGCTGACGAAGGCTCGCAGGGCCAAAGCGCTCGGGCTTGAGGTGGCTGTCTCTACTCTGTTGGACTCTCCACACATGCTGGATTTAAGGGAATGGGTAAAGCCTGGCACTGAAGGTAAGATTGGAACACATGTACAAGTTCTAGCTCATGGTCAATGTAGGTTAGACTCTTAGCATTGATTTGAATGGTGAAAACAGATTTAGACGTATTCATGCATACGCTTTGCCACTTTTACTATCACAATTCTGTGTTTTTGTGTTTGTGACAGGGCTGTCATCAGTGGAAGAAGTGGCTACAGGTGTGGAGCATATCTTAGCTGACATGATAGCAAAAGACCCAGAGACACTCAGCTACATCAAAACACTGTAAGAACATCAGGTCAAACAAGACTATCTTTTAAATGATGCAATGATAACCCAATTAACAGGCTTCTGTCCTGCCCTCTGTGTCTCTTCTTTGTGTGTCAGGTGTGAAAACAGCTACGTGAACATCCAATCCTCCGTGTCCAAGTCGGCTTTAAAGGAGAGGGAGCAGGAGAAGGCCGTCCAGGGCCACCAGAAAGCAGCGGCCCAGCAAAACAAAAGCAAAGACATTGACAAGTTTCACCTCTACTTCGACTTCAACTGCAACATCCAGCGCATCCAGTCCCATCAGGTAGGAAGAGAGATTTTATGTTATTTTTTTATCAGCTTTATAGATTATTCTCAATACAGGAGTCACTAAATGCAGCCCCAAACATCAAAATCAGCTTTATTGGCCAGGTATGTTTAACACACAAGGAGACTGTGCTCTCTCTGTACAAATGTAATACTAACAATCAACTCAAAATATGAACAATTAATTAAAGACTAATATGTACAAGACTAAGTAAACATCTAAAACCGAAAATAAAATCTTAGGAGTCCAAAGTAACGAAACATGAGAACTACTTTTTATACAGCGAGTAAAAAGGAGGCTAAACTGTATTCACTTTGATGGTAAAGGAGGAAATGAAATTGAATTACAGATAACATTTCTTCTTCTTTAAATTTGTGTTCACTCTGATGGACAATTGATAATCCTGACTGAATCATCGTCTAACTTTTGAGTGTTTTCAAAAGCTTTACCCTTAAATAGATTCCTATTTATTTATTTCACTTCTCTGTAGCACTTTGAGATTCTCCAATGTAAAGTGCTCTACAAATAAAAGCATTAATATTCTTCTTCTTCTATACTATCTGCAGTTACTGTGAAAAAAGCCTTTACTAACTCTACATTTTATCTGGCTTGCCGGCTTTGATTAAGAGAGGAATGTTATCTATCTCTTTAAGTATCACTGGAATTTAGTGTAACTAGTTTCTGACTCACCTTTTTTTTTTTCTTGTCAGCCAGATACTAAACAATAAAAAGAGCCACATTTTACTTTATTTAGAAGAGAAGTTCCCAAACATAACAGTGCCAGAGATCAGATCAGGGACTCCTACCGTCCCAGGAGGTGGTTAAAACATATTTACTGCATTGTGTTCTTCTCATCTGGTACTTTCTCAACAACAAAAATAAAAGCACCCCATCGGTTATTGCTTGTGTCAGTTCTTGCTTCTGAATAGCCACGACTGTGTCGTTAGTGCCTCCATATTGATCCGACCTGTGCCCCGCTCTGCCTCCTCTGCTCCTCCTCTGTCCCTCAAGTGACTAGTGGGTTACTCAGAGTTGGTCCTGGGCCTCATGTGTCACCACAGCTTCTATCACCCGCTGCCTCTCTGCCACACCACACTCACTGGCAACCGCACTCTGCCCTGCAGTCATACAAGAACATACACATACATGCTTACGCACACACTTGCTCACACACAAGCCCACCCTGCAAGTCCCCTCATTCTCTCCTCTTAACATATGTGACATGTCCCCTGCCGACATGCCATTGGATTAGGAAGCTTTGATTGACAGGCGCTCTCTTGTAGTGACAGCTTCTGCTGCTGGGCCCACAGGCGGGCGGGAGGAGGATGGGGAGAAGGAGTGGGGGTGGAAAAGAGTGAACAGATGAGCGATGCTGAAGATTTGTACGTCACTTATCTCTCCTGCTCTGCCTCGCCGTCTCTTTTTCTGAGGAAAGCTCAGCCCTCCCATCCACTCCGCACCTCCTCTTTTCCCCCCTTGTGCTCTCAGTGTTTGAGTAGCTTTAATTCGATGACTCGCCTTTGTCATGAAGGGTTAATCCACAGACTGCTTTGACCCTGCGAGCTGTCAGATTCCGGCTAAAATGAACCTTTTCTAGCCGTCAAGTTGTCAGGAAGTGGGAGCAGGTGGGAGATGTGTTTTGACAGGAGGCATGTGTGTGAGCACACTCTCGCTCACTTGCTTTAGCACATTTCATTAAAGCGGCGTTTCTGGTTTGCTAAAGGAAAAGGATGGGGCAATGTATGAAGAGAGAGGCAGAGGGATGTTACAGTCGGTCCAGTGAACATGGGAATTTAATTATAGATGGGAACTAACAGCCTGTGGTTACCAATCGAAGAAACATTCATGACTTCAATATGTATAGTTTATATTTAATGTATGTAGCGTTTACTAAAGAGATACCCAGCAGGACATGACCTGTTTGTAGGGATACATGATCATTCAGTGTTTATCAGATGATTTGGGAGGGGACAGATTCTTTTTGCTTTTTTTTTTTGCTTTTTAAAAAAAAATATTTTCTGGGTTAAAAAAATGTCTCCGGAATATTAATTAGATATTAATATTAATTTTACAATCAAATAACATCAAGAGAAGCTGCGTTTTTGACCTGGAGTTGATGGTTGTACATACTTTAGTTGTTGTTGAGAAGTCTGTAAATGAAAGATCCTTTTATGCTTTTATAGAATAATGAGGATGTTTAATTTATTTTTACATGAAAAGAAATGGATTTTTTTGCCTTTCAGGACAGTTTGAGTTATAATCTGAGCTTTGTGGGGTTCTCGATAATGAAACGGATGAATCTTAATAAACCATCACACTTCCATAATGTGAGTTACAATAGCTCTGAAATGGTCACTAACATGTGGAACAAAGATTTTTTTCTTTAAAGCAAGAAAAGACGTACATTTAAATAGTTCTAAAGTTCAATGTTCAATTTAATTCCGTTTTTTTCTGTTAAGTTTATAATTCTGTTTTTCTACATCCTTTAATAAACTTACTTTTCTGATTCACATGATAAATACACCATTTCTTATTCAATTTGATATGTTAGTAGATGAATACCTCTGACTTAGGGTATTACTAACAATTACTCCATATAATGATAGTTTTTAAAAAACATTAAAAATGGGAATGAATCGTCTGCTCAGGAGACCCTCACAGATCTATGAATGTCTTGGATGCCGTCTATGGGAGCTGAGCTCCCATTGGCTCCCACATAACTTGAACCCTGCCGTTGAGAATACGCCATATAACACAACCAGCTGAGCTGATTAGCTCAGATTGAATTCTGTCAGCTTTAATTTGAGGGTACGGGCACATATTTACCTCATAGCTATAAGCAGCCGGTACGCTCTTGAAAATGCCAGGGCTGATTTGTCGACGGTGCAGTCGTGGATTTTTAATGCGATTTGCGTTGTGATCAAATGGTTGTTTAACGTTGTTGTCTGGGGCTTGCCTCCAGTGGAGCAATAATAGCAGAACTTTCTAATCAATAAAACACTTTTGATGGACAAGTGGAGAAACGCACTCACACTAGTTTGAGTGGTGTTCTCAAAGCTGTCAATGCCTGTAAAGGACATTAACTAAGTTTATATCTCAGGGAGTAATAGTGCAGTAAATAATTATCTCTATGAAGATCAATCATGTTAAATTATCCAAAGAATAAACAATGTGTTTACAACAACAGACTTTAGTTCTGGCTGTTAAACACCAAACTAACAGCTGATGATTTTTCCGTTTCCATAATAAGAGTCCCACTTACAAATATATTGTGTTGAATTCATGGTTGAAACTATTGTAAGGCATTTTTTTTACATTATGATAAGCTTCAACCAGAGGGTGGCAGTAGCTCAGTCTGTAGGCGCTTGAATTGGGACCCGGAGGGTCGTTGGTTGAAATTCTGATGCGGACCAAAAATATGTAAGTTGGTCTGGTAGCTGGAGAGGTTGCTAGACCTTCTGGAGTTCTGCTGAGGTTCCCTTGACCAAGGCACCGAATCTCCACTGGGTCGGGGAGGGGGGGGCTTCCAGTGGGGGCTGCCGCCGCCGCCGCCGCACTCTGACGTCTCTCCATCAACACATGTCCACATGTGTGTGATTCAGGCCTGTGTGTGTGAAGCACGTCTTTCTCCAGAATCCCCCCCCTCATGGATTAATAAAGTAAATAAAATTTAAAAAAAGAAGAAAAAAAATTCGAATTCATGCACTTCAGCCAGGTCAAGACGAGTGCTGGTCTGTTGTGAATCTGAATGTGTGTGTGTGTGTGTGTGTGTGTTAGTTTATCCTTGATATGTAGGGGGGATAGATGTGTTGATGATAGTATTCGTCCAAAGAAAGGCTGAGACAGCGATGGAGACAGAAAGAGAGAGGACAGTTGTTGGCTGACTGCCCTCCCTCGGGGGCTGGTTGAAGGATGAAGGGGCGTCTAGGAGAAGACATTCTGTCTGCTCTTGTCAGAGTTTGGCCAGTACTTGGCTATGTGTCACTACTGGCCCCATCTAACACACAAACGCATGCTTCTCCACGCTGTCTCACATCAGCCATCCTTTCGGATCACCCTCTGTCTCCCACCAGTCACCCAACCCGGGCGGAAACTGAGAGACGCACAGACGCACACCACGTTTAGCATCACCAGCGAGGAAAATGGCCAGCTGCAGTGGAAACTTACAAAAACAAAAAAACAGCACTGAAGCAGATTTTTTTGTTTTGTTATTTTTTGACCTCCTAGTTGCATTCACCACCATTTGGGTAGAAGTTGAGCGTTTGGGTATTAAATGAAAGAATGAATGAAAGCAGAGTGCTGAGTTATTATTTGTTTGTCTGCACTAGTGCTCCCATGCCTCACCTTGAAATACATGCGTACTATGGAAGGCTTGGTCTTGGAAAATGCTCTGCTACATCTAAAAGCTTCAATATATAAAGATGGACAGGAATAATTTCAGATTGTTTTTCACTGTTTGTCACATTTCATGCATACTTTCTATTCACTTTTTGTTCACGCGTGGTATTGTGAATTGATATTTCGGAGTTCTCAGTTTTTTTGCTGATTAAGTATTGAATCTTTTAAGTGATTATAGTCTCACTGAATTTATTTTCGTCACCAAATCTCTTTTTAGCCCCACATGCAAGTTTGCTTCTTAGAGGAAGTTTAGCAATCAGCCTGAAATGAAAATCACGTAATCCCGGTATGTCAAAGTTTTTTACAAACGCATTCATCTAAAAAATAAAATAAAATAAAATAAAAAAATAAAATCAGCTGTCAAACGCGGAGAAGTCCTGTTTAGTAATGTTGTTTTGTATTTACTCCTTTGATTTCACTTCCAGGCTTTCCCAGACAGTTCCAGTAAGAAGCGTCTCGCTCCCTTCCTTTCACAGCACGTTGAAGTTTGAAGCTTTGATGAAGATTGTTTGAGAAATCTCGTCACAGTCAAGAGAGGCAGCCCTTGGCAGAAACATGCCAAGCGAAGAGAAATTTAACTTTTAATCAAATTCAAGGAAGCCTGCTGCATTAATTCCTGCCTCTGCTGCGCCATTAGCTGTGTTTGGTATTTTTTTATTTTTTTTGTCTGTGTATGTGCGTGTTGACTGTGTCTGCAACACATCCGAAGGCGCTGCTGAGTGGTAATGGTTATGGCACCACGTGTGTGTGTGGGTGCGGGTGGGGGCAGGCCTTGCGGTCTCAGCGCTGATGGTGGCGTAGTGGTGGCATTTGTCAGCTTGCTTCTTCCGCTTGGTTTCCAGATTGACGTCTTGTTTCTTGGCCCTGTTTTGTGGCGGGATAAAGGTTCCCCACCGAAAAGGTCAGACACTTACTACTGTTTGCTTAACAGCATGTAACAGTTTCTCTGAGGGGGGGCAGCAGCAGTGCACAACACAACAGGCCTGGCCACAGGATAGACTGCTAGGCGTGTCACTTTTACACGCACGTGTGTGTGTGTGTGTGTGTGTGTGTGTGTGTGTGTGTGTGTGTGTGTGTGTGTGTGTGTGTGTGTGTGAGAGGAGTGAAGAGATTTACTTTTTTGTGCTTGTGTTTTGACGTTTGGTTGTTTGTGGCTTTTTACTCGTGTACGGTGTGTACACTTCAACACTAACTTAGCCCGATGTGTACGAGTTGCACAAAAAAAACTTGTGCCCCTTTACTTCTGAGGTGATTCCAAATGGAAAGAGCGATTCATCCATGAAATGAAGATTCCTCACAGTTAGATTTTTATGCTCGCAGTCACCAGGAGCTTTGTTGTTTACATTGTCACTGGGATCCTGTTTGTGCATGAGTGTGTATTTCTGCCTATGTGTGTTCATGTCCTTTACACAGAGTGTAAACTAAATGTCCCCTTGAGGGATCATTAAAGATCATTATAGATTATTATTATAATAAAATTTATTAAAATTTAACTGACATTTCATAGAATCAATAATACCATTCATATTTTAACTGAGGACCTAAAATTATACTCTTATTGAAATGGATGTTAAAGACCCTTATTTACTAATCTTTGTGAGTTACGGCTTCATGTCTGAGTGTTCTGCGTCTCGAGGGTCTAACATGTACTGCACAGTAAGAGGGTCTGTTTGACTTATCATATTAACCTGCTGTTTCTAAAGTTTTATTTATTTTTTTTTGCATTGACTTTTCTTTTGTGTTCTTGTTTTCATGTGACGTGTGCGTGTGTATGTGCTTGTGTGCTTGGACACTTGCGTGTGTGTGTGTGTGTCCACAGACCCTGGCTATTAACCGAGGGGAGAGTCTGAAGATTCTGACAGTGAAGGTGAACATCCCTGATCGTGTGAAGAGTGACTTCACCTGGTGGTGCATCAACACGAGGTAAAAACTATAATAATACACAAACACTGTTACCCTGCTGACAGGCCTACACACACACACACACACACACGGATGTATTGAATATGCCATTATGTGCTATTATAGATATACTGTATAGTCATCAAGTGTTATATTTTATTGTTTTATTGTTTGTTTTTCCCCCCTGTGGGTGCCGTAATCAAAAATATGAAGTTCTAAAACAACATTTTAAAGACTCATAACGGTGATAAGTCAAGCAAGAAATTCAAAGAGATTGAAAATATGAACAGAGCTTCGATTTGCACTCCTGCCTCAGTCGATGTGAACCACACTTGAATTTTCCTTTTGAATGAGAGATGACCGAAAAAAAATAAAAATAAAACGAGATACGTTTAATGATGCATTTGTAAAGTGGAACACAAATGAAAAGAGTAACATCATTTAAAAATGCTGACAGATGTACCCATCCATCTGGTTGATTCATTTGAAAGAAATGTTCTGTTTCTAAACCAAAAACAGTGTGGCTGCGTTCAATGTAGTAGAAAACCACACAGTGTGTAAAGCTATTCACATTTTGTATTCTATTTGTGTTTTTACATTTGTGTGGAATATTTGCTCTTTAAGTGAGAGTCAGTTTGTAATCAAGCTGTAGGCAGGTTTAATCTTAATGGCTGTATTTAGCAGCAGAAAAAAAGGCTCAAACTGTCTCGGCTCTTTTAATACAGGTGGAGGCCAAAGACGTTTGCAAGAGAAGAGCTAAATGCGATGATCAAGAATGCAGTGGAGGACTCTTACAAAAGGCTGATTCTGCCGTTCCTCACCAGGAGTTACAGGTATTTGAAGTGTGACTGCACATGTATAGAACCTCACTAACTTTGCACAGCTTCTTACCCACTTCTTTTGTGCTTCCCTCTTTTAAAAAAAAGGTATATTAATTAAACATGCCACTCCAACTCCTCTCTCTTACTTTCCCTCTCTTTAGGACCAAGCTCACAAGCGCAGCAGAGAAGGAGTCAATCGCCCTGTTTGTGAGGAACCTCCGGCAGCGGCTGTTGGTGTGTCCGGTCAGGGGCTGCGTCATCATGGGGGTGGACCCTGGCTTTAGACATGGCTGTAAGCTGGCCGTTCTCTCCCCGACTGGTAAGTGACCATGCAAATCATTATGTACATTTATGTTATACCTGCAAGCACTTGTTTATGATACAGGAACAGCTGGAGCAATAATTATTCTGATTTATTACCTTTTTTTTATTTTTTTATAGCAGAACCATTTTATTTTCCTAACTGTGTTTTTTTTGGAAGTGAAGTCACGTTTGGAGGTTTAAAAAAAGTTCTTATGCAAACACAAGGGCTCATTGACTTTAGTTTCACTTAGTTTGTCTCTCTGCTTTTTCCCATGCCAAACACTCCCACATGCTTCGGTTTCAGTGCTGTAAACAGTTTCGACATGGCAAAGAAATAAGATGTGAAACATCTCTTCGGCTACGCAGCGTTTACAATTAAAGCAGTTATGAAGCTAAGGATTCTCTCTATGATGCTGCCATGGAAACATCAACAACCAGTTACAACCCTGGTGTTTGAATGTGTAGTTAAGAGACTTTGTCTATTGGTATGACTTCCCCCCCTCTTGCCATCATATAAGACCTTTAATGTTGTATTTTCTGTCTCCTTGTGTTTGTTTCCTCTCTCTGCTCTCAGGTCAGATTCTGCATACTGATGTTGCGTACCTGCATAACTCAGGCCAGCACAGAGAAGCAGACAAACTGTGCCACCTTATGATGAAATACAGGTACTGCTGCTTTTCTTAACAAGCAACCACATGTACTGTTTCAGATGAGTTAAATGCAATGGCAGTTGATGTACGCCCTCCATCTACTTGTCTGTTTTTTGATGAATCATTGACCATTGATTATAAGGAGGGAACATGAATGGTATGGGTACACTTAATTGTAGATAATTGTGTTTCCTGTTTTGTACCTCATTGTCCCTTTCTTTAATTTCATTTTCTCTTTTGTCCACGCTAGCTGTACCAGGGTTGTCATTGGCAACGGGACAGCATGTCGAGAGACTGAGTCCTTTTTCGCTGACCTCATCTCCAGGCGCTGTTTTCACCCTCTCGACGTGTCCTACTGGTAAGGTTACTTCATCCAGTAAATAACAGAACACACTCCAGCTACCTGTTAGTAAAGAAAATAAACAGATGATGAGCTCGGCTGCCCTGAGAGATAAACTAAAATGGCATAATATAATGTGCACGTTGACATCTTTGGGTGTCCTTTAAGGAATTGTATACCAGCCCCTTTAAAGTAATATTTAACATATTAATATTAACTCTGTATTTGAGAATTAGTTTTCATCTTTTTTTGACTTTTTGTGTCACCACAGAGTTACAATACTCTGAAAGCTTGGTTTCAATCTTGCCAACAAACTGGAATTTTCCAAACAACTTAGTTTTGCTACAGCCGTGACCTCCAGAAATTGATGGCAGTGCAGACGTTCATAAAACGACAGTTAGTCAAGGTTTTCCTTCAGGGTGTCTCCAAGACATCCAGAAGTCTCATACACACCTCATTCAAAAAGGCCAGTTTCTACAGCAGACATGAACAAAAAACATTTTGGTCTATTTAGTTATAGTCCTCATCGATTTTTTTTTTTATAACTCCATCAGATTAGATTTTATGAAGGATGTGAGTTATGGATCGGCACATGTCTGAACATGTTGGGCGGGTGTCATGTAACAGTTTATAAAGAGACGTCGCTTCAGCTCTTAGACTGTATTAGGTCGACATAAAGTTAAGTTGAGACAACATTTCCAACATGGTGGTGAGTTTTGAGGACTTTTAAGAATATCTATTCCCACTGATATATTGACAAGTAACTTTTAGAAAGATATATAGTGAAAGAGATGCAGACAGGTGGGGCAGACAAAAAGATGGAGGACAAAAGACAAAAGGACAGAGTAGGGAAATGTGAGAGAGAGCTGCTTATAGATGGAGAGAAAAAAGAAATGGAATGGGTCCCCCAAGCGAATATTGTCTATTAAAGCCATCTGGTCCATGTTTCACTACGGTCCAATTAAAGAGACGTTTTGCGGTCCAAGTTGTGTCTTTAACCGGACTCAGTCCACACTTCAGAGTACAACAGCCCAAAACCTCGGTCCAAGCATAATAACCACTGGCCTCTTCGTCTCTTTCTCGCTCTGCTCCGCTTCATGTGTGTTTGTTGACTTGAGGTTAGCTTCAGTACCGCGGAGTAGAACGATGAAGAGCTGAGCTTCAGCGTGTGCGTGTGTGCGCGTGCGTGTGTGTGTGCGTGTGTGTGTGTGCATATTGAGACTTTTCTCTGTGTCTTTGGGTTCACATACACACGGATACTTCAGAGTCAGACTGTTGGTTGGGATAGCCCACCATTCTTTCTGTTTGCAAGAACTGAAACAGCTGAAGTGGAACAATCATTAAGTTCACTTGCATTTGATTTGATTCCAATTTAAAGACATTTTCTCCAACTTGAGTAGCCCAAAAAATTCAAAATGTCCCATCTCTCTGTTCATTCTGTTACTAGCGCTCACAGCATTTGGATGTATCACAACACGTAAGAGTTTAGGACCTGAGCTTGATGGGTTTTTTTTCTGAATGTTTTACCATCACCTGATTTTATTAACTGTAATTTTGCAGCATGCAACACGTGTGAGTGATCATGCCTTAAAACCGTTTGCAGAGCAGAGACGCGACCTTTTTAAGAGCAGAGATTTTATTTTGACGTTAGCCATAGAAATGTGGTTCCTGTTATCCAGATCATCTTGCCCTCGAGTCATTTAGTCGTACGTCTCACTTTGGTTTCTTTGGACCGAGAAAAGATGTGGGCTAGAAGGCATGTATTCCAAAGTGCAAGCTGTGTGTGTGTCTGTATTAAAATGTAAAGACACAGTCCTCTTTGCCTTGTTTCCACTCCTTCTCTACCTCTCTCCAACTATATTTTTTCTAATTCTTGTATTCCGAAATCTCCCGCCCCGTTTTGTTTCTTCCTTCTAAATTGCAGCATTTAGAGACACCTCAGACTTACATGTTAACTGTGATTCTCTCTGACTCCAGACACATCTTCTGATGAGATAAAAAAAAAAGAAGAATAATAAGGAACAAGTTTAATCACTCCATGATTCACAGCAATATGTGACTTTTAACCCTGCATTTCCCGTCATAAGGAAAAAAAACACTACATTTAAATTGCCCCCCCGGGGACAAATAAAGTTTTATGAATTGAATTGAACTCCATGTTTAATTTAGCTCTAATCAGAATTAGCAGATATATCATTATATTCTTTTAGAAATACCCAGATGTTTGGTAAATTAGTCTTTTATGGCTGATCCTGACTAAAACATCGTTTGAAAGATGATGCTGTGAGGGAAAGGGAGGGATGCTTGGCCCTGGAGGAGAGACTGTTGTTTCTAACTCTGAGGGTCTCACTCCCCTGCTGACTGACCCACGGCTGACCCTGAACCTGCCATTAGGACAACCTCATTACCACTACGACGAGGATGATGGCAATGACGGAGAATGGCTACGTAGCATCAGAAACAGCAGGGGGTCTCAGTACTTGCTGTGAATGTCCCCAGTACAATTAATTGACCCAGTTTTCGCTTTAATCCTTGACTCTGTGCATTTCCCTTTATGATGGAGTGTTTGTGGGCTGACGATGACCTCATACCCAAGCATCTTCAAGCAGTTTTTGATTGAGTCTTTCAGGCAGCCCGTGTGTGAAGGCAGCTGGCTCAGCTTTGATGATGAAAAACCACCAAGCCAACAAACGGCATTCTTACACTGCGAAGACGAGCTGAATGCTGTCATACCTCTTTGATCGTATTTAAACATCTCTACCTATACATCCATATGTCTTTGTCGTCCTACAGGCCTACAAATTAAGCAAGATCCTCCTGTTTCTTTATTGTGTTATTTGACCAGATTGCACCAAAGTTCCGATTTTCCGAGTGCCTAGTTTTGTAGGATGACCCATTAAAATCAGGGTGTCACACCTCACACTGGCCCTTTTTGAAAGGTGAGATTCAGGAAGAGATCGAAGTTCAGTGATGAAGACAGCGATCAGGCTTGGAAAAATGAACAAGATCACCATGTAAGGCTTTAAAAACGAGAAACACAATGTCAAAATTGATTCTAAGAGTAACCAGGAAAAGTCCGCATGAATCGGAGGTATATTTTCTGAAGGGGCCTTTGAAGGAATACAAATTAAAAAAAAAAATTAAATGTTGAAAGTGCAGAGATGACCCAAATAATTTAATCAATGTTTTAATAATGGTTTTATAATGTTAATTATTACACTGTCATCCAGACATGAGGAACTAGAACCAGCACAAATAAAACGAGCAACAATTTATTCACTATCCAAAATCGACCATGTGACATCACCCAGTATAAAACAGTGTTGACTTTTTACAGATCTAACATGGTGTGGATTATACTGCGTGTGTGTCTGTGTGCATCTCGTACACAGACAGTACATGTATAGGTAAAATGGACTGTCCTCTCCTCTCAGCCTTATCACTGCAGTAGTTCATTAAAGACCTCGGCCTCATTTGCACCATCTGCTTCCTGTCTCCCTGTGAGCCTTCATTGTGTCACCACCCCCACCCTCTTCTTCTCCACCCGCCTGTCTCGCGCTCTCTGTCCTTATGCCTCAATGCTCAGCTGGAATGACAGCCAGAAATGGCAGCCTGCAGGACATCCTTACTTGTATTTGTGTGTGTGTGTGTACGTAGTTTTTAATGCCCTAGTCCCTAGCCCTAGTTTCAGTAGACTCATCGTACTCACTGAGTCACCTCCTCTGTTTTGAAAGGAGTGTGGCCTTTTCCAAAGCAGCCAAAGAAAAGCACACAGCCCTGTATTCATTTTCGAATGCAGTTAAAGGTAATACATGTTATATGGATTCATATTTTCTGTCATCCAGTATACGAGGTAATGGTAGGCTAGAGAATTTAAGTTAAAAAAAATCATGCATTGACTAGTAATGGATTAGCATCCTCACTACTTACTGTTAGCTCACATTATTAAACTGATGGACGTTTGGCGGCTCCATCTATCATCTTAACTGATCAGGCCTTTTTAATTCGCAGTGATGAATGAGTTTCTCTGGGACTTTAATATATGTACTGATTATATCAACACAGGCCCTGGTTGGTTCTTAATTGTCATTTAAAATGTGTCAAATTGATTTTGTAATAACATGGATGTTCTTATAATTGGCCTAAACAAATGATAGTCAGCTCATTTATTGATAGTTCTTCTTCACAGGTGACATTTTTATTTGAGTTTGCGGGGGGGAAAATAAATCCAATAGAAATGTCTTCCTGCTGCCAGCTGAGTGTAGTCAGTGTTACCATGGTATGAAGTTTGACAGCTTTCTAACTGGATCACGTGTAATTCTCCTTCATCTCCACGAAACGTTTGTCTCTGCTAAGTGGGGAATAAATCACCAGATTCGACTCTTCATCCTCTATTAGATTTGCTAAAACATAACCTTTACATGATTAAGCTTGAACAATGCCTCTGCGAATGACCAGACTCCTGCAGGACATTATACAGCATGAGGTATTATTTATCTGACAAGGTTTGTCTGTGCCTGTGAGGGCCCCCACTGAATGCACAGTGCCTTATTTGACATACAGCTGTGTCCCAATAATTCAAAGACCTCCTGCTGGACGTCAGTTTGTGATGTCATTTTTTGGGGTAAAACTCCACATTTATAGCCGAAACATCTTCTACAGGCGGACACGGAACGACCTTGTCTACCATTGTGCTCAGACTGTGTTTTGATCATTATTTCATACCAACATATGTTTATGCACATTAGTCCTGAAGCAGCGCACACAGCCGTCGTTGCTTGACACAAAACAACTGACCCAAACCGTTGAGTTTTGTATTCAAACGCTGACATTGCTGCAAACAGATCAAAGTTCAGCTTCCATTTCTAAAGTGCATCTTAACCTCTCGGCCGTCTGCGCCAAAACAATATTGCATTTTTAAAATAATATGACATTATTCAGGATTAACGGTTAAAGGAATAAACTGATATCAACATAACTTGATATCGGTTTATTCTCTTAGTAACAAACTGAAGTTGAAATGGTTTGTTTTTGAAAGATCTAAATTGCACACAGTTATTTATTTATTTTTTTTTATGTTTCTGAAAACCGTTCAAAAGAAAGTGTCTGTACGTAGTGTTTGGAGTTAGTTGAAAGACATTTTAACAAGGTTGCAGCGTGGTTCAAAGACAAAATGTAATTAGATTTTTCTGTTTTGTCATGTATGGGAAAAAAATGAAGATAAAGTTGACTTTGACTTTTTTTTTTTCACATATCCTAATCAGCCTTTGACTTGAATACTTTTTGTCAGAGACGAGTGAAAGCTTCTTTGATTTTTTTTTGATTTTTTTTGTCTGGCTAAAACTTAACCTCTATTTGCTTTGACAAAGCATTGATTGAGGTATAATGCATTTGAATAATTCAGTATGCATGTTTCAGGCTGTGTGCATGACAGATGACAAGTTGACAGCTTTTGGTCGCAACACGCTGATGTTAATGATATCAGAGGGCAAGAACATGTTGGGTAAGGTTACAGAGATCTTTGGGCAGTGATGATGATGATACACACACACACACACACACACACACACACGGAGACCGCAGCTCCAGGCGAACAAAAACGACATCCAATTTCTTGACCACTTGCTCTTTCACTCCTGAAGGCAGTGAGATGACTGACCCTGGTACTGCTCTTCATAAACACACAAACATCCTTCAGGGTCTCAATGTCAGCGCTCCTGTCTGCCTTGAATGGAGAACTTCATGTACACATTCACTGATACAAACTTCTTATTTTTAATGGCCTACATGAAACACAGCAGGTAAATCACTTTTGCCATAGTTGTGAAGTCTGTTCATTGATGCTCTCCTGTTCGTTTGAAGCCGTACTCTAAGAGTCTCTTCCCCGTGCTAGTCATGGTTCTCTCCTTGACTCGTCCATAGTTCATCAGTTGTCCGAAAGCAATAAAGGCTTTTGCAGTGGGACATTTACTTCGATAGCCAACAGTGTGCGCCTGCACTGACACACAGACATGCATCTACAATAAGTCCTTGACCGTCTCGCCCCGCAGCCCACTCCTGGTGGGATGAGATCATTATTACTGGCTCGCTGATGGACCTGGAGGACAGTGGTGTGGACTGTATTTGTGACTGTGTGTGTGTATCCCCTGTCATGTCCTGTGTCCAGGCATGCTCCCAGGGCCAGGCTGAGTGAGTGATGAACATACAGTGGCAGGCCCAGCAATGACTGAGTGAGTTCCAGGCACTCAGGCCTCACTGGAGCTTTGAAGGTTGGGAAGAAGGGGGGGGGGGGGGGGGGGGGGGGGGCTGTATGCCAATTCAAAACCCATAGGTACAAGAAAAGGTTTAGTATTTGACTTGATACGTTAAGGGTAGAGGAAGGCAGAACTTTTTCAATCTAAACCATATGTATAATAAACATCAAGGAAAGGAAGAATAGGATGAAAATAATGAATGAATGCACATCTTTGACAACTGTGGCCTCCTTTACTTTGTTCCATATCATTTTATTTCTTCCTTCCATCCTTATTTTTTTTAATCCTTTCCTCATTTCAATTTATTTTTCCCTTTTAAACCATCTAACAGAGAGATAAATTAGATAATTAGATTTAAATGTCTTGTCAACACACCTTAATGCAACATAGAAGTGTCATTTTCTTGAAGAGGCTCAAAAGAAGCATTCCCTTGCAAACCTCAAACTGGTTTATTACAACCATGGTTTTATTGCAAATAAGTCTTGACACGTACTGGCATATTTTTACTTTTGTGTGGAGCTCGCAGTGGCTTAAGATCTTTGGCATTCGCAGGTGGTGGACGGTGAATATCTGCAAGCGTCATCCGTATCACCCACAGCTCCCTTTCTCCTCCCACCATGCCTCACTGGTGGTCAGCCTCTGTCTCATCTCCTGCCCCTCCTTCCTACCGCCCTCGATGCCATCCTCCCCCTAGGGTCCCACTGTTCCCTGGGATGGTCCTGCCTTTGACGAACATGTGTGATGAGTCAGTGTGACATGCCATGTGTGTACTTGCGATTTGGGTCCTGCGTGCGCGCATACGGGTGTGTATGCGTTTTTGCGTGACAGAAGTGCAGGCCGTTCCTTGCGACCAGATTGACATGAGTGTCTGTGAGGCTTTGCTCTTTTCAGACGTGCCTCACACTGGCAGTTGGAGTTTATGTGTGTGTGCGAGTGCCTGCCTGCCTTCTAGCGCCTCGCTGGAGACTGACGGCCCCTGACACCTGCCATTTGGACGCTTTTCTCTGTGAAAAATGTCATCGTCTTCAGACCCGATGTGTGTGTGTGTGTGTGTGTGTGTCTCTGCGTGTGTGTGTGTCTCTGTGGGACTTAGACATAGTGCACCCCTCAATTTGTCTCCCTGGGGTTAAGCTTTGCAGCTGACTGAACAATGGACCCAAGCTGTTTGAGCAGCCCAGACAGAGAAACTTATGTGTGTGTGTGTGTGTGCGTGTGTTTTTTTTTTTTCCAGTATGAATATATTTTGGGCATGTAACATGTGACCATCACAGCTCCATTTAAAGCTGTAGAATGAGGCCATTCCAAGTATTTTGAACATGAACTAAGTTGGGGGGGAAAAAAGCAGATGAGAGATGAAGCCATTATCGCGTGACATCATACAGTGCAGGTTTTGTTAATGCTGTATCCTACCTCAACAGGTAAATGTTCAGTACCCGCTGAGCTCCTCCATGCCTTTGTTGTAATGTCGTACAGGTTACACTCCACACCTGACGACAAAAGCCCAGACCACTCCACCCTTACATTGACATAATCCTTCAACGTAGGCTCGCACACTTGGTTTTTAGGAAGCTTACCTGTTTATCCCAAATAATGGATGGATGAAGTGATGTTGATCAAAAGAAAGGAACAATCTCTTTAACCTTTTTAGACATTAAAAAAAGCAGATATTTGTTGTTGAAGCTTCTTCAGTGTCAGGGGATCTGCATGTTTAATTGTGAAAGAAAAGTAAATGCAGTGAAGGCATCACTTTACTGGAGGTGGATCTTTTCAATGACATTTTATTCAACCTTGTCGTCATTTTAGATTGATCAGCTTAAGGTTTAAAACTTCTTTAGAATAAAGAAACGTCTTTGAATCAGATCCTAATTAATAATATGTGCCTTTACAATGTTGTGGCATCCATCTATTGAAGAAAAGAAAAAAACATTTGTATATATGTTAGTGCTGATAAGTACTCTGTCATTGACGCATTAATATTGTCTCTCTTGGTGATCTGATTTGGTCCTCTTCTTTTCTGACTGATCTGATGAGCTGTTTTCATTTAAATTAAGGCCGTGTGAGCCAGAAGGCTGTAATGAGGTATCAAAGTGTGTATCCATCTCTTCCTATGTAGGATATCTTAAGGGGCTGCAAGGGGCCCAGTCACAAAGTGTGTGTGTTTGTTGGCCCCCAGGGTGCGTCTCAAAGACAATCAGTAGAGGAAGAAATAGGGGAGCCGATTTGTGACTTTGCTCCAGGATGGGACGGAGCTCAAGGCGTGTGTGTGTGTGTGTGTGTGTGTGTGTGTGTGTGTGTGTGTGTGTGTGTGTGTGTGTGTGTGTGTGTGTGTGTGTGTGTGTGTGTGTGTGTGTGTGTGTGTGTGTGTGTGTGTGTGTGTGTGTGTGTGTGTGTGTGTGTGTGTGTGTGTGTGTGTGTGTGTGTGTGTGTGTGTGTGTGTGTGTGTGTGTGTGTGTGTGTGTGTGTGTGTGTGTGTGTGTGTGTGTGTGTGTGTGTGTGTGTGTGTGTGTGTGTGTGTGTGTGTGTGTGTGTGTGTGTGTGTGTGTGTGTGTGTGTGTGTGTGTGTGTGTGTGTGTGTGTGTGTGTGTGTGTGTGTGTGTGTGTGTGTGTGTGTGTGTGTGTGTGTGTGTGTGCATTTGAGGGAGCAAACGAGTGCAAATAAATGATTACCCTGCAGGGGCCCCAAGTCATCACTTTACACCAAGAGGCCATGATTGACTTTGTCTCTTTTAAGTGTGTGTGTGTCCACGCCTGGACCCTCCACCCACTGAGGCCAGAGAGCTGAAGAGCAGACAACCTTCTGCTGTCTGCCAGGCTGATGCCCTCACTATAGAGCAGCCATGGAGGCTGTGAGGGCTCAGAGCTGTATCCATGACAGTGCTGTTACCCAGCTGCCCCGGTGGCAGCCTTAATTAGGTTGGACATGATAGGGGCTGCTGGCCTCCCTCTATTAAATCCATATCCTTTGTTAATATGTCTGTTTTCTTTATTATTCCTTTCACCTCACTATAGCCTGCCAGAACATTTCTTTTCTCTTCCTTTTCTTTCTTACTTGAACAAAACCGTTCTTTTTTTTTTTTTCTTTCTTTTTTTTTTTTCTTTCTCTTGACCTCTATTGGTCACTGTCTTTAAATGAGGACAGAGCGTGTGGTAAGAGTTGTTGGTTTTGAGCTATTTTCCACAAAGTGTAATTGAAGGCCTAAAATGAGAAATCCATGAGATTTTGGTCGGCTTGGGTAATGCACTTAAAGGCAATTCCACTGAAATCACAAAATTCTGACATGATTCCAATACATTTGAAAATGTATTTCATGTGGACAAACTTTGCTCTCTCACTTGGCATGTGGAAATGTTTCCCATTGGCCTGCCTGTGAGACTATTCATGAATCAATACAGGTATGAAGCTCATGCTCTGCGGCGTGTTAAACAATCCGAAGACTTTAAAAACTGAGTTATTGTTAATATTCACTCTAATATTTTTGTCTTTACCACAGAATGAAAAAAATCTCATATTGTTCTCACTTTGTGCGCTCCTCATTCATTCTCTTACATTTTCCTGCTTTTTTTTCTCTCCCGGTCTTACTCAGCATTAATTAGTGTGTGCTTGTGTGTCTTTGTGTCTCTGTGTGCATGAGGCCGAGTGTGTCAACTTAATGACCAGCTCTGCTCTGACCTCGTTGAAGGTCATGTGCCAGTGCTCGTTAGCAGTGTCACCATGGCGATATGTCAGCTGTCAGCACGATGGATAGGGAGCTGACAAAAAGAACAGTGAGGCGGAGGAGCCGATGAATAGAGAGAGAGGGAGGGAGGACAAGTTCATTTAAATGTGATTCCCATCAGAAGGCCTCTGCCACTCCTCATTAACAAGATACTTGTAATTGGCAAGGTTGTGTGGCAAGGTCCAGGCATCTGTTGTGTGTGTGTGTGTGTTATTGTGTGTACCACAGAGGGCCTCATTCTCAGTTGTGGACGTTGGGGAGGTGCTGACCCTTTCTTCATATTGGTCAGCCCCGAGGAAAAAAAGCCCCCCCCCCCCCCTCCCTCCTCCAGTCATTCCTCTCTCTGTCTCTCCATCCACCCGAGAGAAAAGGAGGCCTAAACAACATGACAGCTTCTGTTGTATTTCCGTTGTATTATCTCGGGTATCAGTGGCTTTGTTGTACCTCTGTCCCGTCTGTTGTGTGATGGATGATAAGCGGCCTACTTTGGACTGAATACATTAACATGGGATCAAAAAGTATTCTTTCTTTCTGCGTTGAAAAAGTCATTTTTTTTAATCTATACTTAGCAAAAGTGAAATAGAAATAAAGACTGAAGTAAATCTTTGATTTATTGGACAGTTTTTTCAAGTATTAAGAAGAGGACGACTTTGTCAGCACTTATTCCAGTTATGATTATTTATAGTCCTTTTTAAATGAGTAATTTTGGTTTGTGATATACTACCTTGTACATTTTCCCCTGAAATAACCAACCGAAATGATCATTTAAATATTTTTTTCTAAAAGGATATATAAACAGAATATAATGGGAAATACATAAAACATGGATAAACAAAGTTATAGACAATACATTCTTATTATTCCTTTTTAAACAGTTTGTAGTACCATTATATGAGCTCTAGATGGCAGTAGTGTCACATCAATTGCATTCACCCTGACTTAAAGCCCTCTACTGTATCAAGTACACACTTACACCTCATACTTTCTGATCATATAGATGTTTTTTAAAATGTTGTTCAAAGGTGGTTATACTATTAACAATAGTTACATAAATAACATCTTTTATTCTTACTGTACTCCACATATAGGTCTCTTGGTTGTCCCATGAACTGTAGCAATACTGTTCTGTGTTTCAAGCAGTGATGAATGCTCAGCGTTTGTTTCCTTCATCACTTCTTGTCTCCTTTTCCTCCACTGCACAACCTGACTGTAGTTTCCTTTTCTTGAGCACTTATTTTTTTTCTACCAGTTTCTATGACTCTCAAACATTTCTTACACACACCTTTTTTTTTTCCCTCTTCCTGTTCGTTCCACAGTATAACCAACGAAGCGGGAGCGTCGATCTACAGTGTGAGTCCAGAGGCCGTCAAAGAGATGCCAGACTTGGACCCCAACATTCGGAGTGCAGGTATCCTCAGCGTTATAAATGTATCTCTCAGTGCTTTGAGATTGTATCATGACAAGGGTTGTGAAGGCATACATTTTTAATTTTTTTTCCAACTTGTTTTTTCAACAAAACTCCAAAAATTTAAATAACATGCCCATCAAAATCTCTGCACTCTAGATGACCTATTTCAATTGTTTGTTTTTTTCAACAAGCAATAAAAAACCCAGAAACAACATAAAGACGCAGAACTCTTGTCTGTTTACTAAGCTGAGATTTTTTTTATTTTTTTTTAATCGTAGCAGCAGTACTTTTAAATAACTTTAAGAAAGAAATTGAATTTAAATTCTTCTCGCTGCTGCTTTTTGGTTTAAAATGTAAATGCTTTAGAAATCGATGTCAACATAAATGATTGGTTCATATTTATCTGAATGCTTTTCTTTATTGATGAAAAAAGTGGCCCTGTGCAGTGATATGGAAACATTGAGGATGCATTGTGATACTGAATCGAAACCACGACGGTATAATCAAATTGAAATATGAAACCCAGTGAAGATGAACAGTCGTATCATTTCCACATTATCAGTGAATTTCTGCCATTGTGATCCTCAGTTTACGCTCCTTACACTCTCTTCATGTAACACTCACTCAGAGCCTATCCTATGCTCACTGTACATACTATATCATTTGGGAACAACGCGCAGCACAGTCTATGACAGAATAGCACACAGTTTAGTAGAACAAATGTTTCTAGCAGACTTCCTCTATGAAAGCCATAAATCAAACTGGATTATTCTTCACTAGTTTCCTGTGGTCAGCAGCACTGAGAGACATGGAGAGCCATATTTATACCTCTAATGAATGCCATGAGAAATCTGCAGTTCGGGTGGGTTTTAAAAGAGGGGGTGCTGGAAGTCGAAAGTCAGGATCGCTTTTTCTTTATATGGATTTCGAAGGACCTACAAGTCATGCTGCATCTCCTCATAAGTACAATTTTCTCACCTTTGAGTTTTCGCAACTAGATAAGTGAAGCCACATCGCTGCGGTCCCTGGATTTCACATTCTTCTCCTCCACCTGATTGATTGGCCTGTGTCTGATTGGGGCCTTCCTCTCGAGATGCTTTCTTCATTACTTCCCAGTTTTGTAGAGTCGCATTTGGCTCGCAATTTTCAATAAGTGCTGCAGAATTGTGCTGAATTCCATTTGCAAATTGGATCCTCTCAAGGAAAGGGAGAGAAGGGATAGTGTTAGAGACAGAATAGATTGGAGAGTTTTTGGAGGTGCACCGAGCAAGGCCGGGGTTGAAACTCCATCCCTGTCTAAATATTATCTCAGGCAGCAGCCTCCCACCACAGCCAGAGGAGAGGAGAGCCATTGATTCCAGACATGCTCCCTCTGTAACTCCCCATCCCTCTCTTTCTCTTTGTCTGTCCGTTCTACCTCAAAGATCCAAGTGAGATGCCTTTCATGCACACTTCTTTGCTGACTCTAAGAAACAGTTAAGGGATGAATTGCAGAGGAGCCAGTAACGGCTCTTGTGGAATTGTTGGTTTTAGCCGTAGACCGTGTAAGACAATGATTTAGTCTCAGTGGCATCACCAATTGGTTTCTGAAGAGTTTAAAAGCAGAACACAAGCAGTGGCCATGTTGGAAATGCAATCAATTTAGCAACGGGCAAAGAGGTAGCAGCAGCTACAACACATCCACCTGTCAGAAATGTCAGCCACCCAGAGGAGGGAAAGACACAGCTGCAGCAGAGCAAAAGTCGCACACTTTTAAATTCATGAATTGATTATTATCCGGGATCAGTAAATAATAGCGGACCCTGGAAATCAGCCAGTCTGTCCCTAGTAACATTTCTTACTTGTGCTGATTTTTTTTCCTGCATTTTTAGTATCGGACTGTGGTTTTATCGTTCAGTATAGATTAGAACCATGGTGCATTTATTTGCTGGCTGTTTCAGGTCATATTCCAAGTCTAACTTTTACTAAGTAGGATTAAAACACTTCTTATAAATGACATGAATGTGAACAGTGATGTGATTGTGTGCTATTCTTCCACTGTGTGCCTGTGTGTGTTTTGGGGAGGGTGATGTCATGTATTATAGTGTATATGTGAAAAAGGTTGTTTGTAATTTTTCTTCATGTCACTGGTTCCTGCCAGCCTATTCATAGAAAAGACATTTATGTGAAACGGCAGCACGCTGAAGCTGCACAGACTCCATCGTTAAGAGGCTGTGTCTGTGTGTATTTATTCATGCACATATTTAGACGGGTCTTGTTAGATTCTTTGACGAAGTTTAACGACAGGTGCTGAGACTCCAGTTGGAGGCCAGCTTTAATTGTTATTATTGGGGGTGGAGAATGACAATTAAGTCTGGCCTGCCCTTAGGCCAGTGCTGCAATATGCAGACAATTTGCATACTCAGTAATTATAAACAATATGCATTTGCATATTCAATAACTCTGATTCAGATAGCACGAGAAACACAAGCTGGAGAATCTCAGGAGACAACTCATTTCAAATCTGTCTCCATTCAGTGTCCATTGGAAGACGTGTCCAGGATCCACTGGCTGAGCTTGTAAAAATTGATCCAAAACACATCGGCATTGGAACATACCAGGTGAGAGTGTGTTTGTCTTTGTCTTTGTGGATCCTTCTTTTGGGTTAAAGATCCTCGTCCCCGGGGCGGTAGAACATCTGCTGTGAGTTAGACTGACGCAAAGAACCGAGTGTGTGTGTGCGCGCACGTGTGAGTGCGTGTATCATGATGATGGTATACAAATACATAAGCAATAAACCATGAGCCAAAAATATACCCCCCTCCCCCTCGTTTATTGTTATTGTAATGTATTTTTTTTCTCTTTCTCAAACAGCAAATGTGCATGAAAAGAGCACGTTTTCTTTCTTTTATTTTATCTTTACCATATAACCAGTGGGCACTCTTTAAGAGCTGGCTGACCAACAATATACCACGTTTACGTTACATAAATCAACATTCAACCACCATTCACCTAAACAGGAATTCTAATCAAGAAAGATGAAGAACATTGAAAGCCATTAAAACACATTGTAACCCCAACACGATTAAAGCCCCTGTGAGGAACTTTCCCTTTGTATCGACTCTGGGTCAAAACAGTGAACCCGTCTTTGCTGATCTTGTCCTTTACATCTACTGTATAACTTATTGTTGTTGTTTTTGAATACAAAAAAATACAAAAATCTGCTGTCCTTGAAAAAGATGGTTTCAGCCCTTTGTCCAACAGATACCCTGCAGCAGAGGTTTCAGGCATTAAAATGTGCAATTATGACCTTGCATGCTAGTGTCTATTATAAAGAGGCCTCAGTATTGAATTTGTTTCATAGTTCCTTAAAATTACTTTGAATTTAAATTTACTGCCATAGTCTTTTCACTAAGCTGTATGGACAGTCTGCTCTTGGCTGTCGTTGATTTTGACTTGTTTGACTTTTGAACTTATGAAATGAATGGAGAAATGAGCCAAACTTAAACAGGTTGAAAGAACAGAAACTAGCAGGGAAGCCGATAAACTCGACTGGGGCCTGTATCAACAAATGATGCTGATAGCTAATTTAATTACCGAAAACAGGCGTTACGTGAGTTTGGACATTTGTTTTTTCTTGTCTTCGTGCCGCTCCTTATTTTCAGTGCCAAAGCGTGTGTGCAGATGAAACAACAATTAGCTCAGTGTTGATTCAGTTCACTTCAAGTGTCTGCGCTGTGTACTGGTTTTATTGTTATGCACACTAACCCAGCTTTGAATGCAATAGTTCCCTGTAAATGTTAAGTTCTGAGCCAAAAAGGGAATTAGAAGATAGATGTATGAACAAAACAGAAAAAGTTAAGGATAAGGAAGTCAATAAAAAAAGGTCAAAGTTTCCTAATGGGCCGGTATCCAGTGTGACTGAATACCAGCAATACCACAACAGACAGTGATGCAGAGGTCAGTGCATTCAGATGATGGTAGAACACACATTATGTTAACATGAATAGTTTTTTGACTACGGGTAAAAATGTCAGGAGACAGATGGAGGTGGAGTTTGGCTTTTTGAACATGGGAAGGCCACGTCATAGTTTTGCATCAGTGACTATATTAACATACACTTTATTTGAGTTTGTGCTCGTTATTCTACACAGATGTTGAACTAGCTAATAAATATTCTTGTTGAAAATTGAAGAATGAACCGTTACGTTTAAAAGCAAATATAAAACCTGAATACTTCCAGTACATTGACTTTGACATCTCACACGTTTTAATGGTCACACACAATCCAATGTTTCTCCACACACAGACAATACCTGGGCGGGCCACCCAAGTACATTTATGGCTGCCCACGTATATTTCTGACCTGTTTTTATTTTTATAAAATTGAGCATGAGAAAGCTGGGGAGAGAGAGGTAGAGGGAGACTATCCAAAAGGGCTTGTTTGAGCAAACATTTTCTAAAAGTGGAGCAGCATAATTTTCCCCTCTTAAAGAGAAAAAGCTGTAGAAATGAGACAGTCTTGTTTTAACAAGTCAGAAAATCTGAACTCAAGTTGAAGTTTTTTGATAGTCGACAAATGCTTTAACGCCGAACCAACACATTCAGGATCAGTCTAACTGGAGGGATCGTTAAACATAATGATTATCCAACATTTAGAGGCCGACGCGGAGAGCACATTTTTTAAAATGAGAAGCAGAAGAGAGGAAGATGGGTTACACTAGGACAGCAGAGGGTGACAAAAGTCAATGGAAAAGGAACGACATGAGGGATTTTTCTGGTGAGGGAGAAAATGGAGATTTAAAAGAGAAAGCCGAGGTTCATCTTGTGCACGGGCTTGTGCTCATGCATGTGTGTCTTGAGTGTGCTAGGTCACAGGCCCGTGTCTCTCATCACATCCTGACTGGGCTCTCTGGGGTGCCTGGGGTTCTGCACCTCCCGCTCTCAGATCATGTGACTAGGTCAACAAATGACAATATAACCGTGTAAATAAACTCCGGGTGCTGACAGATATGAGATGGGACGTCACTCTGATCTGTGTGGCAGCTCCGGCAAACGTGCACATGCACACAACCTTTTTTTTTTAGAGTCTCAGTGTTTAATGTGTGCATGCATGAGTATGTGCTTTCTATCACGGGATCATGAAGGCATATGTAGGAGAAAAAAGTGTGAGAAAAGTGTGCTCAGGCATGTGGGTGTTGTCTTGCAAGTCCTTTTTTTTTTTTTTTTTTGCGTGATTTGTGGCGTTTTGAACTTTGTGAAAGTTTATTGCTGTTAGACCCAGCAAGCATAAGGGCAGATGTAACTCTAGACAGCTGGCACAGCATGCTCACTCCTTCTCTCTCCCTCTGCTGACTCAGTGAGTGACAGCTCGGAGAGAAGGGAGGAAATGAGCTGAGGGCTAAAAAAGTGAGGCCCGTTAAAATCCGATTGGACGTAACTATTGGTGTGGGAACACTGTTTTCACTGCAGCACCACGGGCTGACAGATTTTTCTGGATGCTGACTTCGCCAGACTAGACGTCGATTTGAGTGAAGAGCAAAAGTCATTAGTGTGTAAGTTGTTTAATAGAGCACCGTACATTGAAAATGCAAACATTAGTCTGAGAGGTTTGAGATTCACTGTGTTTCCTGTTCATAACTCTGACATGGACAAACATTTCCTTGTGCCTCAGGTTTTTTTTTTCTTCATGACACATTTAGTGGGTGTGGCTTTTGGACAGCTCCTTCTTCTGTCAATCAACCTCTTTTTTTGTTTCTATAGTATGTTGACAGCTGGGTAATTCCCAGGCCTGTAAAACTAACTGCTACTGGAAAATACACACGGACACACACACACACACACAGACACACACAGACACACACACACACACACAGACACAGACACACACTGCTGTGTAAGAAAACATTGCCTGTGAGCCGGATATTAAAGAAACTGTCACTCTTCCTCCCCCCCATCCCTCCATTTCTTTCACTTTATAATTTTGCCAGAATATTCACCTCTTGACCAACGACCCTTACAAAGTGCAATATTGTCGTCTTTGACATTCTATCGCTGTTTTCTGTATTACTTACCGTACAGTAACAGTAAGTGTCACTGAGTTTTAGATTTAACCTACAGCGAGGAGAGCAAGTGATGTAACTCTTCAAATGTTGCTGGCTGTGCTAACATTGCTATGGTGTGTGCGCTTGTGCATGCTTTTTTTCAACTCTCGACTGATAGTGCCTCGAGGGGAGGCAGGAGCAGACAGCGCTGGGAAAAGGAAGGAGAGTAAGAAATGGAGTGTTGACGGTGATTGATTGTTCCTGTCGAGGTGTTTTGAGGCATGAGAAAAACATGCTCTTAAAGACTTGGATCGGCGGCAGAAGCTGCCAAGTAATTGTCTCCTACTATTTTAATTATCTCCCTTTAGAGCTGTCACTGCCTTCGTCTGTGTCATTATGTGCCGAGTCATGCTGAGAGATGAGTCAAACTCTTATAGTTGCTGGAATAATTGATTTAAACAAGCTCACACTAATTCTTTACTTATTCAACAATTAACAAAAGAACTGCTGGCTGCTGTCATGTCAGACTGTTTACTCTCGCAGCATAACTTTACATTGAGTGACAATGATACTGTGGTAGAGTAAGTAAACAAACCTTAAATTAGTACCATCTTATACCGATGTGATTAGAGGTTTTATAGCAAAGAAAATGTCTGTTTGAGGCTTAATTATTAGTTTTTTAAAGAGAGTGTGTGTTTTACGGATGTTCTAAAATCAGCTGATCCTCTCCCAAACACATACACAGCCATGCACAACACTTGCCTTCAACACTTCACACACTTTGTGTGGCTTTAGTTGAGGAACAGGACAGTGGAAAGAGTCGAAGGTTGAAGTCGGGGAGAGAGAGACAGAAGCCGCTGCCCGCTGTGCCCCTTAAACACTTTACTTTTTATTTAATGAAACGAATGATGACACTTTTTGCCCAAACAGTCTTAATGTAACTATCTCAGTTCAACGTAAATAAATCATACTACTGTCATTTGCACTTCCTGTGACTGCCTCTGTTTTGATTTTCTCACGCTTCCTTTTGCGCTCCCTCAGGTTACGTATGTGCGATTGTTTTTGCAGGAAGTGGGGAGGTAGCCATTAGGCATACATGAAGGTGTGGGGAAAACATAAAACCATCTCCTTGCTGTCGTCTCACTTTCAGCTGCTGATTTATGACTGCATTTAACTACAGTATGAATGTATTCATACCTGCACACACACACATACATTTTCTAACCCTAGCTGTAATTCTTGGAAAGGTTTCCAGCAGGTTGAGTTTGGAGGTCTCACAGGTGTGATAGAAGCAGACTCCTTCACGGACTTTGCAGCCATGTTTCATGTCACAGCTGATGATGAAAGATTAACTGATGGACTTTGTTGATCTCAAACTAATAAAAAGGAATATTGAACCACACGACTTTCAGGTTGAAAAACGTGGTTGAGAAAGGCCTTCAAAATGGATTCAAACTCAATGATAAGCCGACCTGAGCTTCTATAGCGCTCTTCTTTTTTTGGTCTTTTTTTTTGTAGGCTACTATGTAAAGTGTCCATCAGTATTAACTCGTCTTATTCATACAGTGTCAGTAAATCCAGTTTTGGAGAGTAACATTTCAACAGCTTTAATCTTTTTAATCGGAGTCACAAACATTTGAAAGATTTTAAAAATGAAACAAACTCTTCGTTTCTCTCGGGTCGATTGTCGCGTCTGGTGATTTTAGGAGTTCAGATGACCTTCTCGATCAGTGTCGACTATCTTAGTCTGATGTCTTGCTTCACCCCCGGTATATCAGTGTAACAGTGTTTTGTCATATTAATCCTGAAGCCGCTGTGTGTGGGCAGATTTTTCATTCCTTCCTTGATTTTACAAAAAAGAAAGTCTTTTGAACATTGATTGCATTCTCCTCGTCGAGCAAAGTCATTGAATTTATAGCTCCGAATCACAGAGGAAGTTTCATTTCGTATAGAGGAGGTTGAGACTGTACTGCTTTATATTATTTGTTGAGGCCCAACAATTCCCACCATGAGCAAGCGTTTGGCAACATGGGGAGGAAAAACTCCTTTAACATGCAGAACCAGGTTCTGGGTGGGCGACCATCTGCTCCAGTAAAGCCAAGAAGTACTCAAATTGTAGGAGCAAAGGAAACTCATGAAAGTGCTGCTGGTTCCAAATGTTTTTCAGGTCACCAACCCAGGACATATGGTGCAGGCTATTCTTGGAATATGTTCAATGTTTGGCAAAGAAAATTTAACATGACTTGAAACTTAAGAATGTGTTTTGAATATTTATTGGATTAATGAATTAGTACCTTACATAAACCCTGTGGCTTTTAAGACATGGATTAGGACTCTTGTTGTCTGGTAGAAATATGACAGACATGTCAGTCCGGTATGGATCAGTACAGTTTGGTTTGGTTTGGTTCGGTAAAGCCTGATCCTGTTTGCCGATAGCCGCGTCAGCCACATAATAGTGTGACATCATAGCAGCGCGACACAGTGTAGTCCGATTAATATATTCAACACAGAAGAAAAACGCACCTCTGGCTTTATTGTTATTTAACACCCAGACTCTCATCGAGGCCTTTAGAGCACATGTTCCAAAGGACATTTGAATTTGTCTTTCTGAAACCAAAAAGATTAACAGTTTTTGTTTTCGGTGAAATGACGATAAAAAGCTCATTCTGTTTCAGTTCTTTCTCTTCTTCTCGCTGCTCGCCTTAATTCTGTGATTGACATGTGGTAATGCAGCAGCTTTTAAGTACTCAAGGTGCAGACAGAAGCACTTTGTTCTGTTGTATTGGTTGGCTGGTTTTAGCAGCTTTCCAGACAATCCAAATATGACCTTCACACCCAGGGATCCAGTTCATTGACTCTGGATGATTTTGAGGTTTCGGGGTCTCGGCATCAGGATGAAGGAATTGAGGGAGTGGAGTCACTTTGAATGGATGTCTTTAAGCTGTGTTCTGTGGAACACATTCGTTATGATACCTCATAAACCTGTAACAAACGGTTTCCTTCTAATGTACCCTTTTCTGTTTCGGCTCTCTCCTGTGCTCTAGTTCCTCTCGGGGTTTGTGGATGGATGAGGATGTCGGCACCTTATTCCACTGAATTGGGTTGCATAAACTATTTCTGAATGGAAAAATGTTCGTATTGCATTTTTTTATGTAATCACAATCAATGAGATGGAAAACTTGTGTGTGTTCAGCCCTTTAAACACAAGAGATGTTGATCTGTTGATCAACTAGCTATCCGCTGTATTCATACCATAGACTGTAAAAATAAGATTCATACCTTTAGCTCTTTAGAAGGTCAGTGAGCTAGGAGAAAGAAAGGCTGGACTGATGTATTACGATGTGATATGATACAATACGATGCACTTTATTGATAGACATCAGAGAGGACGCTCTTATGTTTACAGCTAAAGAGTCAACTGAAAGCTCAACACAACACTGATCGGCCATTTGTCTCTTCGGATGCACATTCGCCAGTTTAGCTCGTTTTAAAATGAACAAAAAAGGCAGAAGAGGAAGGAACAACAGGATACATGAAGGACACGACAGAAAAGATGTAAGAGCCCATGCTTCATTGGTGCACTACATGCCACTGTAAGCTGAGAAGAGCGCCACGAGGGCGTCGGACCCTCACAGTCTGGATTCTGTGTATGCATGTTTAATAGAGCAGAACTTGCACATTTTCTAAAACAGTTACTCTCCTGCTCTCCAACTCTGTCACACTAAATCACTGCCGCTGGAGCCACAGACGCTCTACTTTTTTTTTTGTGGTGTACAACAAGCCTTAACCTTCAAAAAAGAATGCCCTTTCCTTTTTCTGTCGTTTCTTGGGTTGTGGGTAGAGTTTTTATGATTTTGTTAATGTGTTTTACTGTTTTATAATTTGTGTTTTTCTATGTTGGCTTGTTATAATTGTGAAACATTTTGTGACTTGTTTTTGAAAAATTGCTCTCTAAAAAGAAATTAATAACTTAAAAAAAAAGAAGCAATTTCCAAGCAGAAAAATATATTTCCTTGTCATTTAAAACGCACACTTTTATTGAACTTTCAATACAGTTTTCACTGTTTCTCATTTGAGCACAGTTACGTTCAGTGATCAATGTGCTCCTCTGTGTTTGCATCGTCAGAAGCGTACATCCTCTCCTGCAGCTCCCACCTCTATAAGGTTTCAATAAGAATGTGAGATCACATTCGTTGAGACTGTCCTGCACACGTCCCACTTTCTCGTGTGAAAACATTCTCTGGTGTGATATTACAGGTGATTTCCTTCTTTTTTTTTTTTTTTTTTTTTTTTCCCCTCCCTTACTATCTCTGTCTCACAGCTTCATGAGTACACTCACCGGAAATCACAATCATGATTTATTCTACGGTAGTTTTATGGGAACTCTCTGATTAATAGGAAAGTTATGTTCTATTGTCTTCAGACTGTTGCACATCACAGGAGGGGTCACAAGAGTTCTTATTTGTCTCTCTTAATCTATCTCACACATGATACTATATCCTACTTTTTTTTTTATTTAGGTTAAGTTCAAACGGTTTCCTTGTATTGCAGTACTCCATTAGACTGTTAAACTTAATTAAAAAAAACAAATTACCCACCCATACATCCTTTTTTCCCCCGTGTATTCAGAAGTATTTCTGCACTGATGTGGTTTAAACTTTTCTTATATTTGTAAGTAAATGTGTTTATGTGTATATAGATAATGATCGGCACATGTTTTACACTTTATAAATCTGCTTTTATAAGACATGTACATCCATATAATACTCGTCAGTGTCAATAGTGTTTAAGCAGTGTTGTGTGAGTTCGGCGATTGTGAAAACAGAGATCTCGAGTGTTGAACTATTGACACAACGTGCTAAAATCTAACAAAATAAATGCCATACTTCAAAGCTAAGACGTTGGCACAGCGTCCATCTTGGCAATTAGAAAGTGACGAGTGAAAAGAGCTTGTCAATCATCCATATTTGCTCGTTCATAATTGTGCTCATAGTTAGGGTTAGGGTAAGTGTTGAAACGCCTCGCAGGTTGTTAGCGTTGTCAGTTCTCTTTCACGCTGATCACATGACTCTGTGGGTGATTCTATTGTACTATGAGCCGGTATGTCTCTCTATGTTGATGTAATCCCATTAAAGGGATAAATAATAGTGGTTGGATTTGCAGCAAAAGAAGGCCGTTTAGCTCGCTCTGGGCCTGACTGTCCTCGTGTGTCCTGATGGACTGTTGATGCTGACAGAGGAGGGTGTGTTTCCTCGCTGGCGTTATTGTCATCTGTTTACAAGACGGTGTTTGCTCATAGCTTGATCATGTTACAAAACAACCTATGCTAGTCTCAGTCATGTTTGCACGCTACACGTACACACACACAGCTAATACTCAAACAGTGGCTGAGGCATCTGTCTCTGAACTCCAGTTCTGTGCTGCAGCCCAGCGACTTCTGTGCGTCTGTCGCCTCCTAGATCTCCTGCTATTTCTTAAATTTCAATTTGAGATCATGTTTTGACCGTTTTGGTGAATGTTATTAGCGTTAGCTAGATGGATTTATGATATCTTCTTCATTTGGTCTATGGCCTCTCCTCTCCAATTTCCTTTCCATTAATTTAGTTATTGGCTGTCCTCTCTGTTCCTAATTAAGAAAAAGATTCCAGTCCCTTTGGAAAACACGTCCTGATTAATAGCTGAGAAGTGTGAAGAGTTCACTCTGAGGATCTTGATTGACAGCGAGCTTCACTAATGAGAAAACTGTGTGATCTGGAGGGAAAGATTTTTGATGGGCCAACCTAAACATTCTCTATCTCTCTGTTATTCCACTCCACGCTCCGTCCCTTCTTTATCAGCAACTCACTCCTTCTCTGTTTCCTTTTTTCTCTTTTTAGATTTAGACTTTACAGTTTTGCTACCTGTCAGTCGAACTCTCACGTTGTGTATGAGTTGCTATGAGGCTTTAGTTTAGTTTTTCTTTTCTTTTCTTTTTTTTTTCGAACTCTTTGAAGATAAACTTCTATTCAGGTTTTTTTTTGGTTTTTTTGTGGAAATGTTGTTCCTATTCTCGGAGATGAATTACTAAATAGAAACCATGTACTGTATTGAATACATTCACAGCATGGTAAGTATACTCATTGTAGATTGTTAAAGTCCACATTAAAACACAATGAGTTGCTTTAATTGGTTGAAAATTGGACTTACAGCATCACCAGTGCAAACTCCGTCTGCATCGTTGTATTCATGTTGTTGTGCTCGATGTGCTTTTCTGTAGCACGATGTGTCGGCCGGAGCTCTGAAGGCAGCGCTGGACGGTGTGGTGCAGGAATGTGTGAGCTTTGTGGGGGTGGACATCAACATCTGCTCTGAGATACTGATGAGGTAAGTGACACAAGCAAGTGTGCTCACACACACACACACACACACACACACACACACACACCACGTGCAAATCGTGCAACAAAGATGAAGCAGGCTTAGACCTTCTTGGCAGTCACAACGTGGCAGAGCTTCACTCACGCTTATGCAAACACAAACAAACACACAGACAAGCTGGCAGCGTTCAGATGAAACTCCTCCCTTATTTACTGCACCAACTGTGATCAACCAGTGGTATTAAATGAGCTAGACGCACACTTAACTCTGACACACATGGCACATATCCTTCTCGTACTCTGTATAGCTTTGGTAGTATAGTGTATGAATGAATATATACACACATTGCAGTGGATCCAAACTGTATAAAATGAGCTGGCATTAGCTGCAGGGCAGGCATCAGGTCATCTGTTTACCTGTCTGCTGTGCAAGTGAGCTTTTTCCATCCCTGCCAGAAGTCACCCTGCACACACTTACACACTTTAAGCACTCACAGACGTGTTGATGACCTAGGTATTATGTTGAGTGTTGACATTGCTGCGTGTTTCAGCAGGAGTGAGTCACTGTGAATGTTAACATGGTAGACCTAATTAAGTTTCAAATCACCTCTTTTCAGAGCCTGGCAGAAAAAAAAACGGGCCAAATTAAGTCACCAGATATTTAAGTGCCAGGTCAGGATCTGCACTACTGTCTTCGTCTGTTTTTATGGAGTGGAAATATTGTGAACGCCAATGTAAAGTAAAACTGATCTTTGTTTTTAAAGATACAAGATTTACTTCATTTTTACTTTGACATGAGCATACATCAAATCAGTCTTGCTACCTCTCAATCGAACTCACACGTTGTCTATAATTTTTTATCAGGCTTTAGTTTTTCTTTTTAAAAGTCTTTAAAGTTCTATTCAGGTTTTTGGGGAAATTGGGAAAGAGTTAAAATAAAAGTGCAGATCCACATGGTTTTCCTTGAATGTAACGTTTTACTTTATAGTTGAATCCAAAGTGAAGCTGATGTCTCAGGACTGAACAAGCACATACAACTGACGTTCATAACTCAATTCATGATGCGTGGCGTGTTTCCGTTGTTTCATCTCCTAGGCATGTCGCAGGTCTAAATGCTGGCAGGGCGAAGAATATTGCTGAATGGCGAGAGCAGAATGGTTCCTTCAACAACAGGGAGCAGCTCAAACTGGTCAAAGGCATGGGGCCCAAATCCTACCAGCAGTGTGCCGGCTTCATCAGAATCAACCCGCAGACCCTTCCCAGGTACACACCAGTACTCAAACTGTGCTCACATACATGGACACACCGAGGTTAGAGATCACATCAGAGGTGATTTAAAGAAGTGTATTTGTGTCATCCTGAGCAACGTTATGTTTGGATTGACTTCCTGTAGTGTTTTGACCGACCTGTTAATTTCAATCAATCAATCAATCAATCAATCAATCAATCAATCTTTATTTATATAGCGTCAATTCATAACAGGCGTTATCTCAAGACACTTTACAAAAGCTGGTAAAGGACCTTACTGTTTGTCTGTTAACATTAACAAAAGAGCAGGTAACAAGACCATGCTCATTGTTATGTTTACAAAAAGCAGGTAAAGGACCTTACTTATGGCTATATTACAAGAAAATAAAATACAATTTAAAATAGAGCCTCATTGACGCATCACTGTGCTGATATTATTGGTTACACTACTTGTAATAACAAAGCTCTCAGTGCTGTTAGTAGCACATTAAAGTAAATCCTCACTGTGTGATATTATGTCTGATATTCTCTACTTTACTTTGCTTTAGAAGCAATTTATTGACAACCACATTTGCAATGAATAATTTGTTTCACTTTGATATAACTTTCAGTATTGGTCCTGAATGTAGGGGCTTCTGGTTTACTATTCTTTTATAGAAACTGTAACTTTTTTTTTTCCCTCCCTCACAAAAACAGTGCCAAAGTCTCGCCTCATCCTGCAGCAGCAGCGTTAGCGAAACCAGCATCTAAGAAGGGCAAGGGAAAAGCTTGTGGGAACATACCAACCTGGTTGAACCCCCTGGACCAGACCTGCATACACCCCGAGTCCTACGAAGTGGCACAGAGGTACAGCGCACCAAAAAATGCACTTATTCAGCCGCCGACCCACTGGCCAGAGCATGTTCAGACTAAGAAGGAGTTGATTTTGACACCATCTCATATGGGGCTGGTTATAGTGGAGGAGGACTCTGATTTGATTTACACAGACATGGGATACAAGAGAGGAGACGTCAGCTTCCAATGTGTGTGTATGTCTGTTCGGCTGTGTGTGTGTCCTTGTGTGAGAGATGACTGTTTGCGCCGCCGCTGCTGATATCAAAAGCACATTGAACAACTGCCCGAGACTTGTATGTCCTGTCCTTGTGTGTGTGTGTGTGTTTGTGTGTGTGTGGTGTGAAGAGGGAGAAACGGACAGAAAAGGGAGGGAGGAGGGCCTCTCTCTCCTGCAGCTGTAGTCACTCAACTGTGTTTAGTCTACATAAGTTCTGACACTAGTGGCTCTAAGCATTGCTCCCCTCATGTCGATGCGCCTTTAGTGGCCTCTTGCATGCGTGTGGGTCGCTGTGTTCCTGTGCACATATATATATATGAAGAGATGTACTGCGAGATGCCACGAATGTCAACTGTGCTTTTGCAAATGTTTTCTACTTCAGCAAAGTGACAGTGTGTTTTCATTTCAACGGGATCTGCCTTACGTTTAGCGTACAGGGCTTGCTCCAAAAGCTTTTCAAGTTTGGGTCAAAAGCACAAGCAGCTACATTTCCTTCCCTTCCTCTCCTCTTTGTAGTCCTCTCTCCTTTTCCCAGTGATTACATTTATTCATGTTGTCATTCTTATCAGTCTAGTTTGTTTTCACAACTCCATAAGCTGACTCAATGCTGCTGTTATAATGGCGCCCATTAAAGAGACAAATTCATCTGTACTCACACCTGGCTGTGTTTGTGTGTGTTTTTATGTGCAGGTGTTGCTGCTGCAGTTTTTGTTTTCTATTGGTTAGAGCTGAAGGGTCAGAATAAGGTAATAAAAGGACACTTGTTATTATAATTATCAGATTGAATACAAATATCAGGACTCGAAAAAGCAGAATATCTATCTTCGTAAAAATTCAAGGCTTTTTAATCAGTCTCAATATTAAAGGCAGGGTCGGTCATTTTCGAAAAGTAGCACGATTTTGAAAGTAGCATTCCCTCAGTGCTCCTTTTACACAGACATTCTCGTGTTTTGGCATCGTTTATATCAAGATTAAAAGATCCCAGTAAGGAAACCATAGTAAACAATACGTGGCCCCGCCTTATTTAGAGTTTTGATGTCATTTCAGATGGAAAACTGTTTTCGAATCAGCGTTACACCTTTAATCCCTCGAGACACAGATGAGTCTGATATTGTATCGTATTTCAACGTGCAGGCCTCACTGGGATGCCTCGCTGCTCTTCTCACATCTCCACCTACGGGGGATGAAAACAGTTGGATGAAGCGAGGATTGTAGAGGAATGCTGTTTGTGTCTTTATGCTCTATGAGAAATATCAGGTTCATCACGTTAGAGAAACGGGATACTCCATTACTGCTCACAGCCCCCCCCCCCCCCCCCCCCGCCCCCCCCCTTTGTAAATGAATACAATGCACACACACACACATACACACACGCACACACACACACACACAGACGTACACAGTTTGTTCACCTTTGTTTCAAAAAGATGGTAAATGTTGGCTTAAAGATGAAAATATCCCTTACAGAGAGACATGACTGTAAATATCGTTGTAAATGGTGGACGACAATTTGACACTATCAACATATCAGTGAAACTATAATATATATAATACGTTGGTCTTTTCTTTGAAATGTATAGTATAGTCAGAAATGACACGGGGTGAATATTACTCTGATATGTAACAGTCGGGGCCCAATATTTCCATAATATGAGACAGAGTGGGTTTTTGCTGTGAGCCTGGATAAAATCTAGATCCCAGCCCACCCAACCATACTTTCACACACACACACACACACACACACACACACACACACACACACACACACACACACACACACACACACACACACACACACACACACACACACACACACACACACACACACACACACACACACACACACACACACACACACACACACACACACACACACACACACACACACACACTCTCTCTCTCACACTCTCTGTGTTGGTTGTAATTATTTGAGTATGCACCCAACAGTGGTGGAGGCCTCTGCACTCTTAGTGCCCCTTAAATACTAACATACACCCCTAGAAAAATGAGATGGGCAACACAAATACACACACACACACACCACACACACACACACACACACACACACACACACACACACACACACACACACACACACACACACCTGAAAGTAGACCACCACCCACCCAAACCATGTAAGAATACAGACTGCTATTAATCCTCCTCTCCTCTCTGTTTCTATATTTTATTTCTCTAGCAGAGGGAACTTATGTTAAGCGCCATAATCATAATTCCCCTGAAGTCGAAGTCGAATAATGCCCCAGTAGCGTTGTAGACTGTAAACTGTATGATGGGTAGAATAATATAATTGTCCCTAAAGCTGAATCTATCAACAGACTGGATAAAGATGCAGCATGTCACGGCCGTGGTTCCATTCTGACAGACAACACTGAGACGCTGTGTAGGCTGAGAAAATAGACACTTTAATGTTCTTTGTGGAGCCATTATATACTGTTCAACAGATGTCACAAATTCCTTCCCACTTTAGATACTTCTGTACATGGTCAGGAGAATCACATCACCTTTACCCTTACAATGTCAAACCTCTATTAGAAGAACAATTCCTCATTCCATTGTCAACTGAGGCCATACATTTATACTTTTAGAAAACCTTGAAAGACATTCTTCTCTTCAAATATGGTCATAGCTTCTCCAAATAGATCGTAGTCTGCTCACAGCAAAGTCACCTCTACAAAGTGTAACCAAACTGAACGTATTCACAGAAATTCGTACTATCACTGTACACACTTTGAATAACCTGTGTGTGTGTGTGTGTGTGTGTGTGTGTGTGTGTGTGTGTGTGTGTGTGTGTGTGTGTGTGTGTGTGTGTGTGTGTGTGTGTGTGTGTGTGTGTGTGTGTGTGTGTGTGTGTGTGTGTGTGTGTGTGTGTGTGTGTGTGTGTGTGTGTGTGTGTGTGTGTGTGTGTGTGTGTGTGTGTGTGTGTGTGTGTGTGTGTGTGTGTGTGTGTGTGTGTGTGTGTGTGTGTCATGTATCATATATAGCAAACAAATAACTCAGTCACCTGGAAGTCTCAGTGGCTTTTGCAAAATTTCCAGTCAAACAGCGCGTTTCCTTTCAATGTTTATAAGTAGGTTTAAGATGGAGAGATGAAACGTGTGAGACACTTTCTCTTGCCATACATCTGTAAGAAATACAAAACTGCTGCATTTTTATAAAAAATTTTTTTTACCCCAGCAGGTCCTGAAGATGATAACTCGTAAAGATTGTCTTGCATATTTTTTGGAGTACTTTTATAAACTCTGACAGTCACAAAAAGTCAGGAAATGTTCTGAGTAACAGCGAGGGAAGATGAATTAAAGGCTAGCAAAGATCCCAGGGTGGATTCAAACCATGTGGGCTATGTGATATCTGTTTTAGACCTCCTAGGCCACCAAGACACAAGTATTTCTTTTCCTGTTAAGAGATATATTGCTTGGAAAAATGAGAAGCTGAGGGAGACGCGGGAGAAAAGATCCTAGTGTAAGACAGGCATCCATTTTGGCCCAAAGGTGCTGTTTCACCACTAAGCCATTTCTGGCACAGACGTCCCTTCTATTTTACTCCAGTCCCACTTGCTGGTGTTGAGGGATTGATTCCGCTCGTCTCGCGTTTTTGGACGCTAGTCTGGGACTTTAGTGGCGGGGGGCCTCTCCTCTCACAGCTGTCTGATACATAGTTTGTACACAAGCCGTGTCTCATTACATCCGTACTGTCCCTGCTTCTGCCAAACGAGCATTTCTGAACAACATTTTTGTATGAATCAACTTAGTGTGAGCGTACGCTCCCGAATGTGTGTCCCCACCTGTCCTGTCCATCACTGGAGGGGGGCGGGCGGGGGACAGCTGCAGAGTCTATATGGCGTCAGGCTGCCAGTGAGCGACATCCATCATGGACGCTCTCCGGCTGGTTCGAACACATGCATGGAGGCAAGCGCATTCACATCTATCACCAGCTGCGGAGAGAGCCGACTGTAAATGATATGTAAATACTCACAACACTTTCCATCACCAGTTAGTTATAAGTCTCAGAGTGTAGACTAGCTAATTTATTTGGGTTTACATTTTTAGGCTCTGTGAATTATAAATGGTGTAGCTTGACTGAGCGTCTAGACATTTTGGAGGTGGGACTTCCTGCTAGAATAAAGTGACAGAAGGAGGTTTTTTTTTTTTTTTTTCCAGGCACTTGACGGATGAACGAACAGTCCAACCATTGCAAAGTGGAGGCAGTTTCATGAGAGAAGGTGTCAGGGCGTTTACAGCCCACTGTGGGTTTACCTGATTTAATAGGGGGTGAAATAACTGTGTGTATTTGTGCTTTTTCGAACAGAAAGCCGCACCTCGGCAGCTCATGGCTTGGGGTGTAATTACTCCCACACACCTCCTCCACCCCCCACCACCCCATTTCTATTTTAACTGCATTAGCGTAGCCTTTTCCTCAGTGCTTCTTATCATCTTTTACCTGACTCTTAAATGAAAAACATATGATTGAAAACCCGTTCTTATCAGTCTATAACAGAAGCCATTTTCATATCTGCAGCACTGAATGTTTCTTGGACATTTCTGGAATCTTCCTGAGGTGCTTGTTCACACATGCACCTCACAGCTGGAGACTATCCCTGTTGCATGGGAGGGGAGGGATCACAGAGGGCAAGAAGTGATGTTAAACGACCAACTTGGAAAACGAGAAGGCGGAGTGCGACGCTATAAAGACAACTTTTACCAATAAATGTTTTGTGTAGTCGGACGCATTCACAACATCAAGAAAGAGCGAACAAACTGGTGAACAGGAAACATTATGAAGCTGTTTCATTATGTGTAGAAGGATCTCAGGTTGTGTACTGATCACAGGATGGAGACACGCACTGTGTTCCAACATCAGCTCATCCTGACTTCAGGTGGAAAAGTTAATAGGGGGCTGTGAAGTAAAAATGTGGTTTAAGTGTGTGCAGCTCATCCCCAAAGATTTGTGTAGCTTTTCAGGATTTGTGTGCACGTGTCTAATGGTGCATGAGACTCATTACTGCATAAATATCTCAAAAATGATGCTTATTGGCTGTTATTAAGCGCATTGGATTTCCATATTCTGAATTGATATTTTTCACGTTTAAAAAAACTTCATCTCCATCCAGATTTCTTCTCCTCGTGGGTGGAGCCGCAGACCAGATTGGGAGTGCAGGCCTGCGGCACTGCGTGGAGAGCAAGGTCAGGACCAGCAGTGTGGAGGAACTTGCTAGGACAGTGGACACCACAACGGAGACCCTGAAACTCATCATCGATGGCCTCACACAGCCTCCGGGGTTTGACATCCGACAAAGTAAGACTCCTGCCACTCACTGCCTCGCCGAGATAATGATATCACTGTCTGCTAAACAGGAACAATGAGGACTAAAACCTTGAAGACAATTAAACACATCCTTTTTAATAACTAAAAGTAATCCAACTGAAGTAAAAGCAAACATAACTTTAGCTCATACCCCTCAGACTTCCATCTGTCCAAGAAATCTCCTCTAAACACAAATATTCAATTCCAAAATGTCATCATACACATATCTGAAACTTTGCACTCACAGTAATTTTCTCTTCTTTTCATACTTTTTTTTTTTTTTTTTTTTTTATAGTTCCAGATTGACTAATAGTTATTACAACTTGTCTGTGACTGGTTTTCTATTTAAAACACCGACTATCCTTGTGCATTTATTATAATCAGCATGTCTTGGCAGTGTAACTGGATCTGATAGTACGGTGGCTTCCTCCCCCGTATCCCAACAACACAAGCACTATGTTTCTCAGAGTGTGATGGGTCCAGCAGACTGTGTTTTTGGACAGAAAATCTTTACAGATACCCAAAGAGGTCTGTTTTCCCACTTAATTTTATACTCTTAAGTTCAGACACACAAACGCACACGGTCCAGTCGTTTGGACGTTCTTTGCAGTCGCTCAAATTTGCTTTATTCCACACCTGTGTTTCACTTTTTATCATCCCTTTCTGACTCAATATAGGAAAATGTGAAGTTGAAAAGTGATTGAAAACACACAGGAGTTTAGACAATAATTTTTTTTTTAAACCAGATCAGTTAATCAGCTCTTTCCAATTTGAAGGGCTTATACAACTCTTGTTGTTAAATCACCGAAGAGCAACAATACAAAAACAAAACGGAGCCCTCTGATAACTCATTATTTGAGGGGTCTATCAAATACAAGAAAAGGACTTGAAACCAGGCTTTCCGTATTCACATAGTTTGGTGTGAAGAGGAACAGTATCATGCCTGGTTTGCTAGTTAGAGCAGGCGAACTCTTCTTGAGATTAAAAAGAAGCTTTTTAAGGGTCATGCTCGGGTTGGCCCGATTTGGTTGCAGCACACTACGCTTCTCCTTCTCCATCTTCCAGTGCTCAGCTGAATAAACAGATGAGCCGAGGCTACCGCATGAAATCAGTGCTGAGCGGAGGATAATTGGGCCGGACTGTTTCCTGAGGCACGAGTCTTCCTTGTTTGTGTTAATGCTACAGAAAGGAAAATAGATATCTCATGAACAGGCCAAATGGAAAGAGAGCAGAATGCCGAGGAATTTGGAAGTATGTAGACACAAGTATCGGGTTGCTGCTGGAAATGTAATATCTGTTTGTCATTTCTGCCCCATCCCTTGCTCCCCTCCTCCTCAAAAACATCTGTGCCATCTGACACTCTTACCCGTTTGTCATAGATCCCTTCTCCTCACTTCCAATTTAGCCCCCCCCCCCCTCATCTTTTTGATATTCTCTCTCTTTTGATTCTCTCAGATTTTGGGCAGGCGGACTTTAAGCGGGGCATTGTGTCCATGAGTGATCTGCGGGTGGGTACAGTGCTGACTGGCCGGGTGGACAACACAACTCTTTTCGGGGCTTTTGTAGACATTGGTGTTGGTCGCTCGGGCCTCATCCACAAGAGCCGTATCACCATGGACAAACTTCCTGTCAGCCAGCGCAGGCGCAGCCTGGCTCTGGGACCTGGGGAACGGGTGGAGGTCCGGGTCCTGAATGTGGAACCTCAGAGGGGAAGGATCGGCTTGGACCTGATCAGGGTCCTGCAGTAGAAACTGACTCTGAATATTTCAGATTAAAAAAAAAACAAAGCTACTTCAAACAAATAACTTCACGACCGTGATTTTATGAACGCTTTGGCAAAAGACAAGAAATTTTAAGAGGCAACCTGTCAGGTATATGTATGACTGAAAAGATAATGCAGATCCTGCATTTATTAAAAGCAAAAGACCATTTGGTTATTAAAATAGGTCCACTGTGAACTGTTGTTACAAGTCCTGTGAAGTACAGTTAGTCTAAACTAACTAAAACAGACACTATTATTCCTCTAAAGTCATTGTCTTTATTTTTCTTTTTGTCATTACTTGATGTGCTATCTGCACACACTTTTGCCTTCTGATCGTCAGCGGAGGATTACATTGTTCTATAATTGAAACCATAATAACTTGCACTTTAGCTTGACACTTAAGCTGCTTTTGATTATTTTCTATGACCATAATAATATTTCAAGACATTTTATTTGTAATGTTCAAAAAAGTTTGTCAGGAAGAGTATTTTGTTTTTGTTAGTCAGAGCGCACTCTACTTTTGTTGTAACTTGGAAAAAAAAACAACAACAGATGGGATCAGTGTGTTTATCAAACAATGACCTGCTTCTTCTGTAAACGAAGATTTGAAATATGATACTTAAAAAAAATAAACGTTTCCTGTTCACGTTGCACTCTTGATGTACATTCAACCAAGATGACGATTTTCAGAAATGACATCAGTGTGATCCGATTTCTGTTTGATGGGCACGACGAGAATGAAGGTAGGACGGGTGTCATGATGAAGCAAGGAGCGCTTACAAATGTGAGAAATGGAAGAGTGATGGAGAAATGAAAAAGAAGAAGCCGGTGAGAGGCCAGGTTTTTCTTTTTGGATGACAGAAAAATGGTATAAGACAAAGTCGGCAAGGCGGGGGATGGGTGGAGACGGGGAGTAGAGGAGGAGGGAGCGTTTGTATCTCCCAGACTGCAGTCTAGCCTGAAGGCTTTTTAGGCATGGTCCCAGACACAATTATCCCAGGACACAAACACACTAATCAGCTGCTTCAAAATTAATCCCAGACTCCCCATCCACATTATCTATTTTTTTTTTATTTTTTTTTTTATGAAACTGGAATATACAAATAAATAAAAAAACAACATTCAACATAGAGCTGTGAGAAAGCCTGAGGTACCCTGTGCTAAACATTATACTGACTTCAGAATATCTAATCACTGTAAGTGCTGCAGCTCCACTCTCTTCCTTTGGGGGAACAAATAGAATATATTCTAGACACACAAATACAGAGATGTTTGATCAAAATGAATCAGAAGTGGCAGTTTGAATAATGATGAGCTGAGAGACTACACACAGACCAGATCTACTTTCTGTATTTCCTCATCGTTCATTTCCTGAAAGGAACTCCATCTCCCATTCTCTGTGCCGTTTTTTTATTTATTTGAAGTTAACTCAGTTTGTCCTTTTGAAAAAAAAAAAAGTTTCCCCTGTGTTTGTTTTTCGGACACACTTTATAATCCTTGAAGTCGACACAGCTTCTCTCAGCATCCGTCCAGCTCTTGGTAACTTTAATTTTCCTCCCTCCGCTAAACGTGAGCACACAGATGGGACAGTCTATCAGGCAGACAGCTACTTCTGCCCCTCAGAGTGTTTGTCAAACACTGACCAGTAATGAGCCGCTGTAAAGAAGAAGAGTGACTGCAGGAGTGTTTTTTTTATAGTTCACGGTAATCCATTGCTGCACCAGCTCAAAGCTGTTGTGTTATGAAGTGAGCTCAGGTGTGCTTAGATTTTCTTTGAAATGTGAGGAAAATTGACTGTTAGCTTCAACATCTTATCTACTTGATGCTTCTAAAAGTCAACCCGCCAATAAAAAAATAAACTAAGGTTGTCATGCAGGGCTCTCTTTTATCATCTTTTGTTCCAGGATCCAGCTGTGGAGTCACAGGTGGATAAAACATCATCTTGAAACTTTTTTTTTTCCACACAGTAGCAGATAGAAAAGTGCTCACAGCTAGCAACTCTACATCCTGTGATGCTAACGTGTGAGAAAAAGAATAGCTTTCTCTGTTGATCTCTGATTCCTTGGATCACCAGTCTGAAAAACATGAGTAGAATTCTTAAGCACTGCTAACAGCAAACAGCAACACAAACCTTATGTTTAATGTAAAAAAAAATAAATAATAATTGTGTGAAAGAAAAAATCCTATTCGGGCAATACAGTCAAAATCCTTATAACTCACTGTAAGCTGTACAAAAGGTACGATGAGGAGGTGGTACAACACTAAAATACTAAAGAATTAAGTTCTTACGCTTAAAAGGTTTAATTAAACTGGGCTGGATGAAAATTAACCATCTGTAACAAATAATGCTATTTTGATGGTATAATGACCATTCGAAGACAGAAGCATTTTGTACCCTTTCCTTTCACGTTAACCTCTCCTACAGGTGTGCCTGTCACCGCTTCAGAGACCACTCCACTACTACACCAAGGTAAGCCGGTCCACTACAGCATGCCTTGTAACACCAAATATTACCCGACACAGTGAGCAGACCAGCTTCCGTTCATTGTTTCAATCATGAAAGACTTTAAAGCAGAAATGCAGATTATTATTGAGAATTTTCTGCTTTTGTTTTGTCAAAGTTGTATAACAAGCTACTTTAAGTGGACTTTAAGTTGTCAGCAAATTAAAAAAAAAGTTATTGGTTTTCTTGAGCACTCGGATGGCTTTTTCTATTTTTTCAGTTTTTGACATTTTGAAAGATGATTATCATGAACGCTGCAGCTTTTGTATTTGATGGAATGAAAGATCAAGTAAAACACCAAGGACAATCTTTACTAAACTACTATCAATCAGTATTACACGTGTCATAATTTAGTTGTGACCGAGGAAAGATGACCATTAAACTCTCAACCAAGATTCACTTTTGAGTAACACAACACTTTCTCATAATCTAGATTTTTCCTGTGTGTTGACAAATTTCAGATAAGCAGATGGTGAGAAAGACTTTGACTCTTGTCATCACTGGTGAAAAGCAGGACTAAAGTCCAGGCGGGAGGTTGGAGGATAGATTGATGAATGGAGGGAGAAGCAGAGAGAGAGAGAGAGAGAGAAAGGGATGGAATGAGACAGGAAATGAAAGGCTTTCTCCGGTTTCACTCCCCGTGACCTCATCAGTGTGATCATGGGTTTTATGAGCTTTCCCTCTTGACGCCCACACACCACCTCACACGTGCCAGGACGCACACACGCACATGCACACTTTAGGCTGTATAATTCATTCACTGGCTTGGATACAAACACAGTACATGTGTTTTTGTCTCTCTGTCTGTTCTTTTTCTCACACTCTCTCTGTCAACCTTTCACATACTACATCAGCAAGACACTCACATTTTTTTTAAAGCCAGTAACACGAAAATACTGACAAAAAAATTGTCTTCATGAATGATGAATGCAAGTGACATAGACGGCTCCATGTATTTTAGAAAACATTAATACGCAAAGTTGATCAACTATAAGCCGTAACTTGAACATATCCTACAACCTCAGCTTGTTATAATAAAGTCTTTCTTGGCTTATGGAGGCTTCCCCTTAATTGTGCATGCATCTGATAAGCGGCAGGTAGGTAGTGACATTTTCTCTCGGAGGTAGAAGCTGCTCCTTTCCTCTCAAACATCCCTAGCGTAGATTTTGTCTCCTTCCCTCGAGTGTTCCTCTCCTCTCTTCTCCAGTTTATCTGTTTTGTTGATATTCAGATCCCAACTCTCCACAAACCATGTTTTAAAACTACGTCACTTAAAATCCCCAGTCCCCAGCAACTTCCACTTTCACTTATCTCCAAAGTGGATAATGCCTTCAGACTGTGTGTTTGTTTTAATCACTATTAAGTCGTTTTGTATGTGGAATGGAAACCATGGCGAGGGGAATCAGAGGAGAAGTTATGTCAAGAAAAAGTCCCCTAAGCAGTGATTCCTGCCTGAATAAATATTGTTCGAGGTACCAGGTGTGGCTATCCTATACACTTTGACACAGAATATAAGAAAGTAAAATTTCATTCTACTTACATAACCTTTTTTCAATTATAGTCGAGCACAGCAAAGGAAAAATAGCACAACCAAACTTTCCAGCTACAAGATCTGCCAGAGTCAACATACAGTAAAAGTGACCGCTACAATATGACTCGTTTACTTTATCCTATATCAATCATTTAAGACACACAAAGGACATCCCACAGTATGTATTAACAGGTTTTGTTTTTTGCATTGATTCAAAGTCATAAAAGAATTTATTAAGTGCAACACTTTCTGCTGACCAAGTGCAGGTCAGTAACAAAGACAGTGTTGTTCCTGTGGCTCAGCTCAATGCCTTCCAATTAAAATGTTTGTACTTAGGAGGAGGAGGAGGTTCGTGTTTATATATTGCACCCCCTTTTCAGTAACTTCATGACCACATCCAACAACTTTTTTAACCTGTTTTTTTACCGACACAGACTCGAACTTAAAGTTGTGCTAATGTTACAAAAATTAAACCTACTTAAAGCTCGGGTTTTAGATGGCATGGGCCGGTAACAACAGTAGAGCTGCATCAAATATGTAACTCAATGGAGTGTGGATAGATTATGCTAACATAGCAATAAGACCTGAGATAGCAGTCCGAATGGAAAAACAAAAAAGATTCAAGACAGAAACAAATTATAAATGTGTACAAAAGACATTGAGTAGTCTTTCACTTCTATCACAACCTCTGCATGCATCTGCTTCAAGGAGCAATTTGTAACTCTGACACGCATTGTTTGAAATTGGTACTGCAATCCAGATTCAAAACATTTCAGAGAGCTGCCTCTCATTTTATCATTTTATTGAGGATATCTTACATGTGTCTTTTCAAAAGGTTGGTATTGGTGCAGATACCAATCTGACTCATCGGATGCATCCCAAAACAAAACAAAAAAAGTCTAGCTGTGTGTTTTGTATGAAATAATTTGGATTCAGATGATGTGTAAATGTTTCCCTGTAAGATAACTTAAATTAAGAACTTATGGGAAACATCCTGCACATGTTGCTTATCTTGACATCACATCAAGTGATAATAATTAAAAGTTTTCATAGAAACAAGACCCAACAAAGTCTACCACTCATCCTGAACTCAGACAACACAAACAATACAGAAAAGTAAGTTAAACACATTCATATCTATATGCATGGCTCCCTCCAGAGAAGCTCAATGTGATCCGTTCAGGGACAACAAGGCCTCTTCCTGTTCCCAGGTCATGACCACGGTTGGTGGCTTTTAGTGATTGACAGCTGAGTGTTTTGGTTAGGCTGCCACCTCTGGGGATTTCCTATAAGCAAATCCTACAGCATATGCACATGCAGTTTAGAACACTGGTAAGACCTACAGACATATAGGCTCTGAAAACGTACACATTCACACACATACATGTAGACGTACTGTAGCGTTTACGCTGACACACATAGAGTTTATCTCATCAACACATCTCATGTACATCCCACAGGGAGCTCAGTCTGACACCACAGCAACACTGTGTTAGGCGGAGGAAGGAAGTGAGAACTTTAGGGGGAATTCACTTACACTGTAAAGTTATGGATATGTTGGAAAACTTCTTCTGTCTTAAATTGTTTCTTTTGGATTACATTGTTCCCTCATTTTATTGAAAGCTGGAAAAAAAAAAACATGAAACAGCAGTGTGCTTTAGCTGACTGCCACATTTTCATAATGGACAGCCAGAGGCCATGGAAATAAATGGTTATCTGGCCCATAAAAATGTGACTAATTTATGGATACATTAATTGCAATCTCCTTCAATCAAAAATTCTCAAAAAAAACTTCAAAACTTCTGCATCAAATCTATAGGGCTGTTAGCATTAACTAAGGTTTGAAACTAATGGATTTATTTTTTTTAAACGCACATTATTTTGTCCCGTTTGGTGCACTGTGGGTGAGCCCAAGTGTCTCCCTATAGTCAGAAGTGATGGAAAATAACGACATCATTAAATGCTTCATTTCGCTTAAGAAAAACTGACAGCTCAGTCCACGAATCAAAAGTAACATCTACTTAATGATATCAACATTTCACTGATGTTTCAGTTAATTGTTGATCCAGGGGTTTCCTGAACAAAAAAATCAAAATAAAAGCCTAACATTTTCTCATTCTTAAAAGGGAAATAATTCAAAGGAAATATATTGATCAATCACAATTAAAATGCTCATCTGACAGCCATACAGTATCTTAACGGCTCATGACGGAGCTGATTCACAGACAACTTTTGACTGTGTTTTTTGGATGTTTTGACCTTTATGTCAATCTCTCCTTGACAATAAGCAGCTGAAAATGAAATGATAAGAAAAACCGGGGAGAGAAGTTTGGCTACTCGTGAACGGTCATTTGTTTTCATTTAACAGAAAGAGTGAGCTTCTCATCCTATCTGTAATTTAACATGTACAGATCCCTGTATGTTGTTAGAGTTCCAGCTACTTACTGTACACACATAGATGGATAAATAACAGATTCTAGCAGTGCATTCATTGGTGTAGTGACAGACTAAAATACTTCTCTTTACATCTGTAAATCAACAGATCACTGCTGTAGTATTTTGGTGATAATGCCTTTAATTAAAGTCATAACCATTAGCAGTTTGGAGCAGTCAAGTTGCGGCTGTTAATGCAGCTGCTACTGTATGAGAGGCTGAGTAACATCTTTAGCCGGTGCAGAGACCCCTCAGGGCAAAGACAGGGTAAGCTAGCTGTGGCAGTTGTTTGTTTAGCTGTGTGTTTCAGCAAGCCATTAATACCAGAGACTAATAGTGCTGTCAGTAACATTAACACACATGGGAGCAATTTCCTTGACACAGATTACACATGGATTTACTCTACCAAAGTAGTGCTTCCTGAACATGGATTTAACCTGCAGTTAAAATCTTTGGGGTGTGGTGCACCTTTTAAGGAGCACAGATGATAAACCCAGTGAAAGTGAATTCCCAGTGGTTGTCCTTTAAATGCACCTGTAAGAGGAAGAAAACACTTAAGGAAAGCTCTAAAGAATATCCGATGGAAAACTTCTAATATAAATCCTGCAGTTTTATCAAATCCATGTTTCTAGTTAAAAGGAAAGATTTTTTTTTTCTTTCTTTCTTTCTTTTTTTTTTTTTTTTTAGAAAAAAGATACTATTTCCCATACTTCACAAGCCTCATGAATTATTTATAGATGACATCACCAGTTGCTATTCATCAAAAGGTCAATACATTCACAACATGTTCACTCAGCAGGCTAAATATATTCATATTTTACTGATATAAACATTCATCCAACTTGACATATGAAAACATTAACCAACCTTTGGTGATTTAAATCATGACTCTTCTACTTGTCCTTCATTCAAAACTAGTAACTGTTAGACAAAGACAAGAGGACATTTTAGTGTTCCTCAAAATATGCTTAAAACCCATCTCTCACAGTTACAACTCGGCGCAGAGCCAATCCCTTTCTGGTAATCTTTTAAATAATCATCCCCTGTTTTGTCCTTTAAAGTCAGATTAGTGTGTTTGTCTGCAAGAAGCCTGCAAAGGGAGTTCACTCAAACTGCTTCAACACCTCACCGGCAACATGGACAATTTGCTTGCCTTATTATTTTCTCCATCCATCATTGATTTCTGTGTCTTTATCTGCCCAGGAAACAAGATATGAGCTGTTTTCATCTATTTTACAGTTTGCCACCTGCAAAATCCTCCCCTCCATATTGAAGCACAACACAAAACACTCCCTCGCCAGTTAGGCTGTGTGTGAACCCACAGGGAAGACACCTATTGTCATCTGGTTGGAGATGTGTGTTGTGCCAGACACCCCACAGCCATTTCTGTATCAAAGCAGAATTCATCACAATGTGCAGCAAACTTGAAAATAGTCGGACAGGGAGAGAAAAATTCAATTTTTAACAATTTTTTGGTCATATCATTAATATATTTTGAAATACCCTAGATCCAATTATTTAATCAACTACATGGTTTCAAAGTAGAAGTCTTGCAGGTGTTTCACAAATCAACAACCTGGTGTATGTTTGAGTTGTATTAGAGCTTCATATTTCAGAATGATTCATATTTAAGCAGTCATACAAAAGGTTAATGGGGTTTTTTTAGGAATCAAATTGCTGTTTATTTTCTTTTTTTTTTTGCATCCTAAACTTATAGTTGCAGCTAGTTGCAGATCAAATGCACTGCCCAGAGGTGCAGTGTATTAAGCCATGCCCACACACCTCATCATCCACAACAGATGGGTAAAGTCCCTTGCAGTGGGTGCTGGGTGTTCCATTGCTGGAAGTTAATGTGCGTAGGTGGCGAGAAATCATGCTCTTGGTGCGTTGGACCAAATGCCTGCTTGTCTTTGGCAGGTGAAAAGAAGGGACTGATTGTTCTGAGTTTTTGAGTGAGTCGGTTTAAGGGGAAATAGTTGTGATGAAATTAATGTTGTAATGTACCTGATGTATTTTCTTTTCTTTTTGGAAAGAATGGCTTCAGTTAAAAAACAGTTTTCCAAATATTTGTGGTATACTACACCCGTGACAGTCCCAAATCCTGCCACCCATTTCTAGAGAGTGCATAAGCCGACCTCCTGTGAGTCAGAAAACGAGAGAAACATCGGTTAAAAGAATATTCCACAGATTTTCTTTAACTGTTTGCCCATGAGGCTATTTCCAGTTGCTTTTGTTTATTTTTCCCCCTTTTGGTCCCGGTGTAATGGTGGAGAAATATTGAACAATTTTATTTTCCCTCCGAGGAGAAATGGTGTTGAATGAATTTTCGGAGAAGAGAGCTATGCAGATGGATTTTCTTTCAAAGTAAATATTGAAATGTATACTGTATAGTTCACCAAGGAGGAAGGAGATGAGACTATTTTCAGAAGTAAATAAAATCACTAGCCTGTGATCTTCCTCAGCAATTCCTTCTGCCCTCCCACAGTGTTTCCCAGCCGGGCATGTCCTAGAATATGATACAGTGGTAAACAAGGGGAATATTGTCCAGTCATTTGGCTTGCATTATGTACAATATGATCAAACTTCATTGTTAGTCAAGTGAGTTTTCACAAGAGAAACCCCATTTCATTAAAATGAGTTGATGTTCACAGAAGGCAGAGGTAAACACGTCCTACATCTTCTCTTTTTTGGGGGGAACAATTGAAATCAGATTACTTTCTTACAAACTATGCTAGTTGGGTTGTTTGTTTCAGTACCACTGCCTTACTCATTTCCCCTTGGTTTTCAAGCATTTGTAAGATCCAAATACGTAAACCACAAGTCATTGCTCCCAATTGCCTTTGTTGTAAAATATGTATTTTCATCGAGGACCAAACTTTCTGAGCTGTTCTCTTTGTTTTCTGTCATTTTGCAGTCAAATGACTATCCATCTATTGTTGAAGGCTTATGTGTGTATTATATTTGCACTTTGAATTAATTTGACAAGAGTTCAAGACCATGTTTTCAGTTTACAGGTAGAGTCGGGGGAGCAGCAGTTAGTATGTATCATAACAATGAGTGTAACCAAGATGTGCTGCGCTGCTACAATTGGTCATTAAGTTTGTCCAGCTATAGCCCTTTGTTTTTATGTGTTTCTATATATGTTTTCCTCAGTGTGGTTATTGGATAGGCTGTACCTCAATCATGTGAAAAACACACCTTAAACATACTTTAAATATTTACACAGTAATACGAGCAATAAACCAAAATGCAAACCTTTTTTTTTCATAACAGTTATCAAAATAAATTCAACACAAGGTTTCCAACACAAACAGAATGTAATATTTGAACAGCATCGTGTGCAAATGCCTGAATTGTCCTTTCTTTATGTCGTTTTTTTTCTGAGACCGCTCCTGCCATCTTCTAAATAACCCATCAAGTTGAAAAGGGTAAAGATGTGTTATTGAAACACCGTTCACTGTTTTCATCGGCAATGTAGTTGCAAGAGCAAAGCACACTAACTTCTTCTTCAGTTTGATTCAAATATCAATCTTTAAACGAAAGATGGCTTCAGAATTAGGAGAAGAACATAACGTCCACCCCCCAATCCCCAGCTCACTCACATGTGGATTCATTCCAGTGAAACCTGAGAAGGTAATTAAACATAATGAAGATCTATGCAGAACCAAATCGCCTGTGAGAGCAGAGAGAGGGAGAGCCAGGAAGAGCCTCAGCCAGTCAGAAAGAGAGAGAGAGAGAGGTGTAGGTTCAGGAATTGTCTTGTTAGTGTGTTTGTGTGTGTCTATCTCAGCTGGCTGTGGAAAAACCCAATGGTTTGGTGTGGTTTCCTGGGAATACACTTCCTCTCGGTTCCATCTGTTCCACCACACTTCACCCAATCAATCGCTAACCTGATACTCATGCCGTTCTTCAAGCCAGCCAATTGCAGAAGCTGGTGGTAGTCATGTGGTACTCCAGAGACAGTTGGCAGCCCATTTGTAATGTACAGTTAACTGTATAATGATATTTCTACCCGCTGGATAACCGCTAGAGTTTCTGTGAGAGTGTGTGTGTGTACGTCTGTAATGATAGGTCCACTCTTGCATTCCTCAGGATCTCTCTGATGTTCTTTGACAGTTCACAGTGTGTGTGTGTGTGTGTGTGTGTGTGTGTGTGTGTGTGTGTGTGTGTGTGTGTGTGTGTGTGTGTGTGTGTGTGTGTGTGTGTGTGTGTGTGTGTGTGTGTGTGTGTGTGTGTGTGTGTGTGTGTGTGTGTGTGTGTGTGTGTGTGTGTGTGTGTGTGTGTGTTTGCACACAAGCTATATCACATTGCACTTCTTCCTTCACACCTCTTCCTAGCAGATAAACTATGTTGAGATATTCTACGAGCTGTGCTACAATGCTGCAGAGACAGATTGTTGATGGCTGCGAGGTCTCCCTCTGTAAGTAGGTTAAGGTGTGCAAAACTTTGCAGAAGTACAACCAGGGTAATCTGTTCATGGAACCAATGGTTGTTGCTCAGCTAGTTTGAGGACACAAAACCCAGATTAGGACATTCATTAAATATGTGTTCTTAATCTTTTGCTGATCAGCACATGGTCCACTGTTGATGGACTTGTTGACTGTTGCATACATTGAAAAGACCTTATGCACTTGCTCAAGTTGTTGCATAAACCAGAATCTTTACAGAATGTCTTTACAATGACACCAGGGCCATGTCCTTCTGTTGTACTTAAATGTAGTTCCAGTCGTCATTTCCAAGGCAAACAGGCTGTGATTGCACTGGAGGAGTGTGATCTTTTGTTAATGGTTTTCTAATGGTCTCAGTGACAGTTCTCAGACCTGCCAGTTGTAGACGGCTGTGGTGTGCTTTTAAAAGGCAGAACCACATAATTCGACCAATGTGGTGGTGAAAGGAGTGATGCAGTCAGGAGAAAGAGAAAATAAGCAAGTATGGGTGCTAAAAGGGGGAATGGAACAGTGAATGTAGAGAACACATAAAAAGATGGTGTGACACGAGAAGAGGGAAGTCGGTCATTTTCTTGACTTGGATTTTTATGAGAGAGCAGGTAATGGTATTGAAATATCCTGATGGTAATTCTATACTGTGTAAGTGCAAATGTCAAAAGTATTATTATTTTGAGTGGCTACGTTGAACACAATCTTAAACACTGCCTACCCTTATTCTAAAAAACAGGCTTTATATGAAAACAGATGGCCAAACTGAAAGCAAACACAACTACTTGTTGCAGGATCTTTCAATATTACATTGTTTTTTCAGTTAATGTTACAGGCTTGCTTCAATTTTACTTAGAATTCATTTGGGCAACAAAATGGTGGCTCCATTAAGTCAGGTACAGTAATAGTTCAAATAGATTAGTCCAATAAAGCAAAAAAAGTAATAGCCAGTGTCACGTTTGCTTCTTCTTAAAGTGTTTCATTTTATAGATTTGAACATTTCTGTTATTGCCTTAATTTAAACTATAAAAAACCCCCAACTTTTTAGTAAACGCTGTAAAGCTGATGCCAAAGGTTAACAAAATGTTCACCCATCAACAAAATGTACATAAAGTTTTCATTTCCAAATTGTACTACAGGTCTTTGAATATGGAGATGATAACTAAACAAAAATATAAAAATAATATTTTCTAAAGAAGATTTTCTGATTCTGAAATCTTCTTTAGAAAATATTATTTGTAAATTTTTGTTTAGTTATCATATATATATATATATATATTATCATTATTATTATTATTATTTTTACACGCACACATTTAAGTCTGAACAGTCTGTTGCTAGTGGAAGCATATCGTCATTGTACTGTCTTTGCCAGGTAAACACCTCTTTGTGTCTATTTTCAGTACCAACACAGGTTTTTAGGGCACAGGGAGTTTATCTCAGCTGAGTATCAAGCGACTCCTCAGACATGAAAATGATTGTTTAGACAGGCATTGAAATGACTCTATTTTAGTGTGCATGTGTGAGGACATGGGGGAAATAGATTTTCTTGCACCAGTGGTATTTATGATGGGCGAGTTAAGAGGCGAGAGAAAGAGAGGGTTGAAAAGAGAGTGATGAATGAGAAGCAGTTTTAGTCATCACGCTCTATCTCCTGAGCCTCTTTGTGTGCTGTGGTCGGTTCATCCAGTGCCAAGTAGGAATGAGGAGGAGGGTGTGTGTGTGTCTTTGAAAGTGCCTCTAGTAATGGACTTCTTTGTGTGTGTCTGTGTGTGTGTGTGTGTGTGTGTGTGTGTGTGTGTGTGTGTGTGTGTGTGTGTGTGTACTTGTGTGGTATTGCTCAAGGAGAACCGCTTAGAGAGGACAGGCCAGTCATGGAAGGACTGCCAGAGTCCTGCACAGCAACACACACTCCCAACAAGAACAATCATTATTAATGCTGTAGTGAGAGGCCATCCTGATGTGGGGCCAATTTAGACCACCACTACAAATAAATCTATCCCAGAAGTCTGTGCTTCTGTCCTGCCAGCTGGCAGGTAGTGTGTGAGGCGTCACAGCGAAGACAGAAATCCAGCAGTTTCCTTTTTCCTTCTCTCATTTGTGCCTAAGGCCTCAATTATTCTTATTTATAAAAGTCGACACCTTTATTTAGTGTATTTAATTAACTTTAGTGAACTATTCCAAATCACAGAGTTCTGAATGTTAGATACATAGTTACATTCATACATTTGTTTTCATAGCTATTGCAATCATGTTGATGAATTCTAACATTCTACTCACCCTACACTGACATTTGAGAATAAAAATAAATAAATTGCACTGACAAGATGCACTGATATAATGATGAGACATGCTGCAAACAGGCTATTCATTTTCATCATGTAATCTTATTGATTTCATTTGGACGTAGAGCTAAAAACAAAAGTTAGCACACCCAGAGAAGCTGCCAGACGCAGAAAGGAGTAACTGAGGCAAAATGAACTGTTGTTGATAAATCACGTATTGTAACGTGGTTAAAATTAGAGCTCTTTCACAATCTCGGTTTGTCATAACAGTTCCTGCATTAAGGTTGTTTTTGCTGATACTGTAGGATAGGGATCAAGGTAAGGGGTCTAATGCTTCTAGGTTCAACACTGCTAACACTAACGTTTGACTGATCGGAAAGGATTATTAAAGATCATAGAGAGCACACTTACTGTATCAGCCGTCCAATGCATATGATACCCAAAATATGTTGACAGAATAAACACAAAAGAAATCATTTAATTTTTTTGGATCTGTCCCTAATCTGTCATCACAACTGGTTCCTGATACATTCTAAAGATGCCTGGAAAAAACTGTAAATCTAAAAGTTAACCACCTCTCTTAAGCCAAGCTAAAAAAAAAAAGTGCATTACAACAAGTTTAAATAAGATGAGTCCTTCAAGGTTTGCCAAAACAAAATACTTTCCCTGCAGGAAACACCACATACATGTATGCAGAAATTAAAAAGATATGAAGGTAAAACTTAAAGAATAGTAAACCCATCATCTGTTCATGCTTCTGTCCCTGTGTGAGCACAGTGCCTGAGCTTACCACCTTTCTGTTTTTGGAAAACAGAAACACTAAGGCACTCTCTAACTAATTATGTTAGTAGTTGAGAAAAAGTGAGCTCAAACTTGGCTTGTAAAATTCATGATGGATAGTGCGCTCAGTATTCCAGAGTAAAGTTCATAATATTTACCCAGATACCACAGGAAATGAATGGCTTGGAGTACAGCCGTCTCAATTTACACATTTTTCAGACCTCATTTTTGGCACTTTAAGTTAAATGGTTGAGAACATTATCCCTGTCTCTTTTTGTTTTAGTTAATCGTAGCTCATACGCTGCGTACTTTAACCAGAGTGCCAGGACTATCTGACTGGCCTCAAGACAGCAACACACACACACACACACACACACACACACCTGCACAGTCACTCTGGGTTAGACTGCAATACCAGCCGTTAAGCCCACTCGAACTTCATGCAAAATATGCAAGGAGGCAGGCAGGCACTTGGGTAAAGTCCAAATGAAAAATTGAGGTGATTTCAGTGTGTGATAGCACTACTGGACTCTTTTTTTAAATATTTTAATTTGTTTTTTATACTCTTTAAATGAGCTGTCTTTTCAGGCATTATTTCCTGATGATTTTCTCCATGGGCAATATAGATCCTCAGCTGATGATACACTCAGCACTTCATTCATTATACCCAGCAGTCATCTGTGTACTCAGCCATACTGCACACACATGCACTGAAACATTTAGATTGGATTGGTAACATGACATTCAAAAAGCCACAGGACGAAGCTGTGTAGTTACAGTTGCGCACACTTTATTCATCATATCATTCAACCTTCACGCATTTGTTAATGAATATTGTCTGACCCCCCTCCCCCCTTCTTGCTCCTCTAGTTTTTATCTAAAAGAAAATTTAAGACAAACTTTGTGCCAATCATTCATACAGTAAATGAACGATGATGACTCAGCACCTAAGGATAACATATTATGTTTTTTTTCTGAGGCATAAAATCCTGCAAAATCTGACATGGCGGCTTTAATAGCCAAAGATAACAATGTAGATTATACTAAATTTAATGAAATCAGTAAATTGCCTTGACTTCGACTTAGCCAAACACTGAAGTTATATCAGAGTATTTCTCAGGAAGTTAAAGAAGGCTTTACAACATAGTGTCTGTACTGTGTGTGTTTGCCACATGAGAAACAAACAGGAGGCAACAACAGCTTAACGTGTCAAAATTGAGCTAGCATGTTCTCAAAGAAAGGAACAATTATCTCACACTGAATGCACCCTAATGTCAAGCGATAAACTGTACAGTATAAACACAGTCTACAAACACAGAGGGATCTTTTGACAGGTCACCCAAAGCTGAAGTGAAAAGAAGATACAGGATTGTTGAAATTCAGAGAAACAACTGGATCACTATGAAGACTATTCAGTTTTCACATCCACCACTTATCGAGCCAGGCTTATGTGTGAATTTGTGCTTTCTTTTAAAATTACATACATAGATATATAAATATATAAAAGTCATGAAACCTCTTTTCTGACCACATATCGAGTTCTGCAGGTCACTCAATCTTTCGTAAACAGTAGTGATCTCTGTTATGTCCAAATGTCCTTCATTTAAGCCGATTTTTACTGTCATTTCCCCTTACTGAAAGCAGACAGATTTTTTTTTTACTCTCTGACTGACTGAGGGGGTGTGGTCCGGTGGAAAGGTGACATTAGTGCATTCAAGTATACCTTATTACCTGGTATCTATTTTAAATGATAGATACAGCAGTACCACATCTGATCTGATCAAATGATACATTGACATTTAGGGAGTTTAAAGAGATTTATTGGCAGGTGGAGTTGTGCTTGTGGAGGCACGAGGAGTTGCGGCCTGTGTTGTGGCCCCCTGAGGCTGAGATTTTAGTCTGCCTCCCTCTGTTGGCTTTTTCACCTGGGAAAGGAAGCTTCACTGTAATTGAAACTCCAATACCTCGGGCTCACACACACACACACACACACACACACACACACACACACACACACACACACACAATCCCACAGACTTACAGTGGCAGACATAAAGACACAAAACACGGTCTGCTAAACTCTTTTGCAAATGTGTGCACTTAGGATTCTGTGTCTATGTTATTGTTGTAATATTCTAAAGCTTTGCATTTCTTTATTAGTTTAATTTATTTGCGTAGGGGGCGCTGGTGGCGCAGTAGTTAGTGCGCATGTCCCCATGTATCAAGGCTATACCATATATGTGTATGCTATAGTCACGAGGTCGGCCCAGGCTCATGTCCAGCCTCTCCCGCATGTCGATCATCATTCTCTCACCTCCCGATTTCCGTCTCTATCCACTATCCTACCTCTATAATAAAGGCACAAAAATGCCAAAAATAAATCTAAAAAAAAAAAAAAAAAACAGTATTTGAGTAACTCCATCCTTTGTATTTATTTTTATTCATTATTATCCAGGTTCGTGTAGTAGCATGTATAACACTGTCTTTGTGTAACTCTTGCACAACTTTGCATCAGTGTTTATATGCTGTGCTGTCAGGTGGCAGAATGAGCCTTAAGCTGCATTACAAGGAAATGAGAGCGGGGAGGGGCAGGCAGGAGATGAATGACGGGGTCGAGATGGAAACTTGAGAGGGTCAGACCTCACCTGGAGGCGGAGCTGGCTCACCTTGAGGTTATGAGCTGTCAATCAGTGCAGGAGCACGCGTGTTGTTCCCAGGACCTTTAGCTCAGGTGAGACTGAGAAGACTAGTGAGAGAGACAGGGAGAAACAGCAAGAGAAACATATTACTTAATAGTCTGAGTTGTTTTTTTGGTGAAAAGCATTTCTGGGACTGCACTTTTTTTTAAACCCAATTGTGTCAGTTAAATCAGTAAATGCACTAATGTAAGTGGAGGTTATGATGGAGATACGTTTGCATGCAACCAAATCAGGATCATCGTCGTATTTTATTGATCTCACTGGAAGATTATACACTTTTAGTTTACTTAGAATAGAAAAGAATAAAAATTAGTTGTACAGAGGGAGTTTTAAAGTTGCAGGCCACATAATGACCTCCTGTGGCGATCAGTGTTGAGAAAAAGCTCTCTTTCCTATATTCTGCTCTGGATCAGGCTTATGTACTGATTTCAGGGAAGTTCAGTGTCCTTTGTTGTGTGTTCTAGCATGAGGGGTTATGACTGTCACTTCCTTCCTCATAATTGTCGTAATCTCTTCTGATCACATTACCTTGACCATTGCCTGTTTTTTTTTAATTCACTGTTTAGACATTTATGTCTGTTTTTTATTTATTCTATTGCATTTTTCCATCAACATATATTCCCCCAAAGTGTTTTCGTCTGCACCGCACATCAATGAAAAAGTAAGGAATGACCTTTTTCTGAACTTAAAGCTCTTGCGAGGTGTTGGTTTATTTCCTCTGAATGAGCTACAAGAGTGAACAAGACCAAAGTCAACAAATAAATAAATTGCTGATGAAACAGCCTTTTGATTTTGATTTTTTTCACAACAAAGATTCAAAGAGTTGGTGATATATTTAACTGTTTAAAGAAAGAAGCAGTCTCAGATTTTTGGTCACAAAAAAAAAAGAGCTTACAAATGCTCAGGACAAAAATCAGTGAAGAGATAAAGAGGCACCGCGTGAGATGACCTCACGGGCGCTTTGATCACTTGTGTGCATGTTTATTCCACTAGTCATTCCTTTACAGTATTTGTTCAGACTCTGATTACAACGGCCTCTGCCTCATTCTCCTGGACGTCACAGAAGTGAAACCTGACCTCAGCCATCTGGGTGTTTGTTTCACCTTTATTATCACAGAAGTGTCGCATCCTTCCCTCCATCCTTCCAGCTTCTTCCGTCTTTTTATAGTGTGCTGCATAGAGCTGCAGAGATGAGCGGGGTTAGATGAGGATGAAGATATTAAAAATGCATGAGTGTATACAGTGTGTAGTTAGTCTGTGACACAGACAGACAAGTCATAAGTTCCACTGTCTTGAGGTGGTGTAACGGGGAAATCTGTTTAGAACACCGTAGTTTATTTAAGTTCTAACACCAATATCTAACACACGAGTCAGGATGAAGATATAATGCTTCATCGATGTTTTCCTGCCCCTATTTAAGAATTTCGCAAAAAAACACCCTCCCCAATTATTGTTGTATTCTATCAATTCAGTACAAATGGAAACACAGTCAATCAGAGTCATGCATTATTATCGCCTGTATTTAAAGTTGGTTCATTCCTGCAGTGTCAGTCAAAGTAATCCAAGAGGATATCAGTCTTCCCAGTGGGGATTAAAAGTGTAAAACTTTATGTAATTGTTAACATCCTTAACACGAGGTTACCGTTTGTGTTTACTGCATGTGCTGTCCCAATCTTGTATTCATGTGCTTGTCTGTGCACAAGTGTGTGCAGTATGTGTAAGTACACAGATGACAGATGACTTCTGGGTATAATGAATGAAGTGCTGAGTGTATTTCCCTCCTGGGTTTCCCTAAAGGGGGTAATGTGGGGGAAAATGGTTCATACAAACATCCACAAGTAACACACACTCATACACGTATACCCCTCTTATATACGCCTCGTCTCCCCTCCTGTCCCCCACTGACATTCCTTTTCTCCCCAGCGAGGGGAACCAATAGTTGGCCTCCTCCGTTGACTCCCTCCCCAAGCTCTCACTTGGACCCCTGCTCACTTAGCACCTCCCCGTTCCAAGCCCTTCTCCTCTTGCCATCATAGGTCCCAGAAATTGGACTCTCTAACCCCAAAACAGAAGGTTTTTTAGGGGCAAAGGCGAGGGGATAGAAGCTCTTACTGAGTAAGGGACCCAGCCCGTGTTAGCTTACACAAGGGGGACTTCCAGAAAACTCCAGGGACACAACGAAGATGTTGGAATTAAGTTATTTTTTCCCTTCAGATATGTAAACTTGTATCTCAACTTTTTTTAATTAATACTTATACTGGTTGATAAAGATTTTGGCAGGATAGAAAACGTGGTTTCTAGACGTATTTGTTCTCATTCAGAATGTTTCCCGCAATTGGTTCCTCCCACTGCAGATCTCATTTTCTTCATCTTCTTGCTCACATAAATCTGTCTTTTTTTTTTTCACAATGAAGTCGAGAATACAGAGGGCATTGTTTTCTCCGTATTTGTGTCAGTGTGTGTTAGTGTGTGCGTGTGAGTGTTTGTGTGTGTGTGTGTGTGTGTGTGTCAGCTTTCCTGTAAAGTTGTTGGGACATGACAGTCCTGGCAGATTCTCCAGTTCTTGTTGGATGAACTCTCTGTGACTCTCCTCTGTCACTACTCAAGTAGCGTACACACACGCGCACACACACACACACACACACCCCAGACCACATCAGTGAGGAAGTGAGACAGTGTGTCTGTGTAATGACAATGTTCTTTGTTCCTTCAAAAACGTATGTCTGAACATGAAAATGAGGAAAACATTGTAGGTCGCTGACATTAACCTATGTTGTCTCACCAGTTTGTCTATCTAATTAACTAAGAAGATCTCCATCATTGTTTCTGGCAGTGTGTCAGTGAGAGTGTCAAAGGGAGGTTGTGTAAGAGTGTCAAGTGCGCTCAAAGGTTACAGATGTTATGCAAACACAGTTTTTTTTTTTTTTTCATAAAGGTAATTAAGTGTGTATTTTCCCAGGAGTAATGGTTTTGAGTGTTGGATTTATGGTGTGTTGTTGTGTGAAGATGTTTTGTTTCTTGCACCCTGGGTTCATATAGCATCAACTGGAGTTGCACATAGTTTGGCTAATTTCACTGCCTCCACCAGGAAGTGTGTCTGAAATAAATGTACTGCTGATTCCAATTATACCTAAAGCTGATGCTCTGGAACAGGTTTTCTCTAATGGATACCAACAACCTGTGTTTTTTTTTTTCTTCCCTGCAAGTGACACATCAGCTCTAATCTTGCTTACTATTACAAAATAAACAAATATGGTTATTTATTGCATACAGTGTATAAGATTCATATGGATGACAAATAACCATATTCATCACCAGACATCTTTTCATAGTAATGCTCTCTGACACTATTAAAGCAATCAACTTTGAAACTGCTTCTTCACTGTGAAGCTGAGACAACAACAAAAAGAAAAAGAAGAAGAAAAAGTTTACATTCATGCATATTTTTTGTTATTCAGGGCAGGTGTTGTTTTCAAATGTAACAGGAATCTGATTCCGATTCTGGAGGTACACATTTGTTGTAAACTGGATTTTGTTTTTGCACACTTTGTAACCGAGGTTACTTATTCCCATTAAGATAAGATAAGATAAGATAATCAGTCAGTTGGTGGAAATTCGTCCTTTGCCTCATGTAAGTCCAACAGACAATCTCATGGTCTATTTTGAAAACGTCATCCAGCAGCTAGTTTAAAATATCAGAAACCAAAGACAATGTTTCCATAGTGCAACCGCTGTAAGTTAACGTAAAAAAAAAGACTAGCTGGAAAATACGTTAAGCTAGCATCAAGCTTCTCTTTAAAACAATACTAAGAAGGGCTTCAGAAAACAGGTATTGAAACCATTTTCTGGCACATTCTCAACAAAATGAATCGCTTTTCTCTTTTAGCCACCTTGTGCTCAGCTGTTCACACATTTAATCTCGGCAGGCCTAAACCACTTCATCATGCTAAGTCTACCACTTTCAAACACACAGTCATATTTAGAAAACCGTTGGCTGTGACAGGTTCACTCCCAACAAAGGGGTTGATCGTCAGCACTCACACACATTCACAGAAACAGAGATTGACCTGCCCTGCAGTGTTAGAGAGCAGCTTATTATGAAAAAGCATTTTCTACATTCCAGCTCTGTCACCTAAAACCTGCTGTTTACCATTTAGTTCTGTGGGAGCTGTCCATCCAACCACTCACTGTGCCTGTGTGTGTGTGTTAACTGTTGGTAGGCCTATCTAATCTGGCTGTGAGTGAACTTGTCAAGACTTTGCTTCGTTGTGTGTATTAGTGTGTACTTCTTGGAAGTATGTGACAGGCTGTCATGTTATCCAGGTGCTTCTGCTAAGCTTAGTGTTGACACAATCAGCAGGAGATGCATGCTGGGTTATGAAGAAAAGGTGGAAAAAAGGAAGAAAATCTGGGCCTATCATTTGTGTTTTTGAATTGATTATGTCAGCTAATATTTTACACACATTGACTTCTTTACTCAAACATTTATAAACAAATGTAATTTGGCTTAAAAGCACCAACTTGACATGTTTTGAGTCCCATTTAACCTGGTTATCTATAAACACTATTTTAAGACTAAAAGACTTGGGAGTCCCTCAGTATAGCAAAATTCAAGACATGATAGGATTACATTACATTAAATATGAAACAAAGAGGAAGGGTGGCCCACCATAACGATAATCCCACGATACCGCAATAGTGTGATTATTGATGTATTGTTACAGAAGTAGTTCTAATCTTTGTATTCTATTTGGTTGCAGTTTCACTTCTTATCATCCTTTATCTCTTAAGGCCCGGACACCCCAAGGACATCGTCGGCCGTCGGTCTTAGTTAGACCACTGGTGCACGGTCGTCGTAGTCCTTGCGGTGTTTTCTCGTGCACCTTTTTGGCCCTGACATGAGGCGACACCACAGGCGGCCTTATATTCGTTTAACTTCTGGCTGGTATTATGCTGCTGTCTTCTTATTTCTTTAACCTGCTGTCAGCTTCTTCTTTTGCCAATTAACTCCAATTCAAATTTGTCCCTTTATACTACTCCTATTCAATTTTTGTCTCACATGAGTCAATTTGACAAAATATTGCTTGATCGATATTTTTCCTCCCACTTGTGTCTCATAGGAAATCTGCGGCATAAGACGACTTTTCAGATCATAACAAGGTCTGCGTAAAGGTCTACTTAGGAATTGCTGATTGTCAATATTGTAACGAGGTACATTATTTCCAATTAACTTGGAAGTAACTGTGCAATCCAATGAAGAATCCAGGAAATTCAGAATGAAACAATAGGTTCAGTCATAGCATTTGTGAATGTGACTTGTCTGCTGAAAAGGAAGGTAGGAGGCAAACATGGAAGTCGCAGACAAAGGATGCAGGTGTCACAGACGGGGGGGAAATATAAGGTTTCAGAGTCAAAGTCATGTATCCCTACTATGACCTCACTTTTCAGTTCACAACCTTTGAACCTGGCCTTGAGGAAGTGAGTCGCACCTGTTCCAAAATTGAAAAGTTCTCATAGTCCTCTGACATGTGCCTGCCAAAGTTCTCTCACCTGAACTCGCTTTCTTCTCACTTGTAGCTCTTCGTCCACATCTTTTTATTTATATCTACTGACGCGCTTGTATTTCCGACCTCATGAACAAATGAACCATTGCTGCACAATAAAACAGTTACAACTTTAACCCATGCAGGGCCTGAAAGACGCAAAATAAGAGGCATCAGCCCGCAAGTAAACGTCATGTTGCAAAGCTGCTGATCCTGTCACATGTTTCTGTGTTGGCTGTAAATCAATCATGTGTTTATTGTTTTGATTTATTGAAGTCAAAAGGGCAAATGCAGCCTTAGGGAAGGTGTGTGGGAAAGGAAGCCATACAATCCTTTGTGTCACATCATCAATTCATGAGGGAAAGCTTATCTTCTTCTGTAGCAATCAAGTGTTTGATACAGTGACTGAACGGATGTATGGGATGAAACGAAACCCACTAATTAATGTTTCAAGTTTTTGTTTTCAGGTCGTCTTTCCTATATCATATGTCTCTAAAACACACACACCGATGACTTAGAATGCATTTGAAAACAACTGTGCCTATTACTGTTACTACTGTAGCATGCATTTTTAGCGTTGCATTAACACTACGAGATTTGGCTCTTTAGGGTTTTCACAATACCAGAATTTTCTTGAATCGTTTTTGATAGCACAGCATTAAAAATATACGCCCTGCGCACCCAATATCGAGTAATTCCTTATTTTTATTTTTCAAAAAATTGCACTGAACTTTGTCACACAATTTTAAGCATGTGTAGTCTCTGATGCATTTTCACTGCTGACTGACATTATTTGTGCAATTTAAATGTGATCTAATCTCGTGCAAAAAAAAAATAAAAAATAGCAGGAAGTAGCACAATGGTTAAGGTTCATGTGTAGTCCTAGTGCTGGTACTTACAAAGACATGTTGACTACATCTTCCACAGCTGTTTAGTTTCCCAATGTTTTTATTTTTGTCCTTGTTTATCAGTTAATCAGTGCTTATTGCATATGACTTGGGACTCGAGCAGTGAATTCTACTCTTTAAAAGCAGTTAATCCTCACTCCCACATTACGTGTGTCTTTGTTCAATGTAACAGGTGTGAAAAGGTCACAGAGTGAGCTCAAAGGTGAGCGAGAGGTAGGAGCCAACTGAAGGGTGAGAAACAGAGGCTCACAGTGGAAGTTGCTGTTCCTATGCCCCAGGGCTGTGTGTATGTGTGTGTGCGTGCGCATGTGTGCATGAGTGTGTGCGCGTGTGTGTGCGTGTGTGTGTGCGCCCAGGGCAGAGTATTAGTAACAGGATATGACTGCAGTAGAAATCTGGAAACTTGTACCTCCTTATCTAGAGGGCAAGTGAGTCTGTGTGTCGTTTTTCTCATACATACCTGATCATGACGATAACATCCACCCTCTGTGTGTGTGAGAAGTCTCAACTTTCTGTAAAGTCCCTCTGATATGGCTCACAGGCAGGGCGAGACAAGGATTGAACTCCTTTATTATTATTTTTTTTTTTAGCTCTCCTCACCATAAACATAAGAAAGAAGCACTGATTGTATTGTATCTGCAAGGCACAGTGTTATACAGGCCAGAGTTTACAATCCTTCTTTGCTAAATATATTCGTACAGTAGTTGGCTATTTTTGTTAAATTTCTAACTGCACAGAAAATATTCCATCTTTATGGTGTCTTTTGTTCAAACGTGCTCTGATATCCTTGGTGGAAGAATTCCACTGTGACGAGGTTCATAAATCTTTTTTGCACATAGAATACTTAATTTTCGACTTAACTGGAAACGCACATAACATTTACTGACGGTTGTTCGACTCCTCTATGTAGCCTTGTGCCCTCTTTCAGCGAGTTACTATGGTAACTTTTTCCCCCTATTATCAACAATTTTACAGTATGTCGCATTAAAATCCATCAACACACAAGTACACAGTCAGCAAAGTGTATTCCTTCCATCCATGTACTTTATTAGGTGTAACTCTTTAGCTGGAGGTAGGACAGTGGATAGAGGCAACAATTGGGGAGAGAGAGTGTGGGATTTGAACCCTATAGCCTCAATACAGGAGCTGATCAAATAACTGTATTATATTCTATATACACCAATCACAGTCCAAAAGGCAGACAACTTTCTGTTTTAAATGTATATGTGATGTAAGCCCAGACATGCACATGGAGTGAGAAAAAAGTTGTCGTCTACATTACCTAAGATTAGAAACAGGTCAGTGATACACCAGTGGGTGTGATTTACAGTAGGAATGTAATTTGAGAAGTCATTTAATAAATATTGTTTGGTATCAACTGTTCTAATTAACGTCATAAATCAGGCCGCTGTCATGGTGCCACACAATGGGGCGAGCATGATGCAACATGCCAAGTTGTGAGAGCCTATTTATTTATGCATTAGTGTACCTGATATGTGTTTTTTAATGTCCTCCACAAGTGATCTAAGTTGTAAATACATACACAGATCTCATACCGGGTTTTACAGTATCTTAACTTTTGCAGAAAGTACAGTTTAGGGGTAATTGTGTTCCAAATCAGAGAGATGGTTTCCTATTTTCCTCCTCCAAGGTAGGAGGCAAACATTTTTTTTTTTTAAACTCAACACTCTCACTCACCCACCCATCTCCCCCTCCCTTCCCCCATCCACTGCCATCGCTTCCCCTTTTCTCCCCTGTGTTTTTAGGGAGTTTTAGGTTCTGCCTGTTTTTTTTCCTGTCTTCCTGTAAAGGTAAGACGATCCATCCTCTTTTTTCTCTGAACAATGCTTAGGGACGGATTGAGCTGATGCAGGAGGAGAGAGCAGGACAGACTAAGACAGAGATGTATATATTGTGATATGTGATAGAGTCAGTCAAGATCACAGTGAATACCGATTAATAGGCTTCATTCTGACACACTTTTCCGAAATAGTAATCCTTTTGTGTCTTACACATTCTCTGATTTTATTTTCTGAACATCCTCGATCAGTTTTTTTCTTTCTCTCTGATTTTCATGCACTCATTCTTTTCTTTATTTCCTTTAACCATTTTTTTCCATGCATCTTTTTCTTGCTTTGTATTTGATGCTTGACATTTACTACTCCAATATGTTGTAATCTGTCTAAAAACAGAATCTAAAATTTAAAAACTTTGAAAAAAAATAAAATAAAATAGATTGATAATGATTCTCTCTCTATTTTGGTCTGTTTGTATTTGATTAAGCTCAGGAGTTTGATCGTACCGGCCCAGCAGAGGCTCCTCTCGGACGCCCCATGGACCTTTGCTGCATGTCTTTCCACTCTCTCTTGCCACTATTTCCTGTCTCTCTCTAATGTCCTATCAACAAAGTCATAAAACCTGCCATGCAGAATGGGCTTTATGCTGAAGGATCAATTATAACATTGTTTGGAGTTCTTTAATACATGTGACAGGGTGACGTTTAAGAATTTAATATGGATCACCGTGGCTTTTTTTTTCTTCACCATTGCTTGTAGGTGTTTAGTTGCATAACGGTCATATTTGATTCACATCAATGCTTACATGAGCCATCAAGGCATCATAGTGAAGTACTGTTCTTTTCTTACATTGTATGCTGAGCACACAACACCTCCTACCATTTTCCCTCGTCACTATGGCACCATGCCCCTGATGGGGAGAAACTCTGCAGGAGGTACAGAGCGTCCTAGGCGGTGTGAAGGTGTGAGGAACATGATGTCCATTGTTGTGTTTGTGTAGGTCATTCCAGATGTGTTTGTTCACCACCTTATTTGCCTCTATGAAGGTTTATTCTCTGATGGGCCCACTGCCCAACAGAAATGTAGTTTTGCTTATGTAAATTATGTAATCTGAATATGCCTGTCGTTTGGGTTTATAGCAGTGTGTGTTTTGGGAGAGGGGACAGACAGTCACTTCATGGCCATTTCCCTGCATACAGTACATATCCAGATGCTATTAAGCAGCCATGGTTTAAACCCAGTCGATATCCGCGGGGTCACAAGAGCTCTTTTCAAACTCCATTCACCATCAGACATTCAGCATTTTATGGAGGGCTTAATTCAAATCCCTTTCATGCTTTTGAATGCCTTTCAGCCCCCTTTCATGTGGTGAGTGTAGAGAATGAGAGAGACTGTCAGACTACCTGTCTTTTGTGAGTAACACTGTCTGCAGCCTGGCAGCTCATCAGTGTGTCTGCAGGTCAAGTTATGTAATAGTAATCTTAATATGTTTTGTTGACCTTCTTGTTCACCTTCTTGTAACACCCTACATTGTAGGGTCCAGGGCTATTTAAAAAAAATCACACAGTATTGATATAAAGCCCTCTTTTTTAATTTAAATTATTTCTTGTTTTAATGTCTTCCTCTCTGGTTTCCTGTTTTTCCTGCCTTCAAAACTTTTCTTTCCCACGATTAAGGTTAAAATGTCGTCCTGCCTCGATAGTATATTGATCATCTCTCTCTCTCTCTCTCTCTCTCTCTCTCTCTCTCTCTCTCTCTCTCTCTCTCTCTCTCTCTCTCTCTCTCTCTCTCTCTCTCTCTCTCTCTCTCTCTCATCTCTCTCTCCTCTCTCTCTCTCTCTCCTCTCTCTCTCTCTCTCTCTCTCTCTCTCCTCTCTCCTCTCTCTCTCTCATCTCTCTCGCTACCTGATATGGTTGTCAGGTCATTGATGGTTGTGTTAGACAGAGTCATGCTTCTATTCTGAGGGCTTGTCTGTAAACTGGCTGCAATATTGAGTTACTGAACAAACAAACTTTGGGCCAGCAGAAAATCCATTAGCTATATCGATAAACACAGACACATGCATGAATGCACGCACGTGCACACACAATGAAATGCAGATGCAGTCACTTTCCTACACACATAAACACACCGCAAGAAGCAGACACCGAGCGGAGCGTGTAAAAACACAAATTAAAGAGATAAAACAAGTCAACATACTCATTGTAGTGTTAGCTGTTAGCATACTATATATATTATATATATATATATCGTATATATATATAGTATATATATATATATATATATATATATATATATATATATATTATAAATATATATATATATATATATATATATATATATATATATATATATATATATATATATATATATATATATATATATATATATATAAAACACATTTTTTACATTTCTAGTTTGTCTGTGTTCCACTTTCCGTTATTTAAAAGAAATCCTGCTTGGAAACAGTCATCCTGATCATAAAAGAGGCAATGTCTGCTGAATATGAGACCTTTTACATACATGTAAATTCCACTCTTAAGGTACAGGTCTGCTATGCAGGCTGGCTGCGCGCACACACACACACACACACACACACACACATGTAAATACACACAGAGATACGTTACACTCACATTTCCATCTAGTTGACATTGAGGTAGCAGTTTGCAATTACATTTTTTCCTCAATTTCCAACACTATGAGGAGCCTTTAACAGTATGTTAACCCATCTCTGAGGTTAGTGAGAGAGGAGACATTCAAATCAACAGCTGTAAAGCACCAAAAACTCATTTTAAATATCAAGCATTCTCTTTTTTAGACTATGCTCATTGGCTTAATGTGCTGCACACATACATGATGCCGGTGTGTTTAGTGTTCTGGGTTAGCATGAAGGTGAAAAATACTTAAATTGCCTTGGTAGATTGGCAGTGGTGTCAGCAGTGACTACGTCTGAAGGCTTTAACTTTGTAATCAATCAATTCTCCTTATTTTGAGCATGAAGAAGAATGTGTACATTGGAAAAGGCTGCATCCCCCAATACTGTTGGTAAATGTTTTATCCTTAAAGTACCAATCGTGATTCTGACAATGTCATAGAAGTTCATTTCAGTGAGGAAAAAAAAAAAAAAAGGTAACAGGACGACATTTAGACTCAGTAGAAACTAATGAATCTTTTAAGACCCTGCCCGAACACTGAAGTGTTGAAGGGAGAGTCAGTAGTAAATGTATGAGCTGCAGGAAGATGCCAGTCAGCTCAACCCCATTATAGAGAACTTGTTCAGTGCCAGTATGGGAGCTAGACTAGATGCAGACTGGGCATTTAACATCATGTAATTTAAATCATTTGAAGAAAAACTAACCTAAAAATTATTGACTATGCAGGTGTTGGCATAAATACTTTTTTTAAGTGTTTACTTTTACAATAAGTTTATTTTAGCACTACTTAACCTCAGCACATTCACATTCTTCTGTCTGCAGAGCACTAGACCAAATAGCATACAAGTCAACTTGAATTTTGCCAAGTAGACTTTTAGTTATAATGGGTATTTGATATTGTAGCACCCCAGTTTTGGATCATTTCAAATGTTTAAAGATCCAGCTGACAAGGCACTGTAGAGTTTGTTATTCTAGCTCACTCTTCAAAAACTACACATAGCGTATTTTGACAAGGTAAGCATATCATGCAGACACAGGCTGTGTCATTAAGCAATAAAATACAGTGCAAGCCCAAAAAGTTACTTTGAAGACAAATGAACATTTCTCTTTTCTGTTTTCCCAATTTAATTTCTGAAAATGTAAGGTCTCTGAAACACTGGCATTCAGTACAGCAGAGAAATCTGTGCGGTGAGTGATGCAGACTGTGTGGAAAGCATGCTGCCTTTCAAGGCCAGAACACTTCTGAAACAGAGATTTTAAATCTCAATAAAGTAAGTGTGTGAGCTGCTGGTGTCCTGTGATCGAGAGCGTTTCTGAAGTCTGAAATGATTGTCGAGGCCCTTCGCCATATACATATCAACATACACTCAACAAGCTGTCATTCATGCTCTTTGCTTTGAGAATGTATCGCAAACATAAATAACAGAAACTACAGAATAGCAATTTTAGTGTGTGACAACAAGCTGAAAAACCCAACAACCCACTTTTAAAGAGGAAGCAATTAAAAGTTAAACTTCAACATGACATTTGCATCCGCTTTTTTTTTTTCAACATGGGATACGCCTGTTACCTTTGTGGTGTCTAAAAATGTAACTAATACTGCAAATGTAGGATCTAATAATGCAAACCAAAGTTTTAAATTCTGCCTTCATATGGTTAATAATAACACAAAGCATTTTTAGAAATAAACTACATAACTCTTCAAATCAAATAATGAGTATGATTTAGACATTTTCACTTGTTTGTTGTAGATCTGTACATTCATTAGACCTTAATGAGTAAGGCCTCATTGAGTTTACTTGCTGAATCATTTGAAATTCATG